>NW_024412747.1:8285268-8329843 GCF_014898765.1 Herpailurus yagouaroundi | reverse complement strand
CTCTCTCTGTCCCAAGAATGAAATAAACGTTGAAAAAAAAAAAAAAAAAAAAAAAAAGAGGAGACCTTCCACAAGCTTTGCAACCACATAAATCCATTCCTAGCACCCTTTATTCATATGCTCTGTCTTCCCTGCTGTGAGGATGGATGAACTGTTCAGTATACCTGTCCAAAACCAATGTGCACAGGTGCACTAGATGTCCCTGTCATCTTCCATTAGGGACATCCCTGTGACTATAATCTTCTGCTCTCCACTGGATCATTCCCACCGATACATGTACAGTCTTTCCTTAATTTAAACACACTCACACACACACACACACACACACACACACAACTTGACCCCACTTCCTCCTTTGTTTGGGCTCCCGCTCGTTTTCCCCGTCCCTTTGACAGCAAAAGTCCTTTAAGAGATATTTTTAATTGCTATCTCGATGTCCTTTCCTAGTTTCTCTTGAATCTTCTTCAGACACACTTTCTTCCCACCCAGCATTTCACTAGAAACTGTTCTTAAGATCACAGACCTCTACTTTGCTAAACCCAGTAGTCTATTCTCAGTGACCTGTCAGCAACATTTGACCTTATTACTTTCCCCCGGACACGCTGCGTGCACTTGCCAGGACACCAGGCTCTTCCAGTTTTCTTACCTTGTTGGCTGTTTCCTCTCAATCTCCTTTCTGGTTCTGTGTCACCTGCCTCACCTCTTAAGCGTGAGGCTCAGTTCTTGGGCCTCTTCTCTGTCTACACACAAAGACCATCTACCCTTTGACAGTTCCCAAGTTTGAACCTCTAGCCTGAACCTCTTCCTTGAATTCCAGAACACAAATGTCCAACTAACGACTTGATTTCCCCAGTTGGATATTTCTAGTTCTCTCAAACGCTCACAGTTAAGGGCGGCTCTTCCGTGTTAGTTCCTAAGACCAAAAAAGTTTGGAGTCATCCTTGATTCCTTTCTCCCGCATTTATTTCCTTATTCGGGTGCTCGGCAGGTCCTGTTAATTCTGCCTTCAGATCGTGTTCAGAATCCACTGCTTTTTCACCACCTCTACTGCTACAGCGCTGGTCCATGCTGCCATCAGGTCTCACCGGGATTATTGTCATAATTCTTAACCTGTAGCACCCTGGAACGTCTTGAGCCTCTTCACCCAGCAGCCAAAGTGTTCCTCTTCAAATGTAAGTTAGACAGGGCGCCTGGGTGCCTCAGTCAATTAAGCATCTGAGTTGGGCTCAGGTCATGATCTCATGGTTCACGAGTTCAAGCCCCGCGTCGGACTCTGTGCCGACGGCTCGGAGCCTGGAGCCGGCTTCTGATTCTGGGTCTGCCTCTCTCTCTGCCCCTCCCCAGCTCACACTGTGTCTTTCTCACGAAAATAAATTAAAACATATAAAATTTTTTTTTTTTTTTTAATTTTTTGTTTTCAACGTTTATTTATTTTTGGGACAGAGAGAGACAGAGCATGAACGGGGGAGGGGCAGAGAGAGAGGGAGACACAGAATCGGAAACAGGCTCCAGGCTCTGAGCCATCAGCCCAGAGCCCGACGCGGGGCTCGAACCCACGGACCGCGAGATCGTGACCTGGCTGAAGTCGGACGCTCAACCGACTGCGCCACCCAGGCGCCCCTAAAATTTTTTTTTAATGTAAGGTAGAGGAGCACCTGACCGGCTCAGGCAGTAGAGCATGAGACTCCTCATCTCCAGATTGTGAGTTCAAGCTGCATGTTGGGCATAGCACCTACTTAAAAAATAAATAAATAAATAATAAAATGAAATTGAAGTTTTCTCAAACTTCCCAGTGATTTTCCATCTCACTCAGAATTAAGGTCAGAATCCTTGCACTGGTTTATAAGGCTCATGTAGTCTCTTGCTACTCTCCATTATTCTACTGCAGTTTCATTGCCTCCTGATAGTTTTGTTATTGTTGTTGTTTTGGTTTTTTGGGGTTTTTGTTTTTGAGAGGGAGAAAGAGAGGATCCCAAGCAGGTGCCGTGCTGTCAGCATGGAACTCAACACATGGCTCAGTCCCACGACCATGAGATCATGACCTGGGCCAAAATCAAGAGTTGGATGCTCAACCAACTGGAGGCAGGCACCCCTGCCTCCAGATAGCTTTTAAACCAGGCAAGTTCCTTCCTCAGGGCCTTTGCACTGTGCCTGGAACACTCTTCTGTCAGGATCTGACATGGCTAATTCCCTCACCTCCTTCAAGTATTTTTATTGGCCTCTCAGAGAGGTCTATTCTGACCACCCTATTACAAATCGTGGTTCCCCCTGCCAGGTCTGATATGCCTTATCACCTCTCCCTGCATTATCTTTCCCATAGCACCTATCATCTTTGAATATTCTATAAAGCTGACTTATTTGTTATTTATTGCTTGTCTCTTCCCGCTGGAATATAAGCTACATGAGATTATATATAATTTATTCATTAATGTAGCTAGATCATCCAGAACAGTGCCTGACACATAGTAAGTATGCAGTAAATATTTGTTGAATGAACAAGCCATTTCTATGTTTTTAGATAGTGATATCCTTGGCCATCCTAGTACAAGGGAGAGAATAGTAAGTTATATGGGATCTAAACTTAATAATTTTTGGACTGGCACAATTAAGTCATCTGTCTTAAAGATGACAACCACATCTAACTATCTAACTAAAGTTAGTAATCTTTAATAATATAATATATATAACATAAATTATTATATATAATATAAATTAATCTCTATTTTTTAAAATTCTTGGCATTAAACTAACAAAATCCTTTTCCTAATCATCAGATGCTGGCTTCTCTATACCTTATTTATGGAAAGTAATTTTATAGAAAATAATTATTGGATAGCTGTTTAGGTCAGCCACTACACCCTCGTCTGGCTCCCCACCCGTTCCCCCAACATCATCAGCCCCTCTCACCTAGGAGACAGATTTTAGAATTATATTTGGGGTAATGAGTGGTGGTACAGTACATTATTGTACACAGACATTTCCTGATGAGATAAGAGTGGGTAATCTCCTTTATCATGATAATGCATAGTAATATGCATAGTAGCATTTTTTTTTTAATTTTTTTTTTAATGTTTATTTATTTTCAAGAGAGACAGAGACAGAGTGTGAACAGGGGAGGGGGAGAGGGAGGGAGACACAGACTCCGAAACAGGCTCCAGGATCCGAGCCATCAGCCCAGAGCCCGACGCGGGGCTCGAACCCACAAACCGTGAGATCATGACCTGAGCCGAAGTCGGACACTTAACCGACTGAGCCACCCAGGCGCCCCTGCATAGTAGCATTATTTAGGAAAATTACTTTGTTGATGATGGACTCTGAAAATTAAATTGCAAAATAATTTTTTAAAGGCCCTCCAAGTCGTGAGAGTAAAAAGTAAACAGTTTTTACACATCAGGCTATTTGTTCTGGAAAAATAGCCACAGTTTCTATAAGCTGGTGACTCATGCATGCTTCGGTCCCTTAGCTACCAGCAATCTACTCAGCCTGATCTCCTACCTGTATTTCTCATCTTTACCTCCCGTCCCTTTGCTCTTATGTCTCCAGTGCTGTCCCCCGCAGCTTGCCCCTGTGTCTCCCGAATTTTTCTCCATCTAATGGAAGCATGTCACTTGCTTTTAGCCACTCCCTCTCCTTCAGCTTTTCACGGTTTCTTATAAGTAGGCTTAAAGATACAGTGCTTTTGACATCCTATAGTGCCCAGATTGTTTTGTGTGCTCAGATACTCGATAGGTTCATGATGGTGACAAGACAAGACTCCATTGAGATCCTCACAAGTTTGAGTTCTGTTCAGTGCGAACAGTATGGAGCCTCCACCCTTACATGCTGGATGGATGCAGAGATGGATGAGAGGGTATCCTAACCCTGAGGAGCTTCAAGTCTAGGGGCCTCCAGTTTTAAGATACATGTTTTGCTGATTGTGGAGCTAAAATGGAACAGGTTTGAGAATGAGTGGGGAAGGGGACGGCCCTAGAGATGATGGGGAGGAAGAAGCAGCAAGAACGTTCATAAAATATTGGCCAGTTTATATGCTGAAGGAGAGGTGATTTCCCAGGGCACTGAAGAACATAGCAGCAGAAAGTAATTCGTATCCATGGTAACATAGAGGTGGCGGAAATATCTGCGTTTCCGGGATGTGCACAGTCCCTTGTGCTTACGGATTTCTCAGAGGACAACTTTCTCTTTCGCGATACTCATCCAGTCAGTAGTAAAGGGAGCGGAACGATTTTGCCAGAGTAAGAAAACGTAATCTAAACGTAGCCGCCTGCCACTAGGGTGTTTTACTGTGTGTTTGTTTTGTGCCTGTGTGGGTTTCCTCCTTGCATTCAAGGTGGAGGGAGCCCTCGTGGGAGAAGCAAGTAGCAGAGGCAGAACAAGGACAAATTAGGCTTAACCTGATAGGGAGGGAACCAGTGGGCTCTAATGAACTTTCAGTGCTCGTAAAATACTCAGAATGCTAGGAAGGGAAGGTGGGTGTAGCACATCCCAGGGCATGTGACACCAGGAGCCGCCCCTCCTACGGGGATTCATGTCACCCTGTGTCCCTTCCATTGTAGCGCTTGCAGTAGCGTGCTTATGCGTCCTCTTCTAAACTGTAAGGTCCTTGAGGATAGAGACTGACATCTCAAGGGGAGTATCTAGCATTCTGGAAGTGCCTGGTCCATAGAAATGGCTAGGAGAGCTGTTGCAATGAATGCTGTGGCGTCGACAGACACATCTGTCGGCCAAGTGATTGTAAAAGGGAAAACTGGGCTGCTGTCTTCTGCCACTTCCTCCCAAAAATTGTCCAAATCCTGGCTCAGCTCGACTTGCACTGCTGCCTCCATACGTACAGGTTTTAGGAAACTTTTTTTTTCAGTTTTATTTGTTTATTCTTGGGAGAGAGCGAGAGAGAGAGAGGGAGAGAGAGAGAGAGAGAACAAGCAGGAGAGGGAGAGGGGCAGAGGGAGAGAGAATCCCAAGCAGGCTCTGTGCTGTCAGCGCAGAGCCTGACATGGGACTCGAACCCATGAACCGTGAGATCATGGCCTAAGCTGAAACCAAGAGGCAGTCGCTTAACTCACTGAGCCACCCAGGTGCCTTTGAGGGAACTTGTAACGGACAGAGATAAGACCCTTGACCAGCCAGTGGTTCCATTTTACAATGGAGTAGGATCTCCAGTGTTGTTTGTAGAGAGGAGGTGTTTTGCCCATAGGCAGCAGAGGGAGGGTGTCTAGAAAACAGCTCTTCGTCATTAATATAGGATGTCTGATTCCACGGCTTCTGTCTAGACACTGGCTTACTCTTTGCCCAGCTGAAAAACTGTGAAATCGTTAACATCTTATACCTCGAGTGATTAGGTGTATTTAAATGAGGTAATAGCACGTCTCTCTTCATTGGTTCACTTGATGACTTAAAAACATACGCATTTCTTGTAAATGACACGAATGAAGTGGAGAAACTCTTTCAGTCGGAAGTGGTTTTTCTTTACCTTTGGAATGCGGGGTTGATATCTTCAACGCCCTTCGTTTTTTTCCCTAGCACTTTGATGTAATTAAAAGGCCATCCCAGTATGTTTGCATATCCATCACTTCCATTTTTGTTTTATCTTTTCAGAATTTCAAAATGTTTTATGTTTGAATTGTAGCCATTAGAACAGTTGCCTTAACTCAACTTTGTAACTAAAACTCTTTGAAATGTCACATTTCTAATGAGCTTGTTCTCTTTTTTAAAAATATTTTTTATTAAAAAAAATTTTTTTAATGTTTATTTTTGAGAGAGAGAGCATACATGCGGAAGGGGCAGAGAGAGGGGGGACAGAAGATCCAAAGCGGGCTCTGCGGACAGCAGAGAGCCTCATGTAGGGCTCAAACTCACAGACCGTGAAATCATGACCTGACGCTTAACAGACTGAGCCACCCAAGCACCCCTCTGATGAGCTCGTTCTTGTACACCGGTGTTATGTGTTCTGCCGGTGTTGGACTTTGATAACATTGTAATCACGGGTGTCCAAAAAAGTTAATGTAGTAGGAATTACTGAGAGCCCAGGTGTCTTGCTTCCGGTAACCTGGAACCAAGCTGCACCCCATTTGCTTATGTATAGCTCAGCATTTTCCAGCGTCTTCACCATTGTTCATCACAGAGAAGGAGCATTTTCCTCCCATATTCTCAGTGTTAATTGGAGGGGAGGGGAAAAAGAGCTTCTCAGTATCTACCACATTCTTTATTTGCTTTTAGCTCTCAGAAGCTCCGCGTGCTTTTCTGAACCCCTTTCTCCAAGTCATGTTTCAAGAACCACAGAGTTGGTGGCCATCTAGCCAATAGGCAACAGTTTATCAATGGAAGTACATTATAAATGTATTTCTTTATTTTATAACAAGTCCTACAAAGTGAAAGCATTTTCTGGGATACTTTTCTGCCTAATCCAGTCTTTAAATCAAATATTTTTGGGGCGCCTGGGTGGCTCAGTTGGTTAAGTGTCCGATTTTAGCTCAGGTCATGATCTCGCTATTTCATGAAGTCGAGCCCCACGTCGGGCTTGGTGCTGACAGCTCAGAGCCTGGAGCCTGCTTCAGATTCTGTGTCTCCCTCTCTCTCTGCTCCTCACCTGCTCATTCGCTCGCGCTCTCTATCTCTCAATCTCTCAGAAATAAATAAACACTAAGAAAATATTTTCTAAAAAAATCAAAAATTTTTTAACTTCCTTACATATGAGACTAAAATATTAACATTTCTGGGGTGCCTGGGTGGCTCAGTCAGTTAGGCATCCGACTTCAGCTCAGGTCATGATCTCACAGTGAGTTCCAGCCCCATGTCGGGCTCTGTGCTAACAGCTCAGAGCCTGGAGCCTGCTTCGGATTCTGTGTCTCCCTCTCTCTCTGCCCCTCCCCTGCTCATGCTCTGTCTCTCTCTGTCTCAAAAATAAATAAAAACATTAAGAAAATATTTTAAAAAAAAAGATTAATATTTCTAGCCTAGAAGATTGTATTTAGTCATTTCTGAAACCAGAGCTTATGTGAACATTTTGTATCTGAAGAGAAGTTAATTTAAATAAATGCTGACATGTCCTTATTGCTATACAAGTCCAAAATAGACTCTGCTAGTTCAGAATCCCTTAAGATTTCAGAATGTATGAGTTTGCTTGTTCTAATATTATCTTGCATTATTTCAGAAATCCTGCCAGAAACCTGTAGACAAATATATCGAGTATGATCCTGTTATCATCTTGATTAATGCTATTTTATGCAAAGCCCAGGCCTACAGACATATTCTCTTCAATACTAAAATAAACGTAAGTTGTGCTAATTTTTTTTATTTTCTAATTTTACTTGATAATGCTCTTGCATTTTTAAAGAATAATTTGAACGGCATTAAAGAACATTATTTTAAAAAGAAAGTCTATTAAGCATGGGTCTTTTATCTCAACAGTGTCTGGAAGTTACTAGAAATAGCAGGCATTGATAAACAAGGCACACAATGTTTAGTGAATATTTAAGAATACGCTCACTGGGAGGAAGTTGAAAAACTATAATCTGTATTGCCTTTTAGTGGGTTTCCTTTTGAAACAGATACCAGTTATTTCTACCAGAATAAATTAAATATATCCAGGTAAGGAGAGAAATATAGCTAGAGGAAGTAAGCGACCATTAAAAGAGAAATATTTTAATACAATATGTTACATTTTATATCCTGTTGAGGGAATTCCTTCCCCTCCCCCACGTTAAATAACCAGGGCAGAAACCAATTTGACAATAAATTTCATATATTGAAAAAAAAATAAAAAATAAAAATAAAATAAAATAAAATAAAAATAACCAGGGCAGTTTTTAAATTGCTAGAGCATTGATTCCCAAACTTTGGTACACAATGGAATCACCTGGGAGAGAGAGGGTGGAGAGCAGTTCATCCTTCCAAGCCGAGGCCTCGCCCAGAATCAGTTACAGAATCTTTGCAGATGAGTTCAGGCATCAGTATTTCTTAAAACCCCCAGGTAATTCTGAAGTGCAGCCAGGAGCACCACTGTGCCAACTAGAAGAACCTCAGAAGCCCACACTGATACCTATCCTGGGACTGCATTGCATTTGCACACACTTTCTTTTCCCCACTTTATATTGATATAGAAAGTCCAATGGGTAATGGGTTTTATTTTATTTTTTAAAGTTTATTTATTTTGAGAGAGTGAGGGGCAGAGAGAGAGAGAGGGACAGAGAATCCCAAGCAGGCTCCACACTGTCAGCACAGAAACCTGAGGCAAGGCTCAAACTCACAAACCGTGAGATCATGACCTGAGCTGAAACCAAGAGTTGGACGCTTAACTGACTGAGCCACCCAGGCACCCCAGGAGAAACATGTTGTGAAAAGCCGATTCTTGTTACCTGATAATTTTTATTTTTGCCCAAATTTCAGACTCTTTAGAACTTGCAGCTTTAAAAATTTCTACCTTTTAATTACTGTTTTTTCCATATATTAATTGACACTCATCCAGCATAGGGCCATTTTTTTAAAATTTATGTTCAGAACAGATGTGGGCGAGGATGGGGAGAAAGAGGATCTGTTTTGTACTGCTGATGGGAATGCAAACTGGTGCAGCCATTCTGGAAAGCAGTATGGAGGTTCCTCGAAAAATTAAAAATAGAAATACCCTATGACCCAGCAATTGCACGACTAGGTACTTACTCAGGGGATACAGGTGCGCTGTTTCGAAAGGGCACATGCACCCCAGTGTTTATAGAAGCACTATCAACAGTAGCCAAAGAATGGAAAGAGCCCAAATGTCCATCAATGGAGGAATGGATAAAGAAGACGTGGTATATATATATATATACAATGGAGTATTACTCGGCAATCAAAAAGAATGAAATCTTGCCATTTGCAACTACGTGGATGGAACTGGAGGGTATGATGCTAAGCAAAATTAGTCAGAAAAAGACAAATATCATATGATTTCACTCACATGAGGAATTTAAGAGACAAAACAGGTGAACATAAGGAAAGGGAAGCAAAAGTAATATAAAAACAGGGAAGGGGACAAAACATAAAGACTCTTAAATACAGAGAACAAACAGAGCATTGCTGGAGGGGTTCTGGGAGGGGGAATGGTCTAAATGGGTAAGGGGCATTAAGGAATCCACTCCTGAAATCAGTTGTTGCACTGTATGGTAACTAACTTGGATGTAAATTAAACAATAAATTAAAAAATAAAATAAATGAAAGTAAACATTTAAAAAAAACTTAAAACTTAAAAAGAAATAAAATAAAAATAAAAATTTATGGGGCGCCTGGGTGGCGCAGTCGGTTAAGCGCCCGACTTCAGCCAGGTCACGATCTCGCGGTCCGGGAGTTCGAGCCCCGCGTCGGGCTCTGGGCGGATGGCTCGGAGCCTGGAGCCTGTTTCCGATTCTGTGTCTCCCTCTCTCTCTGACCCTCCCCCGTTCATGCTCTGTCTCTCTCTGTCCCAAAAATAAATAAACGTTGAAAAAAAAAATTTTTTTTTAAATAAAAAATAAATAAATAAATAAATAAAAATTTATGTTCAGAATAGTAGTTTCCTATGTGGTATGATGGAATCTTCAGGTTAAAATGTGTCATCATTGCTGCTTCTGCCTATCCACGAGTCACGTGAATTCTGTGCTTGATTCTGTGTATAGGACCGATGCTGAAAATAGAGTGTGAAGGGTGGACTACTCTTTAGAGCAGTATTTCTTAGCGAAGGGCGTACATCAGAATCCCGCCTTGCCCCCAGGACCGTTTCAAAATTGCATGTGTAGGATTTACTTCCCAAGATTCTGAGTCAGGACTGGGGCCTCGACATTTGCAATCTGAAAAATCTCCCCTTGTGATTCTGATGGTCATTGCTGATGAAGAGCCATTGGGTTTACAGGCAACACAATTACACACTTAACCGGGCAGTCCTGAATTTGAAAAGCTGTGGGATGGGAGGTTCTTCAAAACCACAAGTACTTAGCTACGTCTGCGCCTACTCGATATTACGTGTAATTAGGTGTTTCTCTACCCAGTAAATGGCATTGTCTTTTTGACTACCAGATGCACGGGAAACTCTGCATATTTTGTTTGCTTTGCGAAGCGTACCTGAGATGGTGGCAGCTTCAAGATTCAAACCAGAACACCGATCCCGACGACTTCATCAGATATGCCAAGGAGTGGGATTTCTATAGAATGTTCGCAATTGCTTCTCTAGGTACGAAGAAGCCACGCTTTCTGTTCTCAGCCATCTAGTCCCCACTATTCTGATCACAAGTGAAGTGGGTGGGCTTCATCATTGGTAAGAGGAGGGGGTTAACATAGGACTTGAGACTTAGACGTTCAGCTCTACTGCTAAGCTGCTAGATGAGTTTGTCTAAATTATGTGCTTGCTTGCTTTTTTATTTGTTACCACACATCTGTTACGGAATGGTTAGGTTTATCAGATTAGAGAGTTTCGTAAAATATGTTGAGGCATACCATCGTCGATAAAACTCTTAAATTTAATTTCTTTTTTTTTTTTTTTTTGAACGTTTATTTATTTTTGGGACAGAGAGAGACAGAGCATGAACGGGGGAGGGGCAGAGAGAGAGGGAGACACAGAATCGGAAACAGGCTCCAGGCTCTGAGCCATCAGCCCAGAGCCTGACGCGGGGCTCGAACTCCCGGACCGCGAGATCGTGACCTGGCTGAAGTCGGACGCTTAACCGACTGCGCCACCCAGGCGCCCCTTAAATTTAATTTCTGATTGTCCAGTTGAAAGACTCCCCAGGTCTCATCTTTATTAAAACAGACTGATAATTGCCAGACCTTATCCAATGTGTTGTGCTAATTGCATTGAACTCATGCAACCTGTTTAATAGGGAAAACTTGTTCTTTCTCTGACTGCATTCAGGAAAAGTGACTCCTGTCCCAAGTTCCTTAAGTTCAAGGAACTGCTTTTCTCCAGAATTCGAGTTTGTGACTGAGGTCAGAATTGTGTTGAATTAATTTCTGCCACTGTTTTCTTACTTACAGGCTTCCATGCTCTGCTTCTAAAACTCTTTGATTATAATGAAATATTGTTTTAGCAATATTGAGTCTCCAGTGCACTGCAGTGTCATATTCCTGGACTGTGTTGTCCTCTTTTGTCCCATTTTCTTCTCTGCTTGCTCTCACTTCCTTGGTCCTCTCATCCGTTTCTGAGGTTTTAAAATTTACATTTTAAGAATTCGCAAACGTATATAATAACATTAAAAACATCCTTGACAACGTTGCCTACGCCAGGAACTAGAACCTAATGTAATTTTAAGCTTTAAAGCAAAACCTCTTAAAATTTCTGAGGATAAGCTCCCGTGTGTCCGTAATTTTTAATATAAAAAATAAACCAGGCTTATTTTCAAATAGTTCAGAATTGCTGTAGCACCTACTCTATAGTGGATATTTTGACACTCAGAAATTTTTTCTACTGTTACTTTTTTAACCCACTATTAGGTTCTGACCCCCTAAAATAGGTTATGAAAAAATGCCCTACATAAATACAGCATTTTATAATTTAAACACTGCTTTTACGATTTTATCAACTTAATGTTCACAACCATCCTCTTTGGTAGATAGGTTAGGTTCTCCCGTGGAGACATAGAAGCAGGAAGGCAATGATTTCCCCAAAATCCCACCGCAGGTTAGTGTCAGCACTGAGACAGGTGGCTCCCCGGGCTCCCCATCTGGTGTTTTCTCCGTGTAGCCCTCTGTAGGCAGGTGAGGTCCTCCTGAACCCGGCTGATCCATGAAAGCCTCATAGTATCTGCCTTGAGAAAGACTGTGCAGAGCCCAAGGGCTGGTGCAAACACATAAATCTCTCAAGTTCTGAGTTAGATGGATGTGGAGGTTATCTGGTCCGCCCTTCTCTCCAGTGCTAGAAATCCTTCCCTCAGCTCTGCAAAATGATCTAGCTTTGTCTGAGTATCTCCAGTGACAGGAGACAACCCACTATTAGATCGTTCTTGTTGTTAAGGAATTCTTTGTTGCTTTTATTACTTTTTTGGTCCAAATCTGAGGCTATAAGATCAGCCTATTTCAGCAGGTCTTTGCAGTTGACAAGCCCTTGGTGTCCCTGTCATGTAGGTCAACCGGCCAAAATTATTTTTGATTCTAATCACCTATGTTTGGAACCTCTTTAGTTTGACTCTGTTTGGTTATAAAACATTTTAGGAAGGATACAGTTGTCTCTCCTATAAGATGACACATGTGTTCCAGAAAAACAAGATTCTACAGAAACCTACATAACATAGCTTATGGGAAAAAATAGAATTAGGGACAGATCACTCAAAACGTATGCAGCTGGGTAATCAGAAGACTAACAGTCTGAATAAAAATAATACCACAGTTAAAAGAAATGTTAAAATCCTAGTTAATGGGAATAGAACAGCCCGTGCTCTGTTCTGTGGACCCAGTGAACTGTGGCTTCTCCTGTACTGGACTCTGTCTATGAATACTTTCTGGAAGGATAAGGAATTGTACTCAGAAAGCTTGTTAACATGAATTAAGGAAGTTTTAAATTTAGATAACAGTATTCAAAATCTTGTAGATACTAGGTATTCAATAAATAGTGGAAGAATGAGCAAAGAAAAACATCTTCATATGCAGTTCTTAGGCTGGGTCCCGTCTTTCGGACTTAAAAAAAACCTCCATATTCCTGTATTATTCTTTCTGTGGAGGCCTCGAACACTGAAAATACCTAAACAGAGTCTTACTTCCTAGAAAGAACTTCAGAGAGCTGATGATCACAATCCTAATGGACTGACTTTTGCTTCGGTGGGTGATGAAATACTCCACGAAAGAACTGTTGAACTATGTTTCTGAAATCATACCGGCAGGATTTGACACAAAAGGCAGGGGCTTATTTAAAAAAAAAAAAAAAAAAAAAAGAAGGAGGGAGGAAAAAGAAAATTTGATCTCAATAAAGCAATTCTAATGAAGTCAGCCGGTAAGTTGTATTTTGGAATTGTGGCTTATTTGGTTTTAGAGAGATATGGTTCAGATAGGGACATTCATGTGTTTGTCCTCCGTTCCCTCCTTAGAACAAGCTGCCTTTTTTACTGGCATCTTTACTTTCCTGTGGGTAGAACGACCGACGACAGCGAAAAAAAAACCCGACTTCATTTTGCTGCTGAAAGCATTATTGTTGTCGAGCTACGGAAAACTCTTGCTGATTCCAGCCGTCATTTGGGAGCACGACTACACATCCCTGTGCCTCAGACTCATCAAAGTATTTGTCCTTACATCCAATTTTCAGGCAATCAGAGGTATGTTTGTGTTTTATCCTGTCTCCTCCGCTTTCAGCCCACACACAAGCTTAAAGCCTTGCGCCTCCGACACGCTCTTGCCAAACCTGTTAGACTCTGGAAGTCTTCATAGAATAATAACAGGGCCTGGCACTCCTCTAATGCCTTATTCAGAGCGCGTAGTCGGTATTTGTTCACGTTAACCACGTGGTATTTTTTAGTGCTCAAAATGCCTTCATGTGCAACATCTCAGTGCCGTGGGGTTAGTAGGGCAGCCGTTATTACCCTCCGTTTTGCGGATGACTTGTCCAAATGTACGTGGCGGGGCAGTCGTCAAGCCAGGAAGCACAGCTCCTACCACACCAAAGAAACGATGAGCAGCCTTGGGGGTCTTCATTTTCCCCATCCATTGTGAGAAGGGTTATTTTAAATGAGGCTGCTACCTGATACCTTTTATCGTAATGCTTACTGTTAAACAGAGAGTCTCCGGGTTTGTTTGTTTTTGTTTTGTTTTGTCGATCTCTTTTTTTTTTTTTTTAACATTTATTTATTTTTGAGACAGAGAGAGACAGAGCATGAACGGGGGAGGGTCAGAGAGAGAGAGGGAGACACAGAATCCGAAACTGGCTCCAGGCTCTGAGCTGTCAACACAGAGCCCGACGCGGGGCTCGAACTCATGGACCGCGAGATCATGACCTGAGCCGAAGTCGGTCGCTCAACCGACTGAGCCACCCAGGCGCCCCATTGTCGATCTCTTTATAACCTTAAAATCTGTTCTTAATTTTCTCCGTCCAGTATTCATGGAAATCTGTGTCTTGATTTCAGGAGGAGAAACTTCGTGTGTTTGTTACCGGCACATGCTTTGTTTCTCTCCAGAGGTCCGTAGATTTTATTTTATTTTTTATTTTATTTATTTTTTTTTTTCAACGCTTATTTATTTTTGGGACAGAGAGAGACAGAGCATGAACGGGGGAGGGGCAGAGAGAGAGGGAGACACAGAATCGGAAACAGGCTCCAGGCTCCGAGCCATCAGCCCAGAGCCCGACGCGGGGCTCGAACCCACGGACCGCGAGATCGTAACCCGGCTGAAGTCGGACGCTCAACCGACTGCGCCACCCAGGCGCCCCCAGAGGTCCGTAGATTTTAAAAAAGTGGGAGAGGATAACAGCACCAGTTAATAAGAACAAATAGAGATTTTTCTCAAAAACAGCTTTACAAAAGAGTTCCGTTCAGAATGCCACGTACTTTACATGCTGACATCACTTCAACTCTTAAGGACTTACTAGCTGTCTGTTCTTTTCCAGTGACCCTGAATATCAGCCGAAAGCTCTCCTTTCTGGCCATCTTTAGTGGCTTACTGGTGGAAAGCACCATGGTCTACTTCTTCCAGAGGATGGAATGGGACGTGGGAAGTGATTGCACCATCTATAAATCTCAAGACTTTTGAAGAGGGTACAAAAGCCTCTTAGCATTCACACACTCAGACGGGCATCCTCCTCAAATGAGACCAATGCCATCGCAGAATCCGTAGATGCCCTTACGTGACCCAGCCCCTGACTGGCTCTGGGTCACCTCAGCCGCGCCGGCCGGGCGGGGCGCGGCCGAGGACTTCAGTGCACATCTCTCTGGGTCCTTCACTTTAGGTCAAGGACATCCACATCCATGCTTTGCTGCTTCCTGGGGCCCTATTCTCCGCCTCTCTGACACCGGCACGCCATGTCGCTTGTAGCGGGACCTGACTCCGAAATCTGCCCCATTGGCTGCTGTCCCCCCCACCCTGCCCCAGTCCCTCGTCCTCCCTTCCACGGGCCCTGCTGTGGGCTGCCTCTTCACCTTCCCGCGACCTCCACTTCTGACCGGCCTTGCTTCGCTTTTTACCCACCTGCAAATGTAGGCAGCTGCCGACTCATCCCCATTAGTCCCCGAACCCATCAGCCCCTTGCCTTTCTGCTGGCCGCGCCTCATTCGAGCCGTTGGGGTGACTCCGCGGCCGTCTTCCCCACGAGGCCAGCGCTGCGCGTGCACAGAGCCTCAGCTGGACCTCCGTTGATGCCCCTCTGCCTTCGTGGTCACCTCCAGTGAACCTCCCCCACGCTCCTGCCTCCCACGTCTGCCCTCCCATTGCTGAGAGTCAAGCTGTTGCTGGAGCTTTGTTCCTTCTTCAGCTCAAAACTCATTTGGTCGCCTGCCTTCTTCCCTCCTTCCCTCCCTCTGGTCCTGGACCCATGCTCGTCTTCCTCTCTGGGCTCTTTGCTCCCTGGAAGCGTCCTTCCCCTCCCCCCCCCCACCCCGCCCCAGGTCACAGTCAGGCTCCCGGCCCACAGCCTGGCCCTCCGTGCAGCCTGTGCTGGCCGCGGGGGCCTGGAGCAGACCCAGAGGCCGGTTTGGGGGTGGGGGTGCAGGCAGCGTGGGAAGCACAAAAGTGGCAGGAGAGCACCCCAGGTCCGAACCTTCTCCACTGCGGAAAGGCCATCCTCCCTCCTGTGACCTCAGTCTCCCCTCATGCTCAGCCAATGCTCTTCCTTTCCAGGTCTTCAGACACAGCTCTTTTCATTGTCCTCTCCCGTGCCCTGGCTCCTTCCCCTCTGCAAACTGTATACGCACAGCTCTCTGTTCTAGAACAACTGGTCAAGCCTGCTTCTTCACCGCCTTTCCTCTTTGTAAGACATACTTTCTCCCATAGTCTCCTGACTCTGCCCTCCTAAAACTCAGAAGGAAGCCAGTTGCCAGGTCTTTGTCAGACTCCTCCCTAGCTCTGCTCTGGAAGCTCACCCAGAGCCCCTCCTTCGGAGCCCGGCCGCCCGTTCTGTCGGTCTTTTGTTCACCGGCTTCCCAGCCCCGGGACTCTGACCTCAGCTTCTCTCCTCTCTCTTGCCGTTCGCGTTCAGCTCCCAAGACGTAGGCCTCCCAGACCCAGCACCTCCAGCTTGCCCCTCTGCCCACTCTCTCTGCCCGTCCACTGCCTCCCAGGCGGTGCCAGCGTGGCCCCGCCTTTACCCCTGAAGCTGAACTCCATCTCACCGCCCTGTACCCACCCAAACAGAATCCTTGCCCGAAGCTTTTCTCTGGAAACGTCCCTTTTCACTCAGACCCCGGGTCAGCTCTTGTCTCCTGCCTGAAAGGTTACAACAGCCTCCTCCCAGGCCCTCAACCCAGACCGGCGCCACGCACCGTGGTGGCGTCCCTCCATGTCTGTCATCGTCTCTTACTGCTGACCCTGGAGGTTCTGGTCTCTTCCTGAGGAACGACTTTGTATGTTCTCTTAGCAGAAGCGTGGTCCTCAGTGTTCCGGTCCCAGTTCGTTCTCCGCAGACGTGTTCCTACCCCCATCTCCTATTACAGCCTCTGCACTTCCCCATGTGTCTTCTGCTCTCCCCAGGGCCTGGAGTGGCCTTGTTTCTGCCCAACCAGATAGAGTCAGTCATCTTGGCTTCTCTGTGGAAGGAAGGCTTTCCGAAAACTCGAGTCTGTGGGCTCACTCCCGTTCACCCCCCCACCCCCCAAGGCCCAGCCCAGCACCACAGCGGTCGTATCCAGGATTTCCGGAGACTGTTCTGGTCCTACTTCCCCAGGTGCTTCCACTTGTCACGCGATCCACTGTGATTTCCAGTCAGGAAAACAAAGTCACCTGCCTCACAACCGTTTGAAAACCATTGTCCTCCTATTATTACATTACCTCATGTTTTATATTGTCCACGTCTTCTATTCCGATTCCAAGCGTTTATGCCTGACTCCCCCAGCCTGGGTAAAAGGTTGGTTCTGGGAGAGACCGGGTGGTTTATACATGAGGAAATAGCATGTTTCCCAAAGTACAGGGCCTGCCCCAAGAAGAATTTGTTGAGTTGATTTTGAGCAGAATGTGTCACCCTACATACTTCTTTTACTGCCCACAGTTGTGTTCTTTATTATCTGTGGCACAACCAACTGCCCTTGCAACAGAGAAGACCTAAAATACAAACCAAGCTCCTCATTTCTGTTGAGCAAAGTGACGCAAAGATTTGGATACACTTCCTGAAAAAGAAAGCTACGGTTATGGCATCGGAAACCCCCAAAACTACCACATAGCCCCCATAAGAAACAACCGAACCACATATAGGCACAGACCCAGGCAAGCTCAGAGCCCGGGGTGCTGCCTGGGGAATGAGGGATAGGACAAGGGGAGAGTCCTACTTTGTAGACCACTTCGGGGAAGCTCTGGAAATGGAGGAGGAACGTGAATCCATGATCCACACATAATAAAAGATCTATGTTTCATTCCTTTGACATGTTTATATCTTTGTAATTTAAATGGTAAGTTACTGGCTATAAATAATGTATTTAGTATTGTGTTCTTACAACAACAGAAATATTTTTCTCTTAATAAAGTCAAAGTAAACAGCTTTTGTGAATTTTTCATGAATTCAGTATTTTCCCCTGTGACTAAGCTACTGTTTAAAAATGGCTGACCCAGGGGCGTCTGGGTGGCTCAGCAGGTTAAGCATCCGACTCTTGATTTCAGCTCAGGTCATGATCTCACAGTTTGTGATTTTGAGCCCCGGGTCGGGATCCACTCTGACGGTGCAGGGCCGACTTGGGATTCTCTGTCTCCCCCTCCCCTTCTTTCTCTCTCTCTCAAAATAAGAATAAACATTTAAAAAAAAATTTTTTTAATGGCTGATCCAAAACTAACTAAAACCACTGAGCTCTACACTTTACAGGGGTGGATTCTATCTCCATAAAACTGATATTAGATAAAAGCAAGATAATCTTACCTTTAGATAAGATAGCACTCCCCCCGTTTATCTCTCCCTGTTTCATTTATCCTTTTATTCATCATTCACTTATTCATGTGACATATTATGGAGCTCCTACTATGTGCATCAGACGGTATAGATGCAGGGCTGAGTAGCCCTCTTAAAGTTTACAGAAGTAGTGATAGATTTGGAAACCTGAGAAGGTATTTGCAGTGGAGCATGGTTAAGTGCTGTAAAGGGGATCTAGGGAAATGCAGAGCAGGAACACCTGTTCCGGCCTTAGAAGTCGAGAAGGTCCTCTGAGGGGAGGGGGAAAGGAAAGGAACTTTCCAGTGTCCCTGGAGGGAAAATAACCATGCATGCGAAGCCCTGGAGGGCAGAGAGTGTAATGTGTGCAGGGAACCGAAGAGCCCACACAACTGGGTGGAGCGTGGGTGCTGGGGGTTTTAAAAATGAGCCCAGGAAGCTACGTAAGGTCAGATAACAGAGGGCCTCGGGAATTGTAATTTATCCTGAGGATGATGAAACCAACACAAAACGCTAAAAAGAAGATGCCAAGGTAAAAACCAACTGGAATGACCTCGCATAATTGCCATAGGATGGAGCCTGTAGAAAAAAAATGACAATGTAATATGCTGGTCACAGCTTTTCGAATCTTTGACCTGTCACCTTGTCAGTGAAGACGAACACATCACTGATCTTTTCATCCACACTCGATACACCCCCAATCTTTCTTGAGCACCACAAAGGTATTTATTTTTATGAAAACAACTATTCGAAACCCTTTCCCTGAGGGGCGCCTGGGTGACTCAGTCGGTTGAGCATCTGACTTTTCATTTCGGCTCAGGTCACGATCTCACGGTTCCTGGGTTCGAGCCCCGCATTGGGTTTTGTGCTGACAGTGCGGACCCCTACCCCGCTTGCTCTCTCTCTCAAAATAAATAAATAAACTTAAAAAAAATATATATATATATATATATATTTTAAACCCTTTTGCAGAGAGGCCACCCACAGGTGCCCGGCAGGTGCACTTGAACTAGTGATGAGTTCTCCCCCACCCCACGGAGTTCATCTTTCTCCCCTGTCAGCAGCCCTACGTATTTTTCAACATGTTTTAATGAAAAAGTTCAACGATACAAAAAAGCTACAAGGATTCTGCAGCGAAAACCCATATATCCACCACCTACGTTTTACAGTTGTGACATTTTTCCCTGACTTCTTTTCAGGTTTGTTTCTATGATGAGTCCTGAGAGGGCAGAATCGCTCAGTTAGTTACACTGGGAAGTTACAAGGTAGCGGTGGTACTTGGAGCTTTAGAAAGGCGCCTGTGATTTCCAAGACACCCCTTCCCTGCAAGATCGAGATGTGGTCTCATAACGACAGCAAAAGGTATTTATATGCAAATCCACTGGAAGCTATAAAAATCAAATCCCTTTCAGATAGCCCCGCTTTCATTGCAAAGTATATGTATTCAAGCCACCAAAGAAAACCTGCCCCCTACTCACAGTCTGATGGGTTATGGTCACACGGTGGCTACTCTGACAGACCCCAGCGCTGGCCCTGGAGTGTTTCACATCACCCAGAACCAGAGGAAAGCGCCCAATTTATGAGAGCACAATATAGACTAATCAGGCACATGGAAAATAGATAGTGGTCTTGTCAAAAGACTTCAGCAAAGTGAATGAAGCCCTTTGAACTAAGTTGGGACAAAAATACTGTCACAAATACAAGAGTCACAGAAGGCATTTTTTTAGATATTTGTAAGACAAAGAGGCATCGATCAGAAAAGTTAGATATTTTTAAAAATGTTTTCTAATGTTTATTTTTTGATGGGGGGAGAGGGAGAGAGGGAGACACAGAATCTGAAGCAGGCTCCAGGCACTGAGCTGTCAGCACAGAGCCTGACACAGGACTCGAACCCAGGAACCGCGAGATCGTGACCTGACCAAAGTCAGACGCCTGACTGGCTGAGCCACCCAGGCGCCCCTACAGATATTTTTTTGAATCACAGTCTTCTATGAAGAAACTGAAGCTTAGATTGGTAAAGGGATTTGCTCAAGGTCACAAGCAGATAACTGACAGAGTTGGGACTAAAACCTTGGCCTCTGCTAGCATAACTAGGGCCCTGGGGCTGTGCTGGTCTCCACCCCGGACTGATGGTGCATCCCGGGTCGACCCATCTTCCCTTGTTGAGAAAAGGGTAACTTTCTGTTCTTCAAATACAATTAGGAATCGAGAACAAAAGAGTTAAAAAAAAATAGACTAGGAATCGATGTTTTTTAATGTTTATATATTTATTTATTTTGAAAGAGAGAGAGAAAGAACAAGTGGGGGGAGGGGCAGAGAAAGAAGGAGAGACGGAATCCCAAGCAGGCTCCGCGCCGTCAGCACAGAGCCCAACACAGGGCTCGATCTCACGAACTGTGAGATCATGACCTGAGCCGAAATGAAGAGTCAGACGCTTAACTGACCGAGCCACCCAGGAGACCCTAGGACTGGATTCAGATATTAGTCTCCAAGGGAAGACACTGTAGACAGAGAGGAGCATTTTACCGTAGACTTTTCTCCGTGGGACAGCTGTGAGCCTTAAAACTTGGATTGTCTCTTTCTGGTATGTAACACACCTAGCCGTAACCTTTCCTTATAACATTGGGCACACGTTCTGAAGGGAAATGTTATGAACCCAAGACTAAATTTAAAATGCTCTCTGGCTCCCGAAGAGTCAACAGAGGAAAAGCACTACAAAAGCAAGAACCCCAGGACCCCAAACAGGATCCTATTTATTTATTCCGACTTGACAAATATTTATATACACTCTGAGATGAGCACTGTATATATTTACCTGGAGCCAGGCACTATTTTAAGGGCTTTATAATCCATAAGTCCTTTTATCCTTATATTAACCCTAGAAGACGTCTGTGGACTAAAATGACTCCAAGAGCCCATCAGGAAACGTATCTGAATGCATTGGAGGAGTTGGCACGTCGTGTTCAGCCAGCAGATTGAGTGATGATGTCCCCGGGTGACACACATAAATAGAAAAGGCCGGGAAGAACCGAACAGTACCCCGAAATGTGTGTTAGTTTTCTGTGGTCACTGCAACAAATTACCACAAGCTTGGGGGCTTAAGACAACATATTTAGGGGCGCCTGGGTGGCTCAGTCGGTTAAAGCCCGACTTCGGCTCAGGTCATGATCTCACAGTGTGTGAGTTCGAACCCCGCGTCGGGCTCTGTGCTGACCGCTCAGAGCCTGGAGCCTGCTCCGGATTCTGTGTCTCCCTCTCTCTCTCTGCCCCACGCCCCCGCCCCCATTGCATTCTCCCTGTCTCTCTCAAAAATAAACGTTAAAAAAAAATTTTTTTTTTTTTAAAGACGACATATTTATCCGCTCACAAATCTAGAGGGAGAAAGAACAAAGTCCGGCCTCAGGTTCACAGGTGTTGGTAGGGCCCTGCTCCCCCTAGAGGCTACAGGGGGGAATGCACCCTCGCCTCTCCCAGCTCTGGGTGGCTGCTGCGGTTCCAAGGCTGTGGCCAAGTCTCTCCCATGTCCCTTCCAGCCCCACATCGCCTGCTCCTCCCTTGTGTCAGGTCTCCCTCTGCCTTTCTCTTACAAGGCCATTTGTGATGGCATTAAGGACCCACCTGGATAATCCAGGATACTCCGGTGACCTCAAGATCCTTAATCATGTCTTTTTTAAAGGCCTTTTCCAAACACAGTAACATTCACAAGTTCCAGAGATTCTGTCTTTAGGCCAGATGTTTTCGGGGGGACAATTTTCAGCCTGCCACAAAACTGCCTGGCTAATAGCAGCCCCCTCCCCCTAGCATCCCCACATCGCCCCCACACACATACAAATACCCTCGCCCTCCCACGCTTGAATAGGATTCTCCCGTGAAGCCTAACCCTTTATCTGCAACTTCATCAAAGGGAAAGCAGACGTCAGGGCCCTACAAGGAACTCTCTGACAGTCACCTTACTGCACAGCTTCCTGTTTTGGGAGCTGTTGCAGCAGAAGCTCTGAGACTAGATGTGGGTCACGGGGGAGATCCCTACAGCGGTTGGGAGTGGATCCGGGTGACTCTCGTGATTCCCTTGCAAACATTTAAAGAATGCTCTTCTGACTCGTCCCCACATTTTCCAGAGGTCGGCTTGCTTAGACACACTCGGCAGGGAAACACCAAAGTAAACACTTGCCCGAGAGCTGAGCATTTTCACCCCGTATCTGCCCCGTTTGTGTTCTGCTAGCAAATAGGACAACTTGCATTCCTCACAGGTGATTCTTGTGCTGATTTTACAGCTGGCTTCCTCTTCTCTGTCCTGCCCTTGTATTCCCTTTGTGCTGATTTCTTTTTTTAACATTTATTTATTTTTGAGAAACAGAGAGAGACAGAGCATGAACAGGGGAGGGGCAGAGAGAGAGACGCACAGAAACAGGAGCAGGCTCCAGGCTCTGAACTGTCAGCACAGAGCTCGATGCGGGGCTAGAACTCATGAACTGAGATCGTGCCCTGAGCTGAGGTCAGACGCTTAACCCACTGAGCCACCCAGGCGCCCGTCTTCTTCTTCTTTTTTTTTTTTTTTATGCTTATTCATTTTGATAAAGAGAGAGAGAGACAATGAATCCCAAGTAGGCTCTGAGCTGTCAGGCAGGGCTCAATTTCACAAACCATGAGATCATGACCTGAGCCAAAACCAAGAGTCGCACACTTAACAGACTGAGCCACCGAGGTGCCCCAGCTTTGTGCCGATTTCTAAACCCACTTTTTTTTTTTAAAATGGCATTTGGGAGCGCCTGGGTGGCTCAGTTGGTTAAACATCCGACTTCGGCTCAGGTCGTGATCTCACGGTTCGTGAGTTGGAATCCCCATGTCAGACTCTGTGCTGACAGCTCAGAGCCTGGAGCCTGCTCCGGATTCGGTCTCCCTCTCTCTCTGCCCCTCCCCCACTCCCACTCTGTCTCTCCAAAATGAATAAACGTTAAAAAAAATTTTTTTAATGGCATTTTATTGTATTGTGTGAATTTTTATCAAGACCCAAGGTGGTATATACATCGTATCAATCCATTTAAGACAAAGAAGTGTAGGACCTAGCACATATGGGTCCCAGTTTGTCTCCTGCCCTATGGGGTGTATTTCCACCCTTTCTTCTATGGTGGGGCGAGGTAAACTCAACTTCCAGGTTTTATGCCAGGCTCCTTCCAGCTTGAGGTCCTGGCACGGCGGAAATGCATTGGTAGGAGTGGCTGGGCCTCTGTAGGTTTATTCCTCAGGGAGGCAGTCATCAGGGTGTGTCCGATAGAAGCTTGTTGAAAGCAACCAGTCACACACGGTGACGGTGGCGTATGACCACAGGGGGACGGAGCTGAACCTGTCTTCCCTGGTATCTCTGCCGGCAGGGCAAGTAGGGATCAGCCACAGAGAGGACCCGTGCCCCGGAGGGCGTGTTGCCGGCCTTGACCTGCTGGGCACACACTGCAAGTGGAGTCTGGTGACTGAGCGCCGTCCTCAATCCCCAAATTCACCTCCATCTAGATCCCTGGGTTCTCTGCAGAGGGACACACGGGAGAAATGGGCGGGCACGGTCACCAGCTTGCCCTTCAACCTCAAATCCGGGCTGTTTTCCCACCTTTGTGCTAGACTTAGGGGTTTCAAAGGTGCTTTCTTCTTGTTTCTAACACAACATTTTTTAGAGGCCATTTTTTTTTTTTTTTTTTTTTTTTTTTGCCCAAGCAGGCTCTGTGCTCGTCATCAGTGCAGAGCCCAGCATGGGGCTCGAACTCACGAACTGTGAAATCGTAACATCAGCTGAAATCAAGAGTCAGATGCTTAACTGACTGAGCCACCCAGGTGCCCCTAGAGGCCGTCATAATGGTCTCCCCTTTCACCCTTTCTCCCAGAGCCTCACCCTGGCGTCGCATCATCCTGAGGACAGGAGAAAGAAAGGGAACGAAGGGGAAGGTGCTCTCTTCCCTAAGTCCTGGGACAGAGCCCGACTAAGTCCTCACTTCCCTTCTCCTAGGCCGCTCCCTCTGAAGGAAACTGGGGCGTGCTCTCTGCCACGAGGTGACTATGGCTTTGACCACGTCTATTTCTAACACAAGTGCTCCTCCCACCAAAACCCGCCTTCCCAATAACAACGGTCTCTGTGTTTTTGTGGGACTTTCATTGGAGCTTCTCCATCTTGGAGACCGAACAAGAAGTGGGGGGGGGGGGGTCTCCGGGCTTGTCCCTGAGGCTGACATGTGCCCCTGTGCTCTCCCCTCTCTCTGGCATCGGCTCCCTAGGGCCATAACTCCTCCTTACTGACTTGCTTCACGCTTTTCGTTTTGCTAACATCGCCCCGTTAGTGTATCTAATAAAGGTTTTGCTCAACCCTCTGTAGGTACTCGGTTTGTGCACGTTCTTCAGGGAGTCAGAAGCAGACAGGGATCTGGGTATCTAGGGACCTGTCCTCAGTTGACCGGAAGCCAGAGAAATGAGGTGGAAACGTAATGCACTCTCACAGTTGGTTAGAACAAAGGCACCAGGTCCACTTCCAGAGCCTGTCCTCCCTGGGTGGTCGCGAGGCCCACCGGCTCCCGTCGCATTTTCACCCATGGAACTGTGACCCAAGGTGTCAGCTGTCCGTCACGTGGAGGCTGCAGGTGTCATCTTTGCGACAGAAGCCCTACCACCTCCGTGTAGAATCGGCTCAGATGCATCTGTCCGAACTCAAAGTACAACCTGCCCCGAAGACAAGTAGACCAGACATGTTTGGGCTTTTACAATCAGTCAGGTTTCTTTGGACAGAAGGATGAAATCAAATGGATACCTGGCCTGATGTTGGTTGCTGAAGAGCCTTTCTGTCACCCGTGCGCTTGGCCATACCTATGTCTATAATCACGGGCTCTGAAAGAAATTAGGTGTGTGCACGGAGAAGTGAGAGCAAGATCCAGGAGAGAGCACTGCACGGTAAATCGTGAAATAACGCGCTGTGATTTAAGATCGAGGGGCTACAGCACGTTATTCCAACACCTGCTTGGGTCTTAAGCGTAAATGGAGCCCAAACCTCATTTGAGAACTCCAGTGCCCTTAGCCATGACCTTCTGGGCCTCAGGGGCCCCTCGTACTTCCCTGATCGTAGTATTTACCCGCACACGTTAGGTGTTTGTAGAAGGGGGATCTGCCAGAGACCCTACAGGTTCTGCATTGTGCTCTCAGTGCCTGCCTCAGCACGACCCAAAATAGGACTAAGTGCATGTCAGCCGAATGAATGACATCAACCTAGGTTACAGAAAAACGAAAGCAAGGAATCAGGCTGGTTAATTGACTCTGAAAGCCACTAGGGACATGAGAGGAACTGCATCATTTGTGAATGGCAAGGCTTAAATTATCAACAACTCTGGGTTCACTGCACATGTGCCCTAGGAAGCGAAAGGTGCCTTTCTCTATCTGCCTGTACATTGCCTTACAGATTACAGATTCTTCAGCAAAAATTGGACTGTCTTACGGCCTACCAGGCCCTTCATTGGCCACTCCGTTGGAGTAGCAAAATAGTCCCACTCCGAACATAGAGGTGATGACTTATGCCAGGGAGCAATAAAGGGCAGTGGCTGAATTTAATTATTTACTTATTTTGAGAGTAAGAGAGAGAGAGAGTGCACGCAAGAGTGTGCAAGTGGGGGAGGAGCAGAGAGAGAGAGAGAGAGAGAGAGAGAGAATCCCAAGCAGGCTCCGTGCTGTCAGCACCCAAGGCGGGTCTCGATCCCACGAACCGAGAGATCATGACCTGAGCTGAAATCAAGAGTTTGACACTTAACCTACTGAGCCACCCAGGAGCCTCCCCCCTACCCCAGCAGAATTTATTTTCTAATCATTTGCAGGACCTTTGTAAGGTGAGTGTATGAGAAAACATTTTATAGTTTGGGAAATTTTAATATTCCTTGCCAAGGTATATTTACACTATATTTGGAGTAAGAGAAAGTTTGGGGCAATTTATATACATTTCAAATGGACTAAGGCCTGCAGTGGTTTAGGTATATTTGCCACGCCCCCATCGGGGTGAGGAACGTGTCAGTCCTTCCCCACAGTAAGGGAGAGGCCCCTTGCTTACCTGGATTCACTCCACTTCTAGCTTTGGTAGCCTATCCCCCAATACTGACATGAGGGCCCCCAAACTCAAAGGCACTGTGAATCTGTGGTTGCAGTTCCAGAAGAGTCCAGAGGCAGCAGACCCAGGGAAGCTGTGCGTTCTCAATTTTTTTTTTTTTAACATTTATTTATTTTTGAAAGAGAGAGAGAGCAGGGGAGGGGCAGAGAAACAGGGAGACACAGAATCCGAAGCAGGCTCCAGGCTCTAAGCTGTCAGCACAGAGCCTGATGCAGGACTCAAACCCACGAACCGTGAGACCATGACCTGAGCTTAAGTCGGATGCTTAACCGACTGAGCCACCCAGGCACCCAGAAGCTGTGCATTCTAAACTGGGGGGCTCCCCCTCGCCTGAGCTTCCCTCCCTGGCTGTGGGTGCCCATCCTGAGAGGACAGTCTCCTGGCCATTGCCCGGGGCTCCAAGAAGATGCTGCTTCCCGGGCCATTGTGAACACTAGATGGCAACTGGATCTGCCTTAGAATCACTTGGGGGGGACTTCTAGAAGTGAGCAGAGACCCAGGCCTCACTCCTGGCTAATTAAATCAGAATGGAGATGGGGGTTCTTGAGCCAGACTCAATATTCTTCTGAAAGCCCCCCACGTGATCTTAACGTGGTCAGGGTTGAGAACAGCTGAACCTGAGGTTCGACGCCTTGTTAAGTAGGGGCCCCACCTCAAAGATTCCGGTAGATGACCAGACTGCACCAGTCCTGCCACTTTTAATTCTCTTGTCCTCCCTGAACGATTGCGCCACATACTGGAGGCAGTTTGCCATCTCTCATTTAAAAAAAAAAAAAAATTTTTTTTTTAACGTTTATTTATTTTTGAGACAGAGAGACAGAGCATGAACGGGGGAGGGTCAGAGAGAGGGAGACACAGAATCTGAAACAGGCTCTAGGCTCTGAGCTGTCAGCACAGAGCCCGACGCGGGGCTCAAACTCACGGACCGTGAGATCATGACCTGAGCCGAAGTCGGCCGCTTAACCGACTGAGCCACCCAGGCGCCCCTGCCATCTCTCATTTAACTACTACTTTCAACACAGGAGATCAGCAGGAATGCTCTTCCTTCTCTGCATGCCTCACCCCAGTTCCCAACACACGGTCCGATCCTGTACATAGCAGGCTATCGACTGCTGGTTCCTGGGGATTAGTTCTACCTCCTCTCTCTAACCCGAAAGAGACGCTAATGAGCAATTATCACGTCAAAAGAAAGAAGAGGACAGGGGATCTGAAGTGGTCAGAGACAGAGCAGCGCTGAGACCCAACTGCGTGGTCCAAGAATAAATCAACAGAGGAACGAAGCGTCTTTCCAATTCTCAACGGCAAGAAAACACACTGTAATTCGCTTTCAGTAGTTGACTGGATTCAATGCATTCAAGTTCTGGAAACGGACGATTCGGCGTTCAGACCAAAAGAACACACAACCCCAGTCAGAGAGTCTAGCATTTTATCCTCATTTCTAACCTACAAAGTGTAAAGTGTTCATGAAGCATTTTAATAAATATATTAAGGCTTAAGGTGATCGTTGTTTTTGAGTGGAAGAGGCAGGATCGCTAATATACTAGCTTTCAGAACAAAAACGGTTGCCACCACCTTTCAGTGAATGACACAAAACACGAGCTTGCCCCAGCTTCCCACGTTCACACATCTCCGTATTAGCTCCCTCCCTCCTCCATAGAATAGACAAAGAACGATAGGAGTTGTTTCGACAGGTGAAGAGAATGCAGTCGATGGGTAGGACCTGAAATGTTTACTTTTTTGGTAAAAAGCTTCCACTGAGTCACCTGGGCAGCTAGCAGTGCGGCTTACAGAGAAATAAAGCCCAACCCAGGGCCTTAAACGCTCACAAGACAGAAACGAGAAAGGCTGCCGAATGCATAGAGGCAGGGGAGCCGCGAAATGCTAGTTTCCCTGCGTTGCAAACTGGACGCAGTTCCTACAACACAGAGGGTGCAAATCGCCCACCACCCATAAGGAAGTAACGAACCAGTAAAAGTCGCCTTGCGCAAAACGCCCCGAAAGGTTTTGGAAAGGATGGAGGCAGGCGTGCCTGAGTACCACGGAGCCGAGGATGTGGCTGGGCACCTCTGGATCGCCCAGGCACAAACTCCGGCCACCAGAACACCCCGCCACGTGTGTCCTCCAGATTAAACTGACAGCACCGGCCGCTGGTGCCCGACGACCGCCCACGATGGAGGAGAGGAGCTTTCTTCAAGAGGAGAGGCAAATAAATGCTGGTGGTCCGGTAGCAGCAGTGGCCTCTCGGCGGAGAGCCCTTTCTAGATGGATTCGAGAATCCAGTCGCTGCTGGAGAGCGGGGAGACGGGCAGCGGCAGGTCCCGTGGAGGGCCCCGCTCCCTCCCATCGTGGAGGGCGTTCTGCTCCTGATAATAGTCCTCCTCCTCCTCGAAGAAGCCATTCTCCAGGCCATAGGTGCAGTCCGGGCTGGAGGCTGCCTGGCATGCTCCCTTATATTCCTGAATGGACTCGTACAGGCTGTAGAGTTGGCAGAGCAAGGACATGTCCAGCTGGCGGAGGCCAACCTTGAGGGGAGCGGGGGGTGGGGGGGGGGGAGGGAAAAACAAGAAGTCAGCACTGGAGTTTAATTTTAGTCGAACGCTCAGCCAGCAATCTGCTCGTGCCAGCACATTCTTTCCGTACCGTGGACGACGCAGGGCATCACTCGGATGCTTTGGATTTTCCAATTTGGAGAAAACCTTAATTGTGGGATGCCCACACCTCAGACGTTACTCAGTGTGTCAGGGCAGGATCGCACCGTCGGGGCGGCAGGCCCCAGCCTGTGGAATTCACCCTGGCACCCGGGCGTGCCCTGGGAAGGAACAGTGCTACGCCTTCTGGTGGCCCCAACTGGTTTCCCTTTGGACGCCAAGATACAAGTGTGTCCTTTCCTCATGATCAGATTCAGAGGGGACCCGCGTGTGCCCTCCCTGATACCAAAATCATTCTCAACTCTCTGGGACAAGAGTCCCCTTGCCAGTGACAGCGGTTCGCCTGTCAGTGTCACACACTGCGCCCTGGAGCACCCACCCTCTGACCGGCTCAGCCTCCGGGCCCCCAAGAGAAGTGTTCCGACTCCCTCTCTTCGGACAAGGTCAGTCTTACCCAAAGATGGTTGTGGGATCACTCCCCAGAGCAGGCGACTGAGTAAGTCTAGTGGGGGCCCTGGGGGCCTCCACGGATTCTCCTGGGAACCACTTTCACCACTGGTGGCCAATCAAGGAACAGTTGAAAGTCACCTATTTGTTCACCTTCAAGTTCCCTTCTTCCCACGGCCTTGTCCCAAGGGAAAGAGCACAAGTCAGCCCGGGAAATGGAGTGTTTCCATCAGTCCCAAAGACAGAAGGGTTAATCCAGTTGGAAATGCAGCCCAGCCCAGTGCATCCGACGCCACTGCATGAGAATCACCTGTGGTGACTGTTATCGGTGCGGCCTCGGGTCCAGCGGATGTGGGGCCACTGGTGACAGAGCTGCTGAGCTGTAGACCTCCCTGCGAGTCGTAAGGGGAGAAATTCTACATAGATGCTAGGAGACCTGACTCCTGCTTCTTGGCCCTTTTGCAAGCCATGCATCAGCTCTAAGCCTTGGCTGATGACAAAAGGGAATAATCATTTCTCTCATGGGGCTACCGGGAGGGCTTCAATGAGCTACCCATCCATTTTAATAAACAGTCATCAAATGTCTCCTGTGCAAGCAAGGGCTAAAGCACCGAAGAGGCATGGGAATGTGCACGCAGAAAACCGAGAAAGACAAGGTCTACAGCCTAATTACCCAGCGACGAGACCCGCCATATAAGACGGCCCGACTTTCACACAAGGGAAGCTGGGGTCCAGAAAGCAGCATTCATCTCATGACTAAGACTGGGTGTTAAGTCCCAGATTTTTCTTCACACCCTCCAACCACGCTAAACGGCCGAGGAAACACTGGCTATCTCCCTGCTCTAGCTGAGTAGACCACAGAAATGGGACCAAGGCACCTTGACTTAGCATATTTTGCCAAGACGTTCAGGGAAGACTTCAGGAGAGAGGGTCTGAGAGGGCAGAGTTGGCTGGATGGCATCCACTGTCAGAAGTCCACCCTGACTAGGTAAGTCGTGGGTAAGCCAAAAGACGCCCAGGCCACCGGGCCACATCCTAGAGTCGGACACCAACACTCTTGTTCCTGATTAGCTTGTGCACATGTCGTCATGAGGAAAAGCGGGCTCCCGACCTTTGTGTTTGGAAAATTACCCAGACGATCTGGACGTCCAGTTCTGGCGCCGAAGCCAGTGTCCTTGACACAAGTATCTGTCTTCCCTGGGCCCCTTGTATTTATTCTCCTGTGAGCACTGACTTTCAGGCCATCCAGGCAGAAGAGCATGGAGCAGAGCGCGGGTTCTGGAGCCTGCCTGCTTGGGTTCAAATGCTGGCTCTGCCACTCCCTAGCTGTGAGACCAGGGACATCCTGTTCAACTTCCGGAAAGGGTGACAGCTGCTACTGTTGTTACTATGTTCATGATTCTTTCCACTCTGCCAGCCTGCAGAATGCCATCTTGGAAAGGAACGGCAGGAACAGGATGTACCAGGCAGCCCGTGTGGAGCCATATTCCTCCTGCCCCAACTCAATCCCGCAGACGGAGCAGCAACCACCTGACCATCTTTGGTGGAAGATGGTCACCTGCCAGGGCAGTCACAAGCCAGCTGAAAATTAACCAGCAAACCTGCTTCTTGAGGACCAGGGTGCTCACTGCAGACTCTCGAACAGGAAAGGACCTCAAATGTCTTACTTCAAACCCTCCAAAGGAGGACCTTCCAGGCCAGTTCATTCATTTTCCAACAGCCATAATTCTTCAGCATGCCAAGTCAAAATCTCCCGGACTTTAGGTTCTAGGTCCCCTGATGCTAGGTGTGACCATCATGCAACGCACACAAACCTCATTTCTCTTAACCACCTTTTAAATACTTGAAGGTAATTTTCGGTCTGCCACCCGAAAAAAAACGATTTGTTTTCTCCAGCCAGTAGCTTCGGGTCTTTCAACTATTCGCAATGATGTCCTGGTCCGTTAACCAACTAGTCCCTTCCCCAGGGACTCGCTCCTTTTTTCCCAGGGCTCCTCCATAGTGTCCGGGTCTGAATACAGTAACCGAACTGCAAGACTCTGACTTGGCAAGTCCACACATACCTACTGTCTGCGCTAGGATTTAATACAAGGAATGGAAAGTCTAATAAAGAAAGCCACACCCTCTTAGAGTCTTAGTAGTATTTGCTTAAAAAGTCATAAACTAGAGGCGCCTGGGTGGCTCAGTCAGTTGGGCATCTGACTTCAGCTCAGGTCACGATCTCATGGTTTGTAGGTTCAAGCCCGTCGGGCTCTGTGCCGACAGCTTGCAGCCTGGAGCCCGCAGCCTGCTTTGGATTCTGTCTCTCTCTTTCTCTCTGCCCCTCCCCCGCTCACACTCCGTCTCTCTCAAAAATAAACCAACATTTTTTTTTAATTTTTTTTTAGCGTTTATTTTTTATTTTTGAGACAGAGAGAGACAGAGCATGAACGGGGGAGGGGCAGAGAGAGAGGGAGACACAGAATCGGAAGCAGGCTCCGGGCTCTGAGCCATCAGCCCAGAGCCCGATGCGGGGCTCGAACTCACGGACCGTGAGATCGTGACCTGAGCTGAAGTCGGACGCTTAACCGACTGAGCCACCCAGGTGCCCCTAAACCAACGTTTTTAAAAAAAGTCATAAACTAATACAACCCTGGATGTTAACTAGCCTGGAATTATAAAAAAAAAAAAAAAAAAAAAAGCCATAGAGAAGATTCATCTGGAATCCTGAAGCGATTTCTACCGAGTCACTCTAATACCAGTAGGGCTGGGCAATCCCAAAACTGTTTCCCACCCTGGAAATGAATGAGGAAAAACCAGAAGGAGCAGTACCGGACCAGGCCTGGCCTTCCTCTTCTGGGCAGGGTGGGCGTGGGCCCAGGGGGGCGCAGGGGAACATGGGGCTCTATAGCCCTAACAACCGCTAACCGGGTTTCTGAGGCTCTAACTTCCTCTGACTCCGCACAACTCAAAGACCTGTGGTCCCAGGCTTTTCTCTTCAGGTGCCCTGTCCAAGGTCTTCCAGACCCCGAGTCAGGATCATGTCCTGGACCTTTCTGGGCAGCAGCAGCTGGAATGACGCACCAAGTTGCCCTGTCATCGGGTGGAACGCTGGCCTAGAAACGGAGGTCGGACCCGCCTAGGAATACAGCTCCGTCCTGCACACACCTATTACCCTGCTGAACAGATGCCAAGTGCTTAGACTAAGTTAACAGGGATTTAAGCACACACACGTGCACACACATGCCTATACACACCCCGGTTTCTCAGTGCCTTCTGCAGGCACCAGACCAAACTCCTCTGAGTTACCAGCCATCCTCCAAATGAACTCAGCGGGCAGGAGGGAAGTAGCTACATGAGCAAGTCAGTTTCCCGGCCGGGCGCCTCTCCCTCGGAGGTGGCTGATTCAACACTTTAACTTACATTTTCTAGAGGCAAACTGAAAATCCCTAGGCAGCGTTCTATAATCTGGTCTGAATCTGCGCTCTCCTACCTGCACCTCATGCAACGGTTGGCCGGAGGTCCCTTCTTCCCCAGACTGTCCCAGACCTGTCCCCACTGTGTTAAAGCCTCTTTGCTTGCCCGGCCCAACGCCAGCTTCTCCTCCGTTCTTTGGACCTTGGCTGAGGCACCGGTGCTCCCCAGTTCCCCCCATGTTCTCTGCCTGCCTTGTGCTGCCAGTAAGCACATGGGTCTGCTTTCTTCTAATGTAGGACAAGCCCACATGCAGTGACCCAGCTACTGTCTGCATCAGGGAGAGAGACTCAGGACAGCTCCAGAAATCAAACTCTCAACCCTGAAGACTAGGGGGAAGGGATGGGTGTCTGAGAATATGGAAGGGGAGAGAGGGACCATGCAAGAGAACTCAACTGCAGAGTGGTTTCAGAACGTGATTAAATCACCCACGAACAGGAACCTGTCCTTCCAGAAAAAAGGACTGGGGTGGGGGCAAGCCCTCAGCAAGCCCAATACCCCCCCCCACCCCATACTACAAGCAGGGGAAGCCTGTCACCTTAGTGATCTGTTCCCACATGTCCCTGAAGGCCAGTTGATCTAATTCATGGCTGGATTCAGAAAATACAGCTCTTTTGTGAAAGGAGATTGCAAAACTTCAGATAAATGAAGAAAACTACAGAATATTCTAAAACCGTGTAATCTGTAGCCCTTATTCTAGACCTTCAAGACAATTAAGAACAATCAGCTAGCTTCCATTGCTTTAAACTGCTAATGCCATTCCTTCCTCTCTCTGTCTGGGCTTCCTGCTTAACTTCCTGGTCATGTTCTCTTTTCCCCTGAACAGAGCTCCCCACCACCCCCCACCCCTGCTGCAACACACAAGTGGCTCAGCAACCCACATCTCCAACAATGGGGCCCAACAATCCTGAATCACCCTCGAAATGGTCTCAAAGACGCCCAACAGACTGGCCACATGAATACACGTCACATCGGACAGGGTACTGGTTCCCAGCCGGGTTTCGGGGTGCTAAGTTTCTACCTTTGGAAGGTGCCGCGGGTCAGAGTGTTGTTCCCAACTTTCACACAATTCCAGCAGGTACGTGACCATTCGGATACAAGGCTCGGAAGATGAAAGGAACTTTTTAAAAGGAAGCTTTTGATGACTGAAAACAAAGCATCACAAAAAACTTTAGGGTATTTTTTTTTTTTTAGAAATAAGTGGTAGTTAAGAAAAATAGTTTTAAGAAACTACAAGCTGGGGTGACTCACCAGTACGTAAACAAAAGCAACTTCTTCCCAAATCCAGCAATAAGTAGGAAACACAACAGAGACAAAAAGAATCCGTTTTATTTGTGTTTGCTCCATAGCCGCAGCGGGCTCTGTGCGTGGGGTTGGGGAGAAGCAGGTCAACGTCGGGGGATGGGTTAGTTCAGTAAATCATACTGGGACCGGCTCTGAAATGACCCCCCCCCACTGTCACACCAGACCATTATCTCCCCACCGCATTCCTCAACCTAAGATGGGCAGGGTTGCACAGATTCCAAGTGAAACTAAAGAACCATGAGCTATAATATAGGCGGGGACGGGGGGTTGTGAAATACGGGGACAGATGCAAAAAAAGGTTTGTTGGATGAAAATTCACATTGAAACATAAAGTGGTAGGGGCTTGGTTTTAAAAAGTAGGGTAAAGTCATACAATAAAAACTAGACAGTCATTTCAAAGGGTGAGCAGCTGGGTACAAGTGACCCACAACAGTGACCCACGTGTGCTGCTGAGCACAAAAGCTCAGGTTACCAAACAGTACACGGTAGGAATTCACTTTATATGCATAAGCACACATGTGCAAGCTTCTGACGGGAAGAGAAAAGGTCTGTTAGCAGAACTTAACCTCTAGAAAGTGGGACTGGGAATTTATAGCCTTCTGCACTGCTTAATTTTTTTCTCAACGAGCACGATGCTCTCAATTTTAAAACCTTAAGAATTAACGGGCGCCTGGGCGGCTCAGGTAAGCGTCTGGCTTTGGCTCATGCTCTCACGGTTCGTGGGTTCGAGCCCAGCGTCGGGTAGGTGCTGACAACTCAGAGCCCGGAGCCTGCTACGATTCTCTGTCTCCCTTTCTCCCTGTCCCTCCCCTGCTTGCAGGTGCTCTCACGCTCTCTCAAAAATTATAAACGTTAAAAAAAAACTAGTAACAATAAAAAAGCATATCATGTAGGCAACACCACACAGGGCTGCCTGCCTGTGAAACCTGCGCGGCAGTCTGACTGGTAACAGCAACAAAAGCCTTAAAATAGCACACAACTTTTAACCAGCTAACTGTTCCCTTCTAGGGATTGACCGGAGAGAAGAAAATCTCGGTGGTGCACAAATAAATAATCTCCTTCTTGTTCTGTGTGGTAGGTGCCGATTCTGTTATGATGAGGAAATTGGGGCCCGGAAAGATGAAGGCTCTTGATTGAGGGCATACGGTAGGAGGGCAGGGAGCGGCACCCGTGTTTAGGACTCCAAGGTCGGCGCTTTGACCACCAGCCTGTACTGCCCACACAGCTGACCCGGGCAAAGAGGTGTCGCCGTGTCAGCTGGGACAGGGAGCAAGCTGCTAACATCACAGGTGACTTGTATTTGGCTTTTCTGAACTTTCTGGATTTTCTACTATGAATATGTGTTAACTTACAATGAGACCATTTTCAAAGTTACCTTTCAAAAACGGAATGAATGACTAAGCACACACGGATGGCTTGTGAACGAATTTATTTTACAGAAGACCTGGGAAATGCCCCCAAGTCTGATCCAGGTGTCCAGTAGGTATCTGCGTGGCTGGAATGCAATAAAGCAGTGACCTGATGGATCGTAACCTGATTTTTGAAAAAAGGACGCAGTGACTGAAGGACGCTGACCTGCATGCCCTTTTGCAAAGGAAAACCGAAGAGAAAGACTTCTTTGGTGTTGATCCAGTAGGAGAAGGGGCTATTAACTTGGCAGCTCAGGCTGGACTGAGACCCCCCTGAAGGACTTTTTTTGTTTTATTTTTTATATTTGAGAGACAGAGAGCAAGTAGGGGAGGGGCACAGAAACAGAATAGGAAGCAGGCTCCAGGCTCCGAGCTGTCGGCACACAAGCCCGACGCAGGGCTCGAACCCACGAACCGTGAGATCATGACCTGAGCCAAAGTGAGACGCTGAACCGACTGAGCCACCCAGGCGCCCGGCTCCTGAAGGACTTCTCAACTCCCCGGTGGCCCGTAATTCTGTGCTCACTAAGCAAGCTTCCAGTCCATCATGTGGCCCCTATGTGGCACTGTCCTCTCCTGGGTGGAAAAGCATTTGGGTTACTTGGTCTCCTTCGTCTCCTGTGCGTGCCCTAGGCTCACCGGGCCGAGAACTACACTCTGAAGAGTCGGGGTGATTCAGAGACAGAAAACAGACCAGGCTGCGTGGCTGCACCCCCAGATTAAGCCACACCCACAGTTCCTGCAGCTCTCCACTCGCCCATACGCCCTCTCTACCACGTAAGGTGGTTTCAGTGTGTTTACTGCTCACAGCTAAAGGCGTCCACACTGACGGAGCCCATTCTGCAACCTCTTCCAGGCCACACTGGCTTCCCTCGAACCTAAACTAATATTGGTACCAATGAAGTGATGGCTTTGCGCATTCTTTTACTTTTTCCCCATTATAAAAATAAAACGTTCTAGTCATATTAAAACGTCAATGGTTCATAATTATGTGAACCATAATTCCCTCATCCCATGTTCTAAAGCAGCTGTCTCCAGATGTTTTGGTCTTGGGACCTCTAACTATTGACGGCCCCTAAGAGCTGTTATTTATGTGTATTATACCTGTCAACATTTACCTTATTAGGAATTGAGACTGAGTTTTCATATTGATCCATTTAAACATAAATAATATACCCATTACATGTTAACATAACTTTTTTTTAATGTTTATTTACTTTTGACAGAGAGAGAGAGAGAGAGAGAGAGAGAGAGAGAGACAGAGCATGAGTGGGGGAGGGACAGAGCGGGAGACACAGAATCCGAAGCAGGCTCCAGGCTTCGAGCTGTCAGCACAGAGCCAGATGCGGGGCTCGAACCCACGGACCGCGAGGGCATGACCTGAGCCAAAGTCGGACGCTCAACCAACTGAGCCCCCCAGGTGCCCCAACATAACGTTTTTATGAACGCCACCACTTTGTACATCTTTTTAATGCCTGGCTTATCTCCTGCATTTGATCCTTTGTGACACGTTGCTTTGGTTGAAGTAAATGAAGAAAATCTGGCCTCACACAGACATGTAATAGCCTTTTAGAAAACAGTGGGTTTTCTTCTTGGACACTACCCTTCAGTTGGCTATGCCAATGGACTTTTTATACTGTTACATTAAAACCATCAGTCTTGCACTTTGAATGGATCTTTTAACCAGGTGTGATTTTGTAACAGCAAAGCATTAGTGCTATGAAAACTGTGAAAAACTGACTCACTGAATTATGCAGACCTTCCAAATGTTGATACATTTCCCTAGGTAATTTTTTCTTTTTTTTTTTTTTTAATAGGCTCCACACCCAGCCCGGGCCTTAAACTCATGACCCTGAGACCAAGACCTCTGCTGGGATGGAGTCAATACTTAACCGACTAAGCCACCCAAGTGCCCCCTCCTTAGGTAATATTTTAAAACAACTCACTTATCAATATGACAACCACATAATTATGGACACTGAAAAGGATCTAGGGACCCCTGAACGTCCCCCAGCCCACACTTTTTAAGAGCAGTTATAGGGGGCGCCTGGGTGGCTCATTCAGTTAAGCATCTGACGTCAGCTCAGGTCATGATCTCACAGTTCATGAGTTCAAGCCCCGCATCGGGCTCTGTGCTGACGGCTCAGAGCCTGGAGCCTGCTTCCGATTCTGTGTCTCCCTCTCACTCCCTGCTCCTCCTCTGCTTGTGCTCTGTCTCTATGTCTCTCAAAAATAAATAAAATGTTAAAAAAATTAAAAAAAAAAAGAACTGTTTTAAAGATACCCACTTTTAACAGTTTAGTATGTATCCCTCGAGACACCATGTTTATGCGAGCTGTTTAGCTAGATATCATGTATACACACGTCTGTGCAACTTACTTTTTCGTACTGTGAACATCTAGGTTCATATAGTTATCACACGCTTTTCAGTGAGTTTCGATCACTATTCTATATCACTGCAAGACACATCTGAGTACAAGTACCATTACCCACTGTGTGACTATTACTGTAAGAAAAATTTATAAAAATGAAATCGCAGAAGGGGTTGAGAAAGGAAAAGGACGCTTTCCTTCCAATCCCTCCCCAGTCCTGGGCCTGCAAACAGGAGACCGTTCCTCAAGGGTTTGTATCCAAAGCCTAAAAAAAGGCCACTGCCCAAGATAATGAGTGAAACATGGACACAACTGATGTTGAAATCAGGTGGACTGGAGGAAAAAACATGATCCAAGGGCCCCTGACAACACGCTGGAACTCAACATGCATCTGAAGGTTGGTTTGTGTTGTCATTTTCTTGAATGATATCCAGTTAACTGGAACTCCCCCTCTGCAAGCGTAGATGCAGTTTGGGGAGCAAATCTGAAGCTAAAATCAAAACCAAGTTCTTGGACAATATATAGAAAGCCTCATGTCAGTAGCCAGAGTTTTTCAGACAACTGAAATAAAAAGCAAAAGAGATTCGGTTTTTATGGTGTTTATATCTCCAAATCCTCACCATGACTATAATCATTTTTTTCAATCTCTGCTAGTTTTTTTTTTTTTTTTTTTGAGACAGAGAGAGCACAAGCAGGTTAGAGGGGCAGAGGGAGACAGAGACTCTTAAGCAGGCTCCACTCTCAGCACATAACCTAACATGGTAACATGGGGCTCGATCCCATGACCTTGGGATCACGACCTGAAACGAAATCAAGAGTTGGACGCTCAACCAACTGAGCCACCCAGGTGTCCCTCGGCTGGTCTTTTAAATAAAACATGACACCTTATTGTTTTACTTCGCCTATCTGTGGTTATGAGAGTTGTTAAACACCTTGCCATTTCTCTTTAATTGCAATGACCTTGGCTATTTTATCTCTAACTCTAAGTGCAGTCAACAACCTAAGAACATACCAAACATCCTCTTTCAAATGTATTTCGGTAATCCTCAGTCCAGCCTCTCTAGGCTGCGACAGGCCTGGGGTCCCCCAGAGGCTGCCTCTCCCCTGGAGAGCACTGGTCAGAGGACAGAGGCTCTCCTTCCCCACCCCTCCTTCTCAGGTCAAGGGCAGTGCTTCCTGCCAGAATCCTTGCAGACGAGACTGTATAAAATCAGGCCAGTGCATGGCTCTTAGGGCCAATCAGGGAAGTGAGCAGAAAGCACTCAAAAACAGAAAAGGCCACATGCCTGAATGAATTTCAGTAGAACCATAAGGAGGCCCAAGGGTTTTTCTGTCTCCAAAGCTCCTGGAGGAGGACGTACATCTCTGGGTTAAGGGTCTATGAGGGAACGAGCGACAGGAAAGAAAAGAACAACCTCTATGAGCCCTGCCTACTAATCACCTGGAAACATCTGGAGCCCGTGGGCAATGAATGAGATGAATAGAAGGTCGGGGCTCTGGAGAAAGACACTGGGTAATTGGGGGGCAAATATCTGACCCAGCCAGTCTCACGGCTGGTTTCCTGTTCGTGCGGTCTGTGGTCCGCCTGTAGGGTTTCATACACGGGATCGTGAAAAATGTAGCTTTTCAAGCCGAGGTCTGAAGTCTCCGTGGAGTTCAGGTGGGCATTCCAGGAGCAAGGCCGCAAAGCCTCCAAATGCTGCTTGGTGGGCGGGAAGTGCATGCACAAGGGCCAATCTCCTCTCTTTGAGCCCTCCCTGAACTCCCTCCCTGAACCTCCTTGGCCGTGCAGCCTCCAAGATCTACAGACACGCTGGCCCAGAGCGACACAGAAATGCTCCAGCACTTGGTGGCTCGAGGCCCTCTGCATGTGACCAGGTGCCCAAAGTGCCAACAACTGGGGCACTTTCGCATTCCCAGAATGCCTTTAACCGGAAGTGGGGGAAAAGTAGAAGGGCTGTGCTCCCAGCAAGATATCCATTTCTGATCTCTACAGGTTGGCGGCGGGGGGTGGGGGGGGTGGGGGTGGGGGCAGGTAATACATAAAAGTTAACGTGGTATGAAAAAAATATCTTTCAATCTCTACACTGTCACATCTTGGGACCAGAAGTGTAACCTCACTTAGAGATAACCTCAAAAGCGAATGAAACCAGACCAGTGAGCCCACAGCCCGCCCCTGCTGCACCAGCCCCCACCCCACAAACTATGATACATATACACCTTTCTAGCTGTGCTTTTATTGGGTGGATCCTGAGGTGGGGACAAGTACTATACAGAGTAATTACAGCCTAAACAGCCTAATTTAAAAAAAAAAATTTTTTTTTTAATGTTTATTCATTTTTTGAGAGAGAGAGAGAGAGAGAGTGCGCGTGTATGGCGGGGTTGGGGCGGGGAGAGGCAGAGAGCGAGAGGGAGACACAGAATCGGAAGCAGGCTCCAGGCTCCGCGAGCTGTCAGCACAGAGCCCGACGCGGGGCTCAACCTCCCAACTGCGAGATCATGACCTGAGCTGAAGTCCAACGTTTAGCCGACTGAGCCGCCCAGGCGCCCCTAGACAGCTTAATTTTTGATGAACACGGTCCAAGAACAACAACCTTGGGCTGCTCTTCCTTTTTTGTAGAATTTACAGACACCACGTGGTGTCCTCAGGGACACCAAGCACATGGCAATAGGCAGGTCCTGCACTTGTGCCTACACTATTTTATGACAGAGTAAACTTCTGCAGGCACCATCAAGACCCATATAGGCAGGAGGGGGAAAGAATTATATTGTTATAGCCAAAAGGAGCCTATATGGCATTTAATTCTCATTTTCCCCATAAGGGATCTCTAGCTGAAAATAGCAAAATGCTTGCTTCAAGTATACCACACAATCTAATAACAGAAGTGGAGCTCTTGATGCCTGGTTCAGGAGCTTCCCAAATCTTTCTTTTTTTTAATATATTTTTTTAAGTTTATTTATTTTGAGAGAGTGAGAGAGCACGGGAGCAGGGGAGGGGCAGAGAGAGAGAGAGAGAGAGAGAGGGAGAGAAAGAGAGAGAATCCCAAGCAGGCTCCACGCTGTCAGCACGGAGCCTGACTCAGGGCTCAATCCCACCAACCGTGAGATCATGACCTGAGCCGAAATCACAGGTAGGATGTAACTGACTGCACCACCCAGGTGCCCCAGGAGCTACCCAATTCTTAAACAGCTTGTTCAGGGGCGCCTGGGTGGCGCAGTCGGTTAGGCGTCCGACTTCAGCCAGGTCACGATCTCGCGGTCCGTGGGTTCGAGCCCCGCGTCGGGCTCTGGGCTGATGGCTCGGAGCCTGGAGCCTGTTTCCGATTTTGTGTCTCCCTCTCTCTCTGCCCCTCCCCCGTTCATGCTCTGTCTCTCTCTGTCCCAAAAATAAATAAACGTTGAAAAAAAAATAAAAAAATAAATAAAAAAATAAACAGCTTGTTCAAAATGCAGATTCTGTCTTCTCCTAGTCTGATACTGCTGGTATAGGAAGAGGCCCAGGAATTAGCATTTTAGCAAGCAGCCCGGAGGATTCTGGGGCTGGTGGTCCATTTTTCGGGGAACACAATACACAAAGACGGTAATAAAGGTCACCAGACATGCCACTCTCCTGTGATCAACATCAATCAAGAATGCTAATGCATAACCAGAGGCTAATGCTGTTATTCCAGATGGCATTTCACAGGCCTGACTTGGGACTGGACCTTTACCATAAACCCTTTTTTTTTTTTTTTTAATTTTATTTTATTAAAAAAAAATTTTTTTTAACGTTTATTTATTTTTGAGACAGGGAGAGACAGAGCATGAACGGGGGAGGGTCAGAGAGAGAGGGAGACACAGAATCTGAAACAGGCTCCAGGCTCTGAGCTGTCAGCACAGAGCCCGACGCGGGGCTTGAACCCACGGAGTGTGAGATCGTGACCTGAACCGAAGTCGGACGCTTAACTGACTGAGCCACCCAGGCGCCCCCACCATAAACCCTTTTAAAGACTAAAATCCCCTAACACACCGGCTTTACGTGCAGGATAAGAGCTGAAATCCACGGGAATGCGGGCTATTCAAGCTAACGCACATCTCCTGGAATACAGTTCACTGAACAAACTCATTGGACATGTACTTGTTCTCTCAACTAAAACGCAGGGGAGAGAAGCATTGCTGGTCTCAGAAATCTAGCTTTATTGAATCAGATTAAATTCTTCGCCTAAACCACCGCAGCCCAGGCACTCAAAGGTTCTGTGTGGATGACTTCCCACTCACGCCCAGGCTGGTGACCAAAATAGCTATTTGACAGTTTTGGGGGGGGGGGGGAAGGAACATGAAAAAAAAAGAGGTTCCAAGTCAAAGCTGCTAGAACCTGCCCCTGATGGTGTAAGAGGTGGACCCCAAGAATCCCTAGGACGGCAGCCCCTCAAAGATGTCCTGCCCCCATATCTGAGAATCTGCTGTCCACGCTTTCGTGTGACTCTCTGGGGTGTTCAAACTTGATGAGCTAATGTCACGGAGCCGCTGGATGGGTGGTCTGTGTACAAACATCAAGGGAAGTGTGTGTCGGGGGTCCCGGCTGACACTGAGAGTCCAGGGTGTCCTGCAGCCACACGCAAGGATTTGAAAAGCCAACCCAGATCCAGTGAGCAAATATGGCTTTATCCGCTTAGCAGGTAAGAGTCTATTAAACCGGGGGGGGCCCTTCAAGGCAAAGTATTTTTATGTAGAAAGAGGTCTGGGATACATAGTTTGTCCAGCAGCCCCCTGCTCTATTTCTGCTAACTGGCCTTTCTTTGGGGGGGGAACTCCAGCACCCCCACCCCATCCACATGGTCACACTATCTTAGTAAAATGCGATCCTGTCCTCAGTCACTACTGGCTGGCCCACGCTGGCCAGACCACCCAAGCTGGGCCCGCTGGCATCCTTCCACACAGTATTTACCAACTGGAACTAAGAAGCATTGGCCGAAACTGAGTGTGGACCCTGTTAACAGCCACGGTCCAAAACGTGGGAAAAAAATAAAATGATGCGGGGAGGGGGAGGAGAATACAGTGGGCTTCCCGGATGCCCCATCGGCCCTGGTTCCAGTCTGTCTCTGTATATATCCAGCCCTTCGAGAGTTTTCTTCAGCAAGAGCTGGTTCAGACCGAGTTACTATCACTCACACGGACAGCCCAGACATGAAACTTGAGAGGTGATCTACGCGGCAGCACTCCTATTGCGTAAAGATGACCACATCTCCCAGATGGTATAACGCTCCTGAAATGGCTAGAGAGTTTCCTTGGATCTCCATAGCATTTTACACCTAACACGCACCCAACGAACATCTGTTGAATGTGATTTTAAAAGATCCTCTGGGGGCGCCTGGGTGGCGCAGTCGGTTAAGCGTCCGACTTCAGCCAGGTCACGATCTCGCGGTCCGTGAGTTCGAGCCCCGCGTCAGGCTCTGGGCTGATGGCTCGGAGCCTGGAGCCTGTTTCCGATTCTGTGTCTCCCTCTCTCTCTGCCCCTCCCCCGTTCATGCTCTGTCTCTCTCTGTCCCAAAAAAAATAAATAAAAACGTTGAAAAAAAAATAAAAAAAAAAAATAAAAGATCCTCTGATGTTTAAAAAAAAAAACAAAAACAAAAAAACTAACTCAGCTTCTTGTCTTAAAGGACTTTTTCCAGTCTATAGAGCAGGTAAGCTATAGAGCGCAGTATTATGTGTGACCCTCCCCACATCCCAAATGGCCCCACTCCCCCCACCCGCCCCAGGGCAGGACGGGGACCACAGCAGCAGGACAAAGCTTCACCGAGGAGGGTTCCTAGAACAGGAAGTGCTAACTCAGGCGGTACAGCGGGCACCACGCGGAGCAGGGAACCACCAAGTCCACACAGCTCCCCTGCCCTCAGAGCCCAGACTGCCCCGGACCCATCCCCCCGACCCCTCACTGTCTTATCACCAGGTCCAAGCCTCTTTTCCAGCCTCCAGCTCCTCATTTTTAAATGTGTAACATACTCCTCCACTGATGTAATGACAAACCACCTTTCCCCCTAAAGGAGCCACCCCTCCTGACTCCCCCGTTGCTGCAATGAACCCCACCTTCCCAATGATGGATTAGCAAGGTTATTGCTCTCCTGCACAATGGCAGACTCTGCAGTTACTGAAGACATTGTAACGTGTGTTGACTAGGAAAACCTTTGCAAGATGTGCCCCCGAAAATGCAACTAAGAATGTATAATGCGATCCGTGTGTATTTGTGTCGGTGGGAGTGCCTGTGCCTGCGAGCAGTACAATGCAAGGGTTAAAACAAAGCTTTGGGACATATCTGGTTGAATCTGTGATCTTAGGGGAATTAAATTCTGAGTGATTTTTTAAAATATATGGAAATAGGATGGACCTTAGAGAGGATTATGCGAAGTGAAGTAAGTCAGACACAGAACAACAAATACCATATGATTGCACTTACATGTGGAATCTAAAAGGCAAAACATGCACAAACTAACCAAAAGCAGAAACAGACCCAAGAATACAGAGAACAGACCAATGGTTGCCAGAGGAGACAGAGTGGGGGGGATGGGCAAAATGGGTGAAGGTCCAGGAGGTACAGGTTTCCAGTTCTGGAATGAAATGAGTCACAGGGATGAAAGGCACAGCATAGAGAATATAGTCAGTGGCATCGTAATAGCGTTGTGTCGTGACAGATAGTAGCCACGCTTGTAGTGAGCATGCCAGAACACAGAGACTTGAGTCACTGTGTGGTACACCTGAAACTAATGTTAACATTGTGTGTCAAGCATACAGGAAGGGAGGGAGGGAGGGAGGAAGGAAAGAGGGAGGAAGGAAGGAAGGAAGGAAGGAAGGAAGGA
>NW_024412747.1:8249806-8285168 GCF_014898765.1 Herpailurus yagouaroundi | reverse complement strand
GAAGGAAGGAAGGAAGGAGGAAGGAAGGAAGGAGGGAGGAAGGAAGGGAGGAGGGAGGGAGGAGGGAGGGAGGGAGGAAGGAAGGAAGGGAGGAAGGAGGAAGGAAAAATAAAGAGAAGAAAAGAAAGGGAGAGAGAAAAAAGAGGGAGGTAAGAAGGAAGGAAGAAAGAATTTGAGTATCCATCTCATGGAGAAGTTCTGATGTACAGAAAGCATTTACATTGTGCCTACACAGGAAATATCCCAAACTATTAACAGTGATTATCTCCGGGTGCTAGGTCTATGAGGAACTTGTCATTGTTTTGCTTAGCTGCACTTTCCATAAAAAAGCTTAACGTCTCCTCCCAGACTCTAATAGTTAACTGGCAACTCCTGCATTTTCTGCTTCAGAGAAGTGTCTCCCATTTGCTTCTTGTTTCCCGGTCACTGGCCTCCACCCCGCTGGAGGCTCTCACCTTCTCCAAGCACACCTCTAGCACCCCCCACTTCCTGCTTCCTCTGCACCCTGCTATCAAATTAATTCCTCAAAGTCCGATTCTGTGCCAGTCTTCCACTTCAACCCTTCCCACGCTATTGAGGCTCTCTGGAACCCACCTTCCCAGTGCCCGCTCCCTCTTTAAGGTACAATCTGGGCGATTCCCTTGTTGATTATCAGAGAGGCCTTGCGACACCACCACCGCTGGCTTGCACAGGACTTTCAAAAAAAAAAAAAAGAAAGGATTAATCACATGAATCTGTGACTGCACAGGACTTTTTCAAAAAGGGATTAATCACATTCTGCCAGGACTTCTAGTACATCCCTCGACACAGATTTGACCTCGGGGCCTTCCAATGGACTAGATCAACACAAATTATTCCAGATAATTCAGGAATGAACTCCGTTTAAGTTACTACTTGGACCCCACTGCCCCAGGCTAGTAAATCCTTAAAGCCCAAACACCCAGAGGGGCACCTGGGTGGCTCAGCTGGTTAAGCTTCAGCCTTCAGCTCAGGTCATGATCTTACAGTTCATGGGTTCGAGCCCCGCGTCGGGTTCTGTGCTGACAGCTGGGAGCCTGAAGCCTGCTTCGGATTCTGTGTCTCCCTTTCACTCTGCCCCTTCCCCGCTCACACGGTCTCTCTCTCTCTCAAAAATAAATAAACATTCAAAAAAAAAAAAAAAAAAGCCCAAACACCTAGAGTACTTTTAAAGACCTTGGGGCATTCTGTGAAAGAACTTGTCAAGGCCTGTAGCCATATCTTATCTTTATCTCAGCTAAATATCAGACTGACCAAAGATAGCAGTTTATTTTTCCTTGCATTTCAAATACTTAGAGCTCTGGTCCAAGGCATAATTATAAGGTTGTGGCTGTTCTCCAGCTGCACCAGGAGGGACCTGGAAAAATACTTCTGGGAATAGCACATCGACTCCCCAGCCACTAGAGTGTGTTTATGAACCAGAGCTTCAGAAAAGGAGTGGCCCTGAGGTTTTCCTGTCTGTTCCAGTGTCGAACTTAACCCGGGATGAGTACTCCCATTTCACCCCCATATTTGTGCCACATCTAAATCCCGACTGTAAACATCCTAGGTGTAGATTTATCTACTTAAAATGCAGCTCACTAGCTGTGCAATGCTGGTTTCAATTAATGTTTATTAATAAATCAAAAATGGTTGTCTTGGAATTTGAGTCATTCTGTAAGAAGCTTAGAAAATCTATTCAGAGAGAACTGGAAATCACAATTTCAGTGCCAGCCAGAGTGGGAAGACAATATCTAATTGATTAAAAAACAAGGCTGCTTTTCCAGATTTAATTAAGTCTCACTTTTCAGAATGGATATGCTCCTGAAAAAAAAAAAAAAGAAGAAAGAAAAAAAGAAAGGCATAAGTTGTTTCTAAACAGTATCTTAACGTACTAGATGCATCTACAAAGGATTTCTGTGATAAGTTTTTTGGCAAATTGAGTCTTAGGAAAAAAGCAGCTTTCATGTATTAGATTTCCTTAATAAAGTTTCTACCTGTACTTAAAAGAGGATAAGAACCTGCACTAAGTGAAAGGAAGGGGCTGATTCCAAGATGAAAGCCCGGTGGCCAGGGGTAGGTGATCAGGGCCCAGCGGGAAGTTGGAAAGGAGGGAAGTTTGTTCTCCGCTGGCCTAGCCTAAGCCTGTTGAAGAAAGCTGGAGAAAGGCTCGAGGTCACCTAAATCCCAGCCCTTGCCCTGTTTTGGCGTCACCTGAAATCCTGTGTCCCGGTCCACATCACCAAATGTACTTCCAAAGGACTGAAAAAAGCTAAGCCCCATTGTCTGGCGCCCCGACACGACCCGAAGAACCCACACGGGCTTCACCCAGACAGGGAAGCGGGTTGGGGGATTCGGTTCCACCACGCTGAGAGGGGATGGGCCGAGCGCTCGCCTTCACAGCCATCTGAGGCTGGAGCCATCCGAGGCTGGAGCCATCCCGAAGTAATCGGATTCTGCACGCGCCGCCTGGGGCGCGGGGGAGGGGGGCGAGGGCTGTTCCAATCTGCTGTCTACACTCGCGCGGAAAAAACTGTCCTCTCTCAGGCAGCAAAACACAGTCGCACACAGCCCTTCACCCCGCAGCCGAAGTGAAAGCTCTTCCCTGACCCCGGAGGTCTGTTTCACTCGGGAGAGGGGTGACCGCGGCGCGCCGCGTCCGCCCAGAGGCCACGAGCGAACCCCACAACGCGCCTCCCGTCTCCGAGCCAGCTGGGGCCGGACCTGGGGCGCCCGGGCTCCGAAAACTGCCTTTTGAGTGGGGACCCTCCCCGGGTGAGGGTTGCACCGTGGGCAGAGAGGACAGGGTCCCTCACTCGGCGCCGGCTCCAGGAGCAAAAGAGCCAGAAAGGGGCGGGTGGGCGCGCGGACTTCCGGAGCAGAGCGCGGGTCCCGGCGAACTTTCCCGGGACGGCGAGCCCGGACGGGGACCCCCCCCCACCCTCGCCCCGACCCGCGGAGCCCCCCTTACCATCTCCTTGCGGAGCAGGGCCAACGCGGCGTCCAGGTTGGGAGGCTTGGCGGGCAGCCCCGCGGCCCGGGCCCCGCCGCCGCCCGCGCCCCCGCGGCTCAGCTCGTCCTGGATGCGCGACTTCTGCGCGTACAGACGCTCCAGGTGTCGCCAGCCCCCCGACGCGCCGCCGCCCGACGCCGAGTGCAGCAGCCCGCTCAGGCTCTTGGGCAGCGGGGGCAGTCCGTCCACCCGCAGCCCCCGGACCGCGTCCGCCGCCCCCGGAGCGGCTCCGGCCCCGCTCATAGCGCTGCACCCGGCCACGCGCCTGTCCCGCCGCCGCCGCCGCCCGGGCCCCAAGCCTCCTCGGGTCCGCCCCCTTCCCGGTGGCGCCCCACCCACTTCCCCTCCCCGCCTCCCGGCCTCCGCCTCCGCCCCCGCCCCCGCCCCGCCTCCCCGCCTCACGCCCGGACCCCCCTGGCGGCCCCCGCCCCGGCCCGGCTCACCCCCCAGCCCCGCCCATTTGCCCCCAGGCCCCCTACGCCTGTGTCCGCCCCCGCGTCCCTGCTCACTTCCAACTTTGCCCCCTTCCTTCTCGCCCCGCCCCCACGCCCGAGCACCGCCCCGCGCCCCGCCTCACCTCAGGCCCCTCCCTGGACTCCCCCCTCACCTGCCTGGGGGACGGCTCCATTGGCGAGGTGGCCTTCCCACCGGCCGCCAAAGCTTCTTGTAATTACCGAGGGAGCCCCCACGTCAGATGCAACCCGACGGACGGCTCGTGAGGGGGTGGGGGACAAAGGCTCCCGCTCGGAGAGAAGGTCAGGCAGTGCTGGAGGACCCCCCCGCCCGCGGTCTTCGTCCCCAGAGGCCAGGGCCCTACAGACAAGAGTCCCGGCAAATGAGGTGGGGGAGGCGGGGCTCTGGCCACAGGACCCCTGCCCCTCCCCCAGGCCTGAATCGGGACCTCCTTTTAAGTCCAGCTCGCTGCCTGGAGGGTTGGGACACCCAGACCTGAGCGAGTCCCTTATTCCCTCCAGGGCACGCTGGCCTCAGTCAGTGACAATGTCCAGCCCTACGGACAGCAGCCAAGAAGAGCTCTAGGTCCACTTTTGGAACTTCAAACCGCAAACAAACACGCCTTTCAGCCTGGCCGTGAACACAAGAGTAATTCTCGATGGAAATGTTGACAAAAGTAGGGAAAGCTTAAATCTCAGAAACTATCCGTCAGCTCTGAGGCGAAAAGAAACACGACTCACACCTCTGGGAGAGAAAAGGGAGAGAGAAAAACAAGCTGTATCCTTTCTAGGCAGAATAAAAATGACAGTTATAACCAGATTAAAGATAGAAAGGTAAGGAAGTAAGGACCGATTAGCAGACAACAGCCCCTCCACGGACTAAAAGCCAATGCAGTGCATATAGAGCGGATAAATTTAATGCCCGCTGAGTATTGGTTTTAATTATCAAAGAGATTTAATTGTTCTAAATACCCAATAGGATCATAATTATAAAGTGTTCTGAGTGCTTCAGACACCCAACGTAAAAGAGGCCTACATTTTGGGGGGGTCTTTTCCCCTTTAATCTGCCACCCTGTAGAGTGCACCCCATGATCAGTGTGTTTAACATTGGCAGATGTTCTCTGCTGGACCCTTGCCACAGGTTGATATTGACCCTAAGAAGCCTCAGGGCAGGCAGTGTGATTTGAGAGCATCAGGAAGGCTTCCCACCCCACCCACTGCCCAGAATTTTCCATCTCCTCACTGTGCCTCACCTTCCACTAATTACCTAGTCACATTTCCGGATTTCAGGTATTCATTCATTAGCCTGTTTAAACAGAGGGCCTCTTTGGGAAAGTTACAAATTGCTGGTGTGGGGGGACTAAGGGAGAGGAGAGGGTGGGAAACGTTTAGATCTTGGGTCACACCCTGGCATGAATTCCTTTAATTTCATGTGTCGTATTGCTGTCTGTCCTACAGGGCCTAGCAGAGGGGTAAGTTGTATTCCTCAGGCACTCCACTCCTCAGGCACTCCTGGCTGCCCGAGGACAAAGGAAAGGAAAGAAAACAGATGGTTAACTGATAGAGATCACAGTCATACAGGATGTGAGTCTCTATCAGTTTACAAATATCTTAGTAAATTACGAGAAAAAGGCAATCTTATCAATAGCCTGATCTCCAGAAGCCTCCAGACTCAGTTTCCTGGAGCCCCAACATCCTCTTCCCTTCCATAGTGATATTGGGAACAAAGGCAAGAAGAAAAAAACAGGTAAAATCCAATTTCCTTGCAACCTGCAGCCCATTGACAAATACTTGAGGCAAATACAGAGCGTAACATTTCTCTCTACTGTCTTAATGTTAATAAGGCTTTGCTAGAGGGGAAAACAACCTTAGCTTGACAATAGCTAGGCCACCGGTAATCTGTGAGTCTTTAGCATATGAAAATCTCTTTGGAAACTTCCTTTTTGACTTTACCTCCCCCAGCCCCATAGTATATAAGGAGCCACTCTTCACAACTCCAGTAAAGCTCTTTCTGCCCACGGGTCCTGTCCCCATGCCTTAATAAAATCACCTTTTTGCACCAAAGACATCTTCAAGAATTCTTTCTTGGCCATCAGCTCCGGACCCCCCCCATCACCCCCAATAGTTCGTCACCAGGTCATAGGGGCAGCTGGGATGATGCCAACCCCCCAGTTTTAAAGGCAGGCTCTGTGTTCTGGCATATGCTCAGTGAGGTGAACATATTGAAATAGGCCCCCCTTACATCAGAAATAACATCCCAGCGTGAACAGAAATTTCTATAGAATGTCTATGATGCTAAGACTTTATTTGTATAAACCCAAAACGTAATTATGCAAGAGCCCACCCAATGTTTTAACACCCTGGAAAATGTCAGTCAGTGCCTGCATATTCCGCCAATATAAGGTACCTTTTAAAGTTCAGGAATGAAGTAATAAATAACTTCTGAAAATACAGTTAACCCTTGAACAACATGGGGGTTAGGCGCGCCAACCACAGCAAAAATCTGTGTATAACTTTTGATTCCTCCAAAACTTAATTACTACTAGCCTACTATTGACTGGAGGCCATGCCAATAACATAAACAGTCAATGAACACATATTTTGTATGTTTATGTGTTCTATACTGTAGTCTTACAATAAAGCTAGAGAAAAGAAAATGTCATGAAAATCACAAAGAAGAGAAAATACATTTATAGTACTGTACTGTAGTTCTAGAAAAAAAAATCTGCATCTGAGTGGACTCGTGAAGTTCAAACCTGTGTTGTTCAAGGCTGACTGTATGGGGTTATTTGGTTTTTTGGTTTGTTTGTTTTTTGGTTTTTTTGCTTTTATTCAATTCTGAAAAACTGGTATTCTGACGTGAAACCAGAATGAGGCCCGGCCATCTCCTATTCAGCTAAATCAACCTTTTTTTCATATCTGTTTGTTTTTGTTTTTGTTTTGTTATTCACAAGTTCCTGGAGGTCGGGGACGCAGACTTTTAATCTAGTGCTTTATTCAGTAACCCACACCTCTTCTTCGATTTTGTAGGTCAAGGTCTGGGACCTGGGCCTTGCAACACAGACCTCAAAGTCACTGACATCTGACACCATTCACCAAGAGGCAGTCTCTTCCCTGCATTCTGTCCTTCCTCTAATCCAACCACTTCTTCATTCCCACCCTGAATTCCTACCCACTTGGCATGTGCTTTCTGGAACATCACAGAATCTTTCTGTGCTTTTCTTCATAATTCTAAAACCTGAATAACTTAGGTTGTGGATAGAATAGAAGGAAGCTGAAAAGCACATTAAGTCTGATTGAGCTTTTTTTTTTTTTTAAGTTTATTTAATTATTTTGAGAGAGACAGAGAGAGAGCATGCAAGAGGGGTAGACAGAGAGAGAGAGAGAGAGAGAGAGAGAGAGAGATAATCCCAAGCAGGCTCCCTATTGTCAGTGTGGAGTCTGACTCAGGGCTTGAACCCATGAACCATGAGATCATGACCTGAGCCAAAATCAAGAGTGGGTCGCTTAACCGACTGAGCTACCCAGGCATCCCTGAGCTTTCTTTTTTGAGAATTTAATAACCTTAAATTCTGCCAGCCATTGAGAAGTGTACCTTCTTATCCCTTTGTGGCAGAACCTAAAATTAGAATACTTTGAGACCAGTTGTGCAATGTATTTGGCCAAAACTTTAGCACATGTATTTAATTCTAGACTCTTTGATGTAGTTTTTTCTTTTTTTAAGTTGGTGCTTTATCACCTCAAAATGTTGACAAAGAAAGAATTCACTGAAAATTAAAGCACACGGACATTCGTTTGAGCAATTAGGGTTGCAATTTGGGAGACACAGATTCAGGTAGCAACCTGACTTGTGCTCTGAAGAAGACAGTGAGGGAGGCAGAATGGCACCTGAGTGGCTCAGTCGGTTTAGTGTCCAATTTCGGCTCCGGTCTCCCGGTTCGTGGGTTTGAGCCCCTCTTCGGGCTCTGTGCTGCCAGCTCAGAGCCTGGAGCCTGTTTCCGATTCTATGTCTCCCTCTCTCTCTGCCCCTCCCCCACTCACTCTCTGTCTCTGTCTCTCTCTCTCAAAAATAAATGAACATTAAAGGAAATTTATGGGAAAAAAAGAGAGAGAGAGAGAGAGAAGAGACTCTGAGCTAGACTCGCTCCATGTTGAGATCTCCTTTTACAAACCCTGAAGTTCATGTAGTCTGGAATAAGGGCATGGCTTTTTTTTTTTTTGGAAGTTTATTGAGGGAGGCAAAGGTATTTGGTTGTGTTTCTTTGAAGCTTTTGTTTAAATCCCACTTAGTGAGCATACAGTGTAACGTTAGTTTCAGGTGTACAATATAGTGATTCAACAACCCTTCTGTACATCACGTGGCATTTGTCACAAGTGCGCTCCCTAATCCCTGCCACCTATTTAACCCATCCCCCACCTCTCTCCCCCTTCAACTTTCAGTATATTCTCTGTAATGAAGAGTCTGTTTCTTGGTTTGCCTCTCTTGTTTTTCCTATAATCATTTGTTTCTTAAATTCCACGTATGAGTGAAATCATATGGTATTTGTCTTTCTCTGACTGACTTGTTTTGCTCTGTATAATACTCTCTGGCTCCATCCAGATTGTTCCAAATGGTAAGATTCCATTCTTTTTTATGGCTGAGTAACATTCCACTGTGTGTGTGTGTGTGTGTGTGTGTGTGTGTGTGCGCACGCGCGCGCATATCACATCTTCTTTATCCACTCATCAGTCCATGAGCATTTGGGCTGTTTCCATAATTTGGCAATTGTAGATAATGCTGCTCGAAACAAAGTGGTGCACACATCCCTTGAATTAGTGTTTTTGTATTCTTTGGGTAAATACTGGTACAATTGCTGGATGATGGGGTAGTTCTATTTTTAAGGGTATTTGGTTTTTCGGTTTTTTTTTTTTAAGTAAGCTCTATGCCCAATGTGGGGTGTGAACACACAACCCCAAAATTAAGGATTGCATGCTTTACTGATGCAGCCAGCCAGGTGCGCCTCCAGGCTTTTCTTGTAGCTGCTATAGCACCCAGCACAATGCTAGGCACTTAGTGATATAAAAATTCTTTGAAAAAAAATCATTACTATAAATATATCATCACTGTAAAAAAAAAAAAAGAAACAGACAATTTGGATGGGCATTTGCATCTCCTGATGTATGTATCTTGGTCAGCTTCCCTACAAGCTCACCTAATTGCTTATATACTTTCTAAAGTATACATTTTTAATTTTTCTAGTTTTTTTTTATGTTTATTTCTGAGACAGAGAGAGACAGAGCATGAGTGGGGGAGGGGCAGAGAGAAAGGGAGACACAGAATCCGAAGCAGGCTCCAGGCTCCGAGCTGTCAGCACAGAGCCCGACGCGGGGCTCGAACTCACAAACCGAGAGATCGTGACCCGAGCCGAAGTCAGTCATTCAACCAACTGAGCCGCCCAGGTGCCCCATAAAGTATGCATTTTTAAATGTTAGCCTGTTAATTTACTCTTGATTATCAAGTATTACCAGTGTTGAGCTATTAAAAGCACACAATATCTAGTAAACTATCATAGGTTTCCCATAATTTCACTTTTTTTTGTTTCAGTTTCTCTTTCGACACAGAAAGATTTATCAGACAGAATTGCTGCTTTGGGGAAATGATTTTCCTGAAATTTGGATGAGGATCGGTGAAAAAATGACTCCATTATTTGTTCTTAATTTTAATACTTTTTCATTCGCAAAGCTCCTGGAATATAACTAGTTTAAAAAACTTACTTGATGTGTGTTCACTTAAATTGGGCTTGACTTTGAACAAGGGAGGTGAGATTGGCGAGGGGCAGGGAGCGTGCTGGTCAGTTGGAAGGGGGGGTGCTTTGGGGATCAAAAGGTAGAGAGGCTGGAACACTGGTTTTCATACCAGGCTGGAGGGTTTCAAAGTAAGTGCACGCTGTGACGTTTGGATTCTGTCTCCTAGGTAATGGGAAGCTATTGAGCGCTTTAGTCATTTATGTTTTTTTATTTTAAGTTTTTGTTTTAATTATATTGAGCACTTCAAAGGACTAAAATCTGAGCTTTGGAGGGATCAGTCAGGGGGCGCCTGGATGGCTCAGTCAGTTGAGCGTCCCACTCTTGATTTCCGCTCAGGTGTGCTCCCAGCCAGCGTCCTGGGATCAAGCCCTGCATCAGGGTCTGTGCTGGGGGTGGAACCTGCTTGAGGTTCTTTCTCCCTCTCCCTCCGCCCCTCTCCCCTGCTCTCTCTTTCTCTAATTTTTTTTTTAAAGGTTCTTAAAATAAAGATCATTCAGGCACTTTCACGTCCAATAGATTGGAGGTAGATACAAAGCTTAGAGGCAGGGAGAGTAGTTGAGAGGTTAACGCATCTTTGAATCGAGAGGCAAGGAAGGTCCCAACCAGGTGGCAGAAAGCAAGGGATAGGAAAAAGAAATAAAAATAACCAGCGCTTGGTTCGTTGTAAAGCACTTTCTCGTGTGAGCCAAGAAATCCCTGGGAGGTACTTCCCAGAGTTCCCTCTAAGGAATGAGGGAGAAAGGGGTTCATCAAAGGTATTTGCTTAGCTAATAAGCAGTGGGACCTCCCCGCGGGGCCATCGTCTTCTTACTGGGGAGGTGCCTGAGGCAGAATCCAGGGAGCTATTTGGTTGTGGAAGGGCCTGGAGGGTCTGCACTATCGAGTGATGGTCACAATACCTAGAAGAGGTACATCACAGGGAGAGCAAGCCCAACCAGGACTTAGAAACCCTCTCATTCAATACTAGCCCTTTGAAGTTACAGAGAAAGGCCAAGGAGAGTGCAGAAACCTAGAAAGTGCAGCAAGTGAATTACAGCATTTGGGAAGGACCTGCCACAAGTTGGCTTTTCTGGAGTGCAAGGTGAAGAGCCTAGCCCAGGAGGCTTCCCCAGATGATAAAATGCCCCTTGGGAGAGGAGAAGAAGGATCGTTAAGAGTTTTCAGCAGTAACTGAACCTAGTGGAAGAGGGGAACGGAAAAGTGGGGTAGAGGAATAGAGTGGTAGACGTGAAAAATCAAGGCAAAAGGAGACTGTGAAATTAGAACGGGCAAGCTGGTGGGATGCTGGAGTTAATATCACTCATTCCTCCCTCCCTCCCTCCCTCCCTCCCTCCCTCCCTTCCTCCCTCTCCCTCCTCCTCCTCTCTCCCTCCCTTCCTCTCCCTCCTTCTCTCCCTCCCTCTCTCCCTCTCTCCTTCCTTTCTTCTATTTTAATCTATTTTGCACCTGGCAAGGAGCCAGGCTCAAAGACACAAATAAATTCCTCTGACATAATGAATGAAATGCATTGAAGAACATGGCAGTTATTTTCGCGAATGGAGTATGAGCCTCTCCTTAAAATCTGAGATGAGTGGGGGGACTACACTTGGTCACGCATCCACACTTCAGACCCTTCTGATTTTTAGAAATAATATTCCTCCCTGGCGGCTTCTAATTTTAAAAAGCCCCTTTCCTGCTCACTTATCTCCACCAAAGTCCCTACTTAGTCAAAATATGCCTTCCCAACAGTTCAAACCCTGGTTACACCCTGCTCGCTGAGGTTGTCTGGATGGCTATTTTCACTCCCATTGAATGGCTAACACACTCCTCTGAGATACCCTTTCCTTGGGGATAACATCCTTAGGCCCTACAGCTGGCTGTCTGTGAAGATATGGTTATGAATAACTTTGCCCCCTTAATCACTCTCTGCCAGACACGGAGCACTTTGTCTGTGTTTTTCTTAAAAGGTAGTGTCCCTCTGTGAGTGAAAGCTTCCAGATGTGTTGGGCGAGTTCTAAATAGCTCTGGAGTGTTTCCTTCATTTTACTGTTGGCCTCCTTTGTTTGAAGCTTAAAATCAAAGTCGGAGTTGACACATCACATTTCTGAAAAATAGTGACCTCATCATGCATCTCAACTTACATTTTAACTCCTTTTCAAATAAGTTGCAAAGAGAGTCTGTCCCCGTAAGTGTTAGCATTAAGAAAAGATAAACAAGTATATGTTTATTTAGGCAGAGGACGTTTCTGGAAGGACATGTACCAAAGCACGAGTGGGAAAAGGGGGATTCTGAGAGGGGGATTTTTAACCTTTTGCTTTACACTCTTTTGTGCTGTTTGCATCGTATATGAAATATTTAATAAAATAAAAAGTATAATCATAATTTTATTCTTAACTATATTTTGTCAATGAATAATCACATGACTCTTTTTGTATGGGCTACGGTGAATCTGAAAGCTTATTTTTGTGTAGCTGGATTTTTAAAAATTTTTTTAAAAATTATTTATTTTTTTAAAATTTATTTAAGTAATCTCTACACCCAACATGGGGCTCAAACTCACAACCCTGAGATGAAGAGTTGCACTCTCTGACTCAGCCAGCCAGGCCGCCCCTGTGTAGCTGGACTTTTTAACCCAAATGCAACACTTCAACTAATCTATATTAGATTTCATTTTATTTTATTCAGCCTATGGAATCCTATCTGGGAAAAGCCTTTTGAATCTTGATTTTTTTTTAATGTGTCTTTATTTTTGAGGAGGTGGCGGGGGAGGGGGGGGCGTTGAGTGGCAGAAGGACAGAGAAAAAGGGAGACAGAGCAGGCTCCGTGCTGACGGCAGAGAGCCCGATGTAGGGCTTGGACTCAGGAACTGCAAAATCGTGACCTGAGCCAAAGTCCAACACTTACCCGACTGAGCCATCCAGGTGCCCCTTGGATCTTGATTTTTCAATCTAACTTAAAGACCTAGCTTTCCCCAAGTTAACCTCATCTACCAAATTAATAAAAATATAATGGCAGTAAAACCTAACATTTTGAAGGGCTTAATATATTCCGTGTACTGGGGTAAGCATTTTACAGGCGGGATCTAATTTACTCTCCACAAAGGTCCTTTGAGGTTGGTGTAATTATCCCCATTTATGGATGACGAAACCAAAGTTAAGAGAAGAAAATTAACTTGCTCATATTCACCCGTGTATATCTTGGTGGAGCCAAGATTTGCAATTAAGCTCTCTCTGACTCAGACCAAGTGTTCTTTTTTTTTTTTTAATTGTGATGAAAAATACATAACGTGAATCCACCTTCTTTTTTTTTTTTTTAAGCGTCATTAACCTACAGGGTTCTGTTAGCTTCACGCGTACGATATAACGATTCAACAATTCTATGCATTTCTCAGCGCTCCTCTGAAGTCTGTCCTCGTAACAAGTGTTTAAGGGCACAGTACAGTATTGTTGGCTATGTGCCCATTACGCAGCGGCTGTTCTTAACCGCTGTAGTATCCACGCTGTCAATGAAAGCGATGAACAGAACAGGGTCAAGGACGGAAACTTGTGCCTCTAGAGACCCTCCTCCTCCTCCAGTGCGACAGCAGTGTGTTGACTCACAGTGTTTGTGTACATTTCACTGTCACTCAACTGTGCGTGGTAGCAGGCCCTTTGAGGACTTAAAGCCAATATGAAAGTCCAACATGAAAGCCACTCACCCCAAAGGGCTACTGATCACCTGAAATGTGGCTAGTCCAAAGTGAGGTGTGCCGTAGGTATAAAATGCACACCGGACTCCAAAGACAGTATGAAATGAAGAACTTAAGACATCTCAGTGACAGTTGGTCACGTCGATTGCATGTTAAAGAGGTAATATTTGGGGTATATTTGGTTAAAGAAAATATATCATTAAAAATTAATCTCACCTGTTTATTTTAATATGGGGCTACTAGAAAATTTGTAATTACAGACGAGGCTGGCATTTGTGGCTCACATTATTTTTCTGTTGGCCAACACTGGCCTAAAACTGGTCCTGGGCTCCCAAGGGCTTACAATTCATACATACATACATGAAAAGGTTAAAAACAATAACAATCATTATATTATGAATATAAGTACCAAGCCATAGTGCTACAGGCTCCAGGAGTTCCCAAAGGAGGGACCCTCACTAGAAAAGGGCCGAGGGGAGGGAGTTGAACTTTTCTGGACCTTTAAGGAGAAACAGAGGCTGGTTTTCCAGGACAGGGGCCACCATGAGGCACAACGTGGAGATGGGCAGTGGGCCTGTGAGCAATAGTGAAGATGATGATCTGAACAGAGCAGGTAATAAAGCCGGGGACCCTGCAGAGACCAGGTGGGATCGTTAACCGTGAAGTAAGGGATAGGGTCCTTGGACTTGTTTTTCAGCAGAGAGGGAGCATGGATATTCGTGCAGGAATGATGAAATCTGTGGCGTGTTTTTCCCCCAGAAGATCTCACATATTCAACACTGAACCAAACGACTACTAGGGAGAAGCGTAGAAACAAAGAGAAAAATCTTCCTAAGAAAACATGGCCAATTGACCAGAGATGGTGATGCTTTCAGCTTCATACGGTAAGACGCTAGTGACCTTGACATGGCACAAATATGTGTGCATCTCGGGACGCCTGGATGGCTCAGTTAGTTAAGTGTCCAACTTCGGCTCAGGTCATGACCTCACAGTTTGTGGGCTCAAACCCCACATTGGGCTCTGTGCTGGCAGCTTGGAATTCTCTCTCTTCTGCCCCTTTCTCTCTCTCTCTCTCTCTCTCTCTCTCTCTCTCTCAAAATAAATAAACTTAAACAAGAAAAAAACAAATACAGGTGCATCTCATGTGGGATTCCTTATAGACCCAGCTTGGTTCTTCTCTACTGTCTCTTCTTGTAGTTGGACCTGATTCTATTACCAGTTTTTTGGGACAATTCTGCTTTTGTTTCTTGGCCAGGAATCTCATGATCCTGAAAAGTCTTGTGAGAAGCCCCAGGGAACAGAGTCAACCGCACACACCACGGTGGTGGAGAAAGGGAGAGAAGGAAATCTGGCTTTGAGCCCTGACAAGGCAGAGGTACGGGATGGATTAGTGGGGGAGAGGGGAGGAGCTGACCCACTGAAAGAAGGAAAGAACAATTAAGAAGCTAATGTTTTGGTCCATGCAGAGGTTAAAGCTGGCCCCTAGACCAAGGGCCTGGCTGTGAGTATAGAGTGGAGAGGAAGTATATGGGACATAATTAAAAAATAATAATAATAACCAAAACAACCAAAGCTGGGACCTGTAGTGCTTGGTGACTTTCTGTGTGGAGTTGAGAATTAGCCTCAGAGGCTATGTATGCACCCTTTTTTTTTAATCCTGAATAAATGAGAGTTGAGAGAATGACTTATCGCAGTCAGTGGGACTGTCACACACAATAAACGCCGTTCAGCTGACATGATTCAAGTTGAAACAAGCCATTCAAAAGCTCCCTTGATAATGGCCAGCATTTCCAAGAATCCTTTGGTGGGAACACTTATTTGCAGATAACAGCTTAACTGAAACCAAAAAGCATGGGGTTTCCCCACGTGGCATTGCTCGGTCTTTAAATGAATATCAGATAACGGGGTTAAAACTCACTGCACAAGAGAGTGGAGGAAGAACCAAAAGCTCTCAGTACACACTGGCCGGGAATCCGCACAAAGAGCAAAGGGGAATCGGAATGTAAATAGAATGGGAGCATCAGACAGAATTTAGACAAAGTCATCAGTATCCGACGCAGCAGAGTGCAAGCCAACTGGGCTTTATTCAACTCTACAAGTTAACCAAACTGAATGACAACGAGTGGTATGGTCCTTTTCTTATCCTTCTGGTGGGTAGTACCAGAGCTTAATCACCAGTTAAATAGATTCATGCACTCACTGCAGGCCAATTTATTAAGAGTAAATTGAAAATAACTTTTAAAATCATGGCCCACCTGTCATCTATCCCAGATGCCATGATCCACCATTGTTCATTTGTTTTTTCACTTTGTGGGTTTGTTCACTTATTTTTTTTTTCAAATGTGCTATTTATTAAACACCTACCATGTGCCAGCCACTGTGTTAGGTGGTAAGAATATAAGCAAATGGTTTCTTCGCCCAAGAATCACCAGAGACTGGCATATAAACTCAGAAGTTAAATAGAAATCCCCGGTCCTGCGATTGAAGAGGAAACCAAGTTCCCTGGGGGCAATGGTAAGTCATTGAAGGCTTGGTGGGGGGAGGGAGGTGACATGATTGAGTGTTAGGGTTCATCCTCACTATTCAAGGGTTCTGTATTTGGGGATTCCGGATGTGCGAATTTGCCTACTTGCTAAAATTTATTTGTGACCTCAAAATCAACACTTGTGGCACTTCCATAGTCATTTGTGGGCATGTACAGAGAGCTGAAAATTTTGAGTCTCTCAGTGCACAGGCTCTCAGCTGAGGTCAAACAGGATGCTCTGTCTTCCTGTTTTAGGTCACACTGTAAACACTGTAAACCAGTGTCCCTTTTGTGGTCTATTTAGTGCCATGTAGTTTGCATTTCTTTTGGTTTCTGTTGGTGATTTCATTGTTTAACACAGCCCCCAAGCTCCGCGCTGAAATGCTGTCTAGTGTTCCTAATGCAAGGAGGCTGTGATGTGCTGTATGGAGAAAATACTTGCGTTAGATGAGGTCCATTTGGGCACGAGTAGCAGTGCTGGTGAGTTCAATGTTAATGAATCAGTGATATATATATATCAAATAAAGCATCTTTGAACAGAAACACCCATAAAGCAAGGCTATGCATTAACAGGTTGAGGAAAATGTTGTGACCGAAAGACTCTCAGGAGCCCGATCCTGTATCTCCCCTTAGAAGGAATGGTTCAAGGGCACCGAGGTGGCTCAGTCGGTTAAGCACCTGACTTTGCCTCAGGTCATGATCTCATGGTTCATGAGTTGGCTCTGTGTGGACAGCTTCGAGCCTGGAACCTACTTCCGATTCCGTGTCTCCCTCTCTCTCTGTCCTCCCCTGCTTGCACTCTGTCTGTCTCTCTCTCTCTCAAAAATAGATGAGCATTAAAAAAAAAATGTTTGAAGAATTAAAAAACACAAGGAACAGTTCAACATTCACTAATTCAGCGTCCACGGCAACCTCGTAGAACATAATGAATAACAAATATTGGATGTGTTTTGGGAAGATCCCTGTGGCAGCGTTGTCGTCAATGGATTTGAGCGTTTTCTGCTTGCCATCCTTGAATCTAGTTAGACTAGCATAACACTTCATTTGATAAGATGAGGGCCTAGAGCAAGAGAGTAGCAAGAATGAAGATTCACTCATTCATTCGGTAACTATCTCTTGAGCACCTGCTCTATGGGGGATATAGCTGAGCACAAGGCAGGCAAAACCACTGAATCATGAAGCTCACTTGGGAGGGTGAAAAGAAGGGGTCTGACTGACAGATATCAGTGAGGGATCAGGTATGAGAGAAGAGAGAGAAGAGGTCCAGGGTGAGCCCAGATTTCTGTTTTGGGCAGCAGGGTGAATGGTGCTGATTCTCTTGAAGAGAAGGAAGGTAAGGAGGACGCAATGGAGAAGTCAGTTGGGTACATATCAAGTTTTTTGAGGTAATGGGGGAAGGTCCAATCAGAAGTCCAGTGGCCGGGGCGGGGGGCCTAAGTGACTTGGTTGAGCATCTGACTCTTGATTTCGGCTCAGGTCATGATCTCACAGTCGTGAGATCGAGCCTTGCGTCAGGCTCGCGCTGACAGCATAGAGCCCGCTTGGGATTCTCTCTCCCCCCCCCCCCCCCCCCGTGCCTCCCGCATGCTCTCTCTTTCTCTGAAAATAAATAAATAAACTTAAAAAACAAAGCCCAGTGGCAGGTAAATATACGGGCCTGGAGGCAGAGAAAGCAGTCTCTTCTCTTGCCCCTCCCAAGATGGACTCCAGGCAAAACTATGAAGTACAAAAAGACCTCTCAGAGCTTTCCTGATTCTTGGAACCCATTGGAGGAGAACTGCAGAGGCTCTGGATCTCTAGGTGTAAGTCTATCTTTTAAACTAATGCTTTTGGGGAAACGAGTGGCCAGGGGAGTTGAATTTATTAATTGTTCGTATACGCACCTCATCTCCTCCGCCAGTTTTAAGCTGCTTGGTGGTAGAAGTTGTGCTTTGCTCCTGATTGGAATCATCCTCAGCATCTGGCGCAGTGCAAAGGACTCAGTAGCTGGTGGAAAAAGATGTGTAGAATCAATCCTAAAAGTGGGGAGTTTCAAGTCGAGAAGAAGGAAGGGTGATGTCAGGGCAGGTGGTACGGTGAGAGGTATTGCTTAAATTGTACGCTCTAGGTCACTACTGATTTTTACCAGGAAGCAGGGACTTTGACATCTTCTTCCCTCCTGTGGCCCCGGGGCCAAATGAAAACCTGGCATATAGTGGGCATTCGATAATTCTCGGCTGAATCAGTTATCCCTCCATTTTGCTCTGTAACTTAACCACTGGTGTTAGAAGAGATACAAAGAGCACTATGTGTCCATTCCGCAGTCACCAAATTTCTAATCCAGAGTGGGAACAGTCTCTTTTAGGGAATGAAGGCTCTAGCTTCCAAAATTTAAGGGCTTTCTGACTGTGGCCATATGGGGGTCACTGGTTCCAGAGTTGCTTTCCAGCCTTAAACAGCTGGCAAACTGGACAAACCCTAGGAACCAGATGGTTTCAGATCTTAGGCAACAGGCGACAGATGACTGGTCCCCGAGAGAGAAAGCAATCCAAATAGGGAGAGTCTTATAATTTCCCTGGTTTTCTGTCCAGAGGCACTTTCCAGAAGCCAAGCAGGATGGGAGGTGGAGACGCCGGAGAAGTCAGGATGGACATTTGGAGAGAGAGAGGCAGCTGGGATGGGCAGGACACTGGAGAGGAGAGAGCTGTGCAGAGTGGTCCCCAAATCAACAAGGGGCGACCTTGAAGTCAGCTGAACACTCAGCTCTGCGTGCATGGGGTGTGACACCAAAGAGCCACCACGAGGAGCTGTCTGCTGAACTGTTGCCGGAACCGCCACGGGGCTAGGAGACGCTGTGTTCCCACCGGCCAGAGGGGACAGACGCTCTTGAACCTGTACATCCGATGCAGAAACCGGAGGCTCACTTCTTAGCTGTAGGACTCTACTACTAGCTTTACATTAAGACATTTGTTGTATTTTAATTAACCAAATTTCTAAGAACTGGCTTTGTCCTTAGGACCAAGAAAAGTCTTATTTTCCTGTTTCTATTTTTCTTTATTTTTAAAAAAAAATTTTAAAGTAAACTCTACACCCAACATGGGGCTCGAACTCACAACCCCGAGATCTAGAGTCGCCTTCTCTGTCAAGCGAGCCGGCCAGGTGCCCCCTATTTCTGTTTTTCTTAGTGTTTAAATATACAGCTTAGCTGTTTTCTACATGCTCAGATCGCCCAGCAACACCCTGACACCATTGGTTTGAAACTTACAAGTTAGAAATTTGTGCATTTTATTAGGAAACGGTATAAAATTAGAGCAACATCAAAAGAAGGTTAATTTTTATTTGTACTCATGCACCTCTGCATCCTTTCATTTTAAAATCAATGACATTTGGGGGGGCGCCTGGCTGTCTCGGTCAGCGGAGCATATGACTCTTGATCTCAGGGTAGTGAGTTTGAGCCCCACATTGGGCGTGGAGCCTACTTGAGAAAGAAAACGGAAAACAGAAAACATATATGACATTTAATAAAAATTAAAGGAAATTAAACGCTATTTTTAAAAAAGTGTTTATTTATTTTGAGAGAGAGTGCGCGCACTTGTGTGCGAGTGGGGGATGGGCAGAGAGAGAGAGAGAGAGAGAGAATCCCAAGCAGGCTCGCGCCATCGGCTTAGAGACCGATGCAGGGTTTGATCCCACAAACTGGGAGATCCTGACCTGAGCCCAAATTAAAAGCCAGACACCCAACTGACTGTGCCCCACAGGCGCCCCTTAAAAGTTATTCTTTAAAGTATAAATTATATAACAGAGAAGAAAACATGTGGGAGAAACAAAAGTTGGCCTATAATCCTGTTGCTCGCAGATAACCATTCTTTGTACTGTGTCTTTTTAAAGAACACTTTCTCATACATTATCTTGTTTGGTCATCACAACAACCGATTAGGCACACAGAGTGCATATTATCCCCAGTTTATGGGTGTCATTAAGTGGCTTGCCTAAGGACCCACGGCTTAATGGCCAGGAAGCCAGATCTGGGCTCAGATATTCCGACTGTAGATGCTTCTAGGCTCTGGGACCTGTACTTCCCAAGGAACTGTTCCCCAGCCTTCACTTAGCTTTTCCAATAAAGTAGAAAAGAGGCCATGAAAACAGTTCAACTGTAACTAGCAAATACACATTTTAGGCTTCAAGAGTTAAGAGGCACCTTTTGGGAAAACAAAGGGAAACGTATTCGAAAGAAGTCATCTTTCCTTGAGTCAAAGGAAGAAGCTGGGTTTCATTTTACTTTTGGATAGAAGATTTTTTTTTAATAACATTTATTTATTATTCAAAGACAGAGCGTGAGCAGGGGAGGGGCAGAGAGAGAGGGAGACACAGAATCCGAAGCAGGCTCCAGGCTCTGAGCAGTCAGCACAGAGCCCGACGCGGGTCTCGAACTCACAAACCGCGAGATCATGATCTGAGCCAAAGTCGGATGCTTAACCGACTGAGGCACCCAGGCGCCCCTGGGGTAGAAGATTTTAAGAGAAAGAGGAGGGCTTCCTAGTTTCTATGCCACACTCTGACCAAGTAGATTTCCAGTGGGTGAGAGAGCAAAGTGGCCCAGATCAAGATTTATACTGAGATAATTTCAGGATGCATAAGGAAGTGGGGGAAGGGGACATCTGAAATTTAAATTGTCATTTTGTGACTCTAAGAAGAATAAAGCATTCTCCTATTTCCCAAATCCGCTATTTTTTTTAAAACAGGATTCTTCAGCGAGTCTGCCCTTCTTAGAATTATTCTTCCAGTTGTATTTTGGTCTTCCTTGCCTTTTAAAGCAGCATGGGAAATTCTATGCAGCCTAGCTCCTTCCCAGACGTTGGCTTGTCCTTTTAGGTACTCAGAGCCTAAAACCCTTTCTCGAATTACAAGGTTGTCCTTCTAGCCAGAGGGAGTTAGTAGCGGAGTCAATCAAATGCACACAGGAGACAAAAAGTTTTGTCTTCGGCTTCCTCCTCACCCTCTTTGCAATCCCTATTTTAAGAGAAATTTTCTGCTTAACCAGAAAACAAGCCAACAGGCAAATGGCCATCAGCTTTGCACTGGGTCAGATGTTTATACCTGAAGAGGGACACGGGGTGGATCACCAATACTTGGACGAGAGGGCGATCTCCACCCTGGTTCAGGGTACCCATGCCTCGTTCTGCTCTTCTTCTACTGGGTTCCCATTCCTAAATGGGGTTTCTGTTGAGGGTAGGAGGACTCTTTGTTTCCAAAGCATTCCAAAATTATGAACTCCCCAAAATGCATATTTACTCTCCGTGTGTATATTTAACTTTCTTATCTGGAGCTACCTGGAAAGCCCTGGTGAGCACAGCGAATTTTGCCATCTGGGCGGATTTCGCCTCTGCCAAGAGAGCATGTTCTAGAGGCAAAGTGAGTTTGTTACAAGATTATTTTCCTGCCTCAGTCTGAAGATATTGTCCACCAACCAGTAGGATTAAGTCTGTGTTTTTCTTTTTATGTCAAAAGATTTTTTTTAAGTTTATTTATCTTTGAGAGAGAGAGAGAATGGGGGAGGGCAGAGAGAGAAAGGGATAGAGAGAATCCCAAGCAGGCTCTGCACTGTCAGCGCAGAGCCTGATGTGGGGCTCAAACTCACGAACCTTGAGATCATGACCTGAACCAAAATTCAGAGCCAGACACTTAAGTGACTGAGCTACCCAGGCACCCCGAGTCTGCATTTTTCTAAAGTTTCTGACACATCATTCATGAACAGAGGTCAGATCGTTATGAATTTCCCCTTCTTCAGGTAATAGAAGAAGAATATCAAGGCTCTAGGTATTATAGTGATGAGTAGGGATATGTACGGGAGGAAGTAACAGGATTTCATAGGAGAAATGTTGTGTGTCTTCAACGTGTAACAAAGATCATCCAGCAGAGGAAGCCAGCACATTTAAAGAAGACCCTAAAACCAGGTTGGCAGAACAACCTGGAAGACTTAGGCTTCCCAATTGTAAAATCTACTACAAAGCTCCACAAAACAAAATACGGTGGGACTGTTGTAGAGACAGACATATGGACCAATGAAAGAGAATGGAGAAGGCAGAAATAAACCCTCATGTCCACGGTCAATTGACTTTTCCACAAGGGTGCCAAGACCATTCAAGAAGGAAAGCACGGTCTCCTCAGCGAGTGGTGCTGGGAAAATGGGACATCCACATGCAACATCCACATGTGCTCCCTTGTGCCGTATGTAAGAATTAGCTTGCAGTGGATCAAGGACAGCAATAAATGGGTCAAAGACTTAAATGGAAGAGCTAAAACTAGAAAACTCTTAGAAGAAAACAGAGGGGAAACCTTCATGACCTTGGATCTGGAGATGCGTTGTCCGGCACGACACCAAAAAGCATAGGCGACAAAGACAAAATAAATTGGGCTTCATTAAAACTGAAAACTTTTGTGCATCAAGCAACACCATCAAGAGAATTAAAAGACAACCCGCAGAATGGGAGAAAATATTTGCAAACCAGCCATCTGACAAGGCTTAATATTTAGAATATATAAAGAGCTCCTTCACGTCAACAACAGAAAGACAAACAAACCAACTTAAAAACGGGCAAAGGCCTTGAGTAGACATTTCTCCAAAGAAGATACACAAATGGAAAAGCATGTGGGATAATGCTGGGCAGAGTTGCTATTAAGAAAATGCAAATCAAAACCGCAGTGAGCTGCTAATTCACACCTGCGAGGGTGCCTGTAATTAAAAACAAAAACCAAAAAAACAGACAATAGCAAGCGTTGGCAGAGATGTAGAGAAATTGGAGCCCTCATACACTGCAGATGAGAATGTAAAATGGCACAGCCACTGGATCGAGAGAGAGAGAGAGAGAAAGGGTAGTAAGTTCTTGGCGTCTCGTGATCCCCGTGAAGTTACGTCTCATATACAAATATGTAGACAGGCTTATGATAATTGCGAAGGCCAATGTGGAGGATTGTTGGAGGGCTAATCTTAACTCATGAAAGGCCCTTTCATGTTCAGACTCCGAGGGGAGAGGTTCGGCTATCGAGGAGTTGGTTAAATCATTTGGTGCCCTGGCAATTTCACAGGAGCTGGAAGTCATTGTCGGCAGCAGCCGGTGAGACCCAGGAATCTTCTTACTTGTCTCTTATTTGTTGGCCTGGGAAAGTTTTGAAGGTCCTGCAGTATGTCTGAAGTAAGGATTTGCCTCCGTAAGATAAAGCACGTCCCAGGAAATGAATCTCACTTTGACCAAATTGTGACTTCTCTTTGGAAACCCATGTCCTTTCTGAGGAGGAAGATGGAATCAGTCTTGGATCTCACCTAGTCTCTAGAATAAGCAAAAGCTCATTATATATTGGGTAAGCGTAGGATGTAGGGAAATGGAAGGTTCTTGGGGCCCTGGTTGAAGATGATTGAGAGGCGGAAAGAGTAAATTGTCTAGGCACACTGCTAATTCCCCAGGGGAACGTAAATGAGTTTTGACCGCTTCGATCTAAAGGGACACTAAGGAAAGCAAATCGGCTGTTAAATACGTAGCTGCAGGAGGCACCCATGTGAAATTAGATTTGGGTTTGGTACAATAGCAAAGCAAGGGATGTCTATCCCATTCGTGGCCCTGAAGTCCTGAATGCATCTGTATCTTGGCTTTCAGACTTTTCGACGAGGGACGGTAGGAGTGTTATGTGGACTGGTACAAGCCATGAGTGATAAGCATTTTCTCTGGGAGGCCTTCACCAAGTTCTTTAGTTTTAGTTCTTTTTTAGCTTCCGGTTTAACAGAATGCTGCAGAGTTTGGATAGAGACTTAGATAAAGCACTCTGAACCTTACTTGTTTTCACTCCCAAATCCCGCCTGCGTCGAAAAATGTTTTTGTGTCTCCTTGACCAATTTAGATTTGACTCAGATACTGGAGTAATAGTAAATCAACGGGGAAATTAGCTATGGTCTCACTGTGAACAGGGGCATTTCCAGGGATTTCCAGGAAGAGACCTTCAGGAGAACAAGGAACTTGGTGTTTTTATTGGCAGTGTGAACCCCTCCTTATCAAGTTAGTGCTGTTGTGTCACAAGAAGGAAGGAATGTTCTTAGGTTAAAGGTCTGAGGACGGCTGTTATTAGCATTGGGAATGTTTGAGGGTGTCGTTTTTTTTATTTCCAGTTTTTACTTAAATTCTAGTTGCTTAACATAGATGGTCAAAATTGGTTTCAGATGTAGAATGTAGTGATTCATCACTTACCCATAACACCCAGTGCTCATCACAACAAGTGCCCGGGGTTTGAGGATTATTTAGAGATACCCACCATCTGACTTTTGTAAATTCATGTATCTATTCCAAGCCTTGTTGTTTCTTTTAAAGCATTTGGCAAGGAGCCGGAGGTCTGGCAATGGGCTCTTCCCTGCTCTAGCTTTTGCTTGTATATTAAGTCCCCTATTTCTGGACTAAGGCCATTTCCAAAAGCCAGGAGAGAGCTGGAGTCACATCTGCTGACCAATCTACTTCCGAACTCTGTTGCAGTCTGCAAGGGGCCTCATCCTCTCTTTGCCTAAGGGCCGACTCAGATGCCCATGTGGTTTCGCTGGAAAGATCTGGGGATAGCTGCCAAAAGATCTTGTCCAACATCTACAACTTTTCTCAATCCCTCTGGTTTCCTCCACCGTCTTAAGCCACACTCGGTTCTTCCCGTCCTGGCCTTGGTGACCCACTGTTCTGGCAAAGGAGGTTCCTACTAATATCTGAACTAATTGGGATAGAACAGTGAGTTCTGGATGACATATTCATAGACTGTTCTAAACTCCTCTGTAAATTTGCATCCATCGAGTCATATTTCTCCAAAGACTTTGGGAAAATTTTGACAATGCTCTCAGTGCGGGCAAAACACGGGGCTTAACATCAACTGTAGGGATTTTCTCTGTTCCAAGGAGGATTTAATTTGAAAAGATAGGGGTGCCTGGGTGGCTCAGTTGGTTAAGCGTCCGACTTCGGCTCAGGTCATGATCTCACAGTTTGTGGGTTCGAGCCCCGCATCGGGCTCTGTGCTGACAGCTCGGAGCCTGGAGCCTTCTTCAGATTCTGTGTCTCCCTCTCTCTCTGACCCTCCCCCCGTTCATGCTCTGTCTCTGTCTCAAAAATAAATTAAAAAAAAAAAATTTAAAAAGAAAAGATAATTGAACTTGAAAGTTTCTGGTGGTTCAGGAGGGAAGCAGGCAGATCAGGGGAGAAGGAGGGGCAGAAGGAGATGGAACAGAGAATGGAGAAAGGAATAGAAAGTATCAAGGCTCTTCGATATGAGTTGTGATTAAAGGATTAAAAAGAGACACGTTTTTATGTTTTTCACATTTTTCTTCGCCATGGCCAAGGACTCTCTCTTTTTTTAAATGTTTTATTTATTTATTTATTTATTTATTTTTGAGAGAGAGAGAGAGCGAGCGAACATGATTGGGGGAGGAGCAAAGAGCAAGGGGGACAGAGTACCTGAAGGGGGCTCCGCACTGACAGGCTGACAGGCTGACAGCAGTGAGCCTGATGTGGGACTTGAACCCACAAACTGGGAGGTCATGACCTGAGCTGAAGTCAGAAGCTCAACCCACTGATCCACCCAGGCACCCCTGTGGCCAAGGAATCTCTTAAGGAAGCAGCTTTAAAACCTAAATTTCTTTCAGATGCTCTCTCATACCAATCAAGAAAACAACAACAACAACAACAACAAAAAAAAAAAAAAAATATATATATATATATATATATATATATATATAAAACATTGGGTAGTTAGAAAGATTTCCTTCTCATTCATCTCTCAAATGATTTTGTGACTATCAAAATTCCCTAAAGTGGCTCCCGTAATGCTAAGTTATTGGTGAAATGATGCCATTTAGAATGATATGTACATGAATTTGAGTTATAGCACAAATACAGATATGGCCTAGAGGGGATGGGCACATAGGCTGAGCCCAGCAGAGTCTGGTCCAAATTACCACTTATACATCTGTCACAGGTTCTCCAGGTGACGGGCCGAGCTATAAAACCACAATCCCAGCATATTCCCAGCAGTTCCCAGAGGGTGAAAGATTTGGAAAGGAAATCTCTCCCAGAACCAGACTGTCATGGAGAAAACAAGGTAAGACTGGGGAAAGTTCTCATAAGGATTCTCATAAACAGTGTTATTGAGGTACAGATGATATATTACAAAGTCTATCTATCATAAGGGTACAATTTGATATTTTTAGTAAATTTGCGAAATTGTGCAACCATCCATGCAGTCCAATTTTAGAACATTCCATCACTCTGAAAAGTAACTTCTTGGGGTGCCTGGGTGGCTCAGTCAGTTAATTCTCCGACTTCGGTTCAGGTCATGACCTCATGGCTTGTGAGTTCAAGCCCCGCATCGGGCTCTGTGCCGACAGCTCAGAGCCTGGAGCCTGATTCAGATTCTGTGTAGAGCCTGATTCTCTCTCTGTCCCTCTCCTGTTCACGCTCTGTCTCTGTCTCTCAGTCTCTCAAAATAATTAATTAATTATTATTATTTTTTAAGTAACTTCTTTTCCATTTGCAGTCAATTCCTGTTCCCACTCCCAGCCATAGGTGACCACTAATTTACCTTCTGTCTGGGGCACCTGGGTGACTCAGTTGTTTGAGTGTCTGACTCTTGGTTTTGGCTCAGGTTGTGATCCTAGGGTCATGGGATTGAGTCCCATGTCAGGCTCCGTGCTGAGCATGGAGCCTGTTTAAGATTCTCTCTCTCCCTGGCTCTCTCTCTCTCTCTCTCTCTCAAATTAAGAAAAAAATTTACCTTTGTCTCTGTGTACTTACCTATTCTGGACATTTCATATAAATGGAATCATATAATATATGGCCCTTTGTGTCTGATGTCTTTCACTTTGCATAATGCTTTTGAGTCTCATTTCATAAGGTTTTGATGAGTGACCAAGGACAGTTTGTCCAAAGGATGCCGGCATAAGTTGAAGACTTCTGAATTTCTCTGTCTCAGGGCCGACTTGAAAAATGTACGTATTGGAATCTATCTTCCCTTTGAATTTTCTTCTTATGGTCATGCGACAAACACCAAAGACAGAGACAAATAGCAACATTATTAGTGATAAGGCAGATTTCTGCCAAGGTTAAAGTTTTTCCAAATCTGACCAGATAACCAAAGATTACTTCTAAAAAGGGTTTTTTACTCATAGGAAACAAAACAAACTCAGCAGCTCCACAAAAAGAAATCAGAGCCAATATTATCCTGACACATAACAAGGGCTAAATAAATGCTGGCTGTTATCATTCATTCAATAGGCGCCGAATGCCCATCATACGTAAGGGTCGGTGCCTAGGAATTAGCGATACAAAGCATAAAGTTAGTTCTAGGAAGAAAAGGGAAGGGGACAAGTAGACAAATGGATGCAATTGAGTGTGATCAGTGCAATGATAGAAGGAAGCTGCTAGATGGAGAAGAAGACCTCTGAAGGGACTAGAGTTTTCCCAGAAGGATGAGCCCTAGGATCGTACAGAGGGAGGTGGTGGGAAGGAGGAGGCATGAGGTCAGGTGGTGGGAGCCATCTTGCTTACATAAAGGAGCAGTGAGCAGAGAAAGCCTGGCTCGTTTGGAAACATCAGAGAGTTCAGCATGGTGGAGACGAAGAAAGTTGGGTGAGCAGGGTCAAGAGATGGGGTCAGAGAAGCAAGGGTGCTGGCCGTGTGTGCCTTGCCAAGGAAATTGAGGGTAACTGAAATATTGCAATCAGAGCAATTAAATCATCAGATGTCTGAGTACCGTATTCCAGGCACCGTACTCACTACTTTATATGTGTTCTCTTATTTAAGTTACTTTACCTCCCAAAGTTAGACCTTTCCCCTACTCTACCAATGAGAAAACCAAGACTTGTGGAGATGAAGCACCTTGACCAAAGTCACATAGTTATTAAGCGGCAGAATTGGAATTTCAATCCAGACCTTCCAGAGCCCAAAGCACGATGTTGTTTATCTCTCACCCATGATATTCGCCATGATATTGCCCTGCACCCATGGGTTTCAGGACCCCATGGGGGAACACTGGAGGGTGGAGTCCAGTACAGTACCAACGAAGGAAGAGAGACTGGAGTGTACTCAAGATGTCCTAATGAAGTAGAATCTGCAGGAATCGGTAAATTGAAAGGGAGGACGGTAGATTGACGATGGTGCCATTTGACCAACAGGGACTAGAGAGGAGGAGGAGCAGGATTTAGAGCAAGGTGATGGTTTCTGCTTGGGTCACGTGGAGTTCAAATTACCTGTGGGAAAATTAAGTGGAAAGTGTTGTAGTCAGAAGGCTCGGGGTCAAAGCTCAGAAGAGAGACACCAGCTAGAGAAGCAGATGAGGGAAATGTGAGCTTGGGTGTGCGAGGTGAAGCCAGATTGGGGGAGGGGGGTGTAGCATGCGAAGAGAAAGCTGGTGACAAACTTGGGCCTTGTCATAAAGGCAGAAATACTTAGCGTTGTTGATTTCCTAGACAACGGTCTAAGGAATTGAATTTCCATTAGTATATGCAGAGGTGAGCTGCACATCTTTTCGTCAATGAGATTACAAATTTCTTACTTCCTAGAGTGGGTCACACAGAAATTCTTTTCTTTTTTAATGTTTATTTATTTTTGAGAGAGAGAGACAGAGAGAGACAGAGCCCGAGCGGGGGAGGGGCGGAGAGAGAGAGGGAGACACAGAATCCAAAGCGGGCTCCAGGCTCCGAACTGTCAGCACAGAGCCCAATGTGGGGCTTGAACCCACAAACCATGAGATCATGACCTGACATGAAGTTGGATGCTTAACCGGCTGAGCCACCTAGGTGCCCCCACACAAGAAATTCTTATGGTATAATGAATAATCCTGCTTTATATGATCTTAATGCCTTTGTTTGTAAGATCTTGTAAAACCCAGTGGAAGAGTCTCGTCAAGAAAGAAACAAAATTAACAGTCCCTGACATGGAAGAATGCACTGCTCCAAGACACACATTCGATTCAGACCCATAAATGGCAACCTCTGACCCAGAAGCCCATCACATGGTCTTCCCCATATGCAAGTCTATTAACAGAAGTCTTAAGTGCTTAAGGGATCTCTTTAGCCTTTATTCATCACTTCCATGCATTAATTTATGAAGTCCTATGAGGTCATTACGTAAGCATCAAAAGAGAAAATGCATTTCAGGGTTTACCACAGTGTTTCCCATAATATGCTATGCAAGATAACAACTTCCCTTGGAACAGGCCAAAGAGTCCTCAAGTGGCATAGGTAGAGGTGGTCAGATGGGTTTTTTTTTTCCCAGCACTCTGGAATGTTCTGGAATGTGAAAGTCAAAAGACCAGTACAATTTTTATCAAAAGTTGTAGGCTGAATTACATCCCTCCAAAATTCATATGTTGAAGCCCTAACCCTTAGTGTCTAAGAATGTAACAGTATTTGGAGAAAGGTCTTTAAAGGAGTCATTAAGTTTAAATGAGGTCATTGGGATGGGCCTTTATCCAATGTGGCTGGGGTCTTTCTAAGAAGATGAAATTTGGGGGGGTGCCTGGGTGGCTCAGTCAGTTGAGCAATTGACTCTTGATTTCAGCTCAGGTCATGATCTCGCGGTTCATGAGTTCGAGCCCCACGTTGGGCTCTGCTGACAGCTCGGAGCCTGCTTGGGATTCTCTTTCCCTCTCTCTCTGCTCCTCCCCCCTTTTCTTACTCTCTCTCTTTTCTTTGTCTTATAAAAAAAAAAAAAAGGAAAGGAACTTTGGGCACAGACACACATTCCATGTGAGAACCATGTGAAGACTCAGGAAGAAGACAGCCATCCACGAGCCAAAGAGAGAGGCCTCAGGAGAAACCAAACCCGCCGATATACCTTGATCTCAGACTTCTAGTTTCCAGATCCGTCAGGAAATAGGCTCCTGTTGTGTAAGTGGCTCAGTCTGTGGCACTCTGTTATGGCAGCCAACAGCCCCCAGCACACGAATACACCAAAAAAAAAAAAAAAAGAAAGAAAGTTATTTTTTTCCCTACACAACTACAAAAGCAACAAAGGGCTGGACATAAGTGAAGAATTCTGGCCGCCTGCAGTGGTTTTGTGACGCGAGCCGTAGAAGTGGATGCCACCTTAGAAATGGCAGCTTTTGAGGCTTGTGTGATTGTTGCAAATGCAATGCTTCAGTCCAGGAAAAAAAAGACAAAGCCGCTTTCAGAGGCGGGCAGGAAGCGGGAACCTGAAACCCCGGCTGTGCAAAGGCCACAAATAAAAGCAGATGTGTCTGCAATACGGTTTGCCTTCTGCCTGAATTTTCTTTGGTCAAAGCTTGGTAACTTGGTACAATCTCTGTGTGCCATTTACGGGCAATTGCTGGCAACAGGGAGAGGCAGACATCCCAGACAGGTGAGGGGGTGGGGGGGCAGGATGGTGGATGACGGACGGGTCCGAGATGCTCACTGCTTGGCCCTGTCCATAGGCCTTTGCTAGAAAAAGAGGCAATTTCTCTCACCAGACTTGGCTGAAAGAGAGCTCTGTTTATCGTCCGCCCGTGCTAAGATTAAAGCCCTTTCACGAGTAGGCAGGAAGGAATTTTAATCTGCTGCCTCGTCTCTCTTTGAATTTGTTTCCTACAGGCAAATGTAGTGAGCCGATTTTGAAAAAGATGGATAGGTATGTAGTTTTGGTTCTCTGGGTTATAACATGTTTTCTCCTCTCTATGGGTTGTAATTGTGGACTGGTTTCCTTTTTCTTCTTTTTCTCCTTCTTTTCTCCCTCCCCCATCCCTTCCCTTCTCTTTAAACAGGGACTATCTTGGGTGGCTCAGTGGGTTGAGCCTGTGACTCCTGGTTTTGGCTCAGGTCATGATTTCACGGTTGGTGGGTTCAGGCCCCGCGTCGAGCTCTGTGCTGACAGTGCGAAGCCTGCTTGGGATTCTCTCTCCCTGTCTCTGCCCCTCCCCTGCTCATGCTCTCTCTCTCTCTCTCAAAAGAAATAAGTAAAACTTAAAAAAAAAAAACCATTTAAACAGGGGCTATCTTTAACATGCCTATCAAAAGACACAAGAGTCACTGCATAGTTCAGATTCTTGCCACATTATCTGTAAACGCCAATCTTGCCCATAGACTGTCAGATGCGGGGTCTCCCACAGCAGGGTTGAAATGTGATGTCTCCTGGGCCCCCCCAAAGTCACAGAAATCATTCACCCACGGATGGTAAGGAACGAGGGAATTGGAGGGAGTGACTACTGAAGAATACCTATCGAGTGTCCCCTTGCTTTTGCTCTGACCATCCTCTATCCACATTCTTCACCAGCTACTGTCCTGGGTGGTGTTCTGGTCTAATCTGAGCTAATGCCCGTAGCCTGTAGACGTCAATGCTGTTGTCTAAGGCCAAATGATTCTTCTGTTTGGGCCCAGACCTGTCTGCCTGGGCCTGAGCCACCCCCAGGGATCGTTGGAAAGTCTGCTGCTCTGATCACGTTCTTTAACCAGGCACAGGGCCAGTGGTGGGGAAGTGGCCCCAGGGGCTGCCCCACCCCAACCTCCCCGAAGCATTGGAAATGTAGACCCAGCTGTTAGAGGAAATCCCACAAGACTGGGGAGGGGACCTAGGAGGAAAGGCTGTGGGTCACCTATTGTGCCTAAGAACAAAGAAAACAGCTCCCGAGCCTTCCGGATGCAGGACAGGAAAGGGGAGGAGGCTGGGGGCACAGAGAAGACAGCGAAGGGGCAAGAAACGATGGAGAAAGCAAATACACTGAGTCACCCCCAGCTCCAGAAAGTTCTATGGCAAAAGGTGCGCCTCGGGGACCAGGGGTGCTTTTCCTGGAGGAGCTGGGCTCCAAGAGCCGTTCCTTGGAATTCAAGGTCCTGGGTCTGAGTCCTCGTGCTGCCACTTGCCACCAGTGAGACCGTGGGGATCTCATCTGACAGCAGAAGCCACAAGCCTGCTGTAGAGGTAAGTATCGTGTGACAGCCTTTGCACCACCATCGTGCATCTGGACCCAAGGGCGCTGTGAGCGCCTAACCAAAGAGCAGGGTCTGAGTGCACAAACACCAGGGAGACGGCACCCCTCCCCCACCTCGGCCATCCCCCGGAAGTCCGTCTTCCGGGCCCAGCTGCAAATACGACTATGTACACAGCCAGCGTGTACATATCTGGGGCTGGAGGATGGAGTGAGAGTGCTTTCCAGGAGACGACGCCACTGAGTCGGGTAGGTATTAGCCCAGGTACGTTAGGAAGAGTCTCGAGCCAAATACGATCTGGCACAGGCTAATGGTCAAGGTCACACCGGTAGAGAGAACAGGATCACTGGGTACCTCCCAGCTGACTTACCGCTGAACCAAACCAGAGGATGTCCCGGTCCTTTGAGTTCAGGCTGGTGGGATTGGAGAGCCCCAGACCTCTCTGTGCCCCCTTGGTGGCGCTGATGTTGTCACCCTCGCTTGTAACCCTTGTGTCTGCTTTTTGTGGCTCAGCGGCCAGAAGGAGCCCAGTGATTACCTGGGACACCAAGTCCCCTTGATGGTAGAGTCACTGCCTTCTGCAGTGGTTTTTAAACTGCTTCCAAGGGAACCCCTCAAAGGCACCCAAGCAGAGGACACAGGGGCTGACGGAACGTCCCTGGCTTCAACGGAACAGCCACAGTGTCATTTCTTCTTTTCTGTTTTTTTAATTTTTAAAAAATGTTTATTTTTGAGAGAGAGAGAGAGAAAGAGAGAGCACAAAACAGGGGAGAGGCAGAATCCGAAGCATGCTCCAGGCTCTGAGCTGTCAGCCCAGAGCCGGACGCGGGGCTCGAACTCACGCACGACGAGATCATGACCTGAGCCACCCAAGTGCCCCATCTCTTCTTTATGTGTATTGGGCTCTAGATAAGACTTTATTTCAATAAAGGCCTTAGTAGAGGTTGTTTGGTTGAAAGCTACAGAAACCCGCTCAGGCTGCTAAGCAAAGCCAGGATTGATTGGGGGTGTGTGGGTCTCACCTCAAGAAGCAGCGTCTGCAGGGCTCGGCAGGAGGGCTTGTCCATGTCTCTGCGGCTGAGGGTGATGCACTCAGACCAAAGCTCCATCACCACCTCACCCTCACAGGTGTGTGAGGCCACAGCAAAACCACATGAGCCACACGGGGTTGAAGCTGGGGGTCAAAGATAACAAGCACCATGCCAAACACCTTGGAGATCACCATGATTAGAAGAGAATGGTCATAAAATCAGCCACCTGCTCACTCCTCTGACCTCCCCGACCCCCTCAAGATGGGAGAAGACAGCTGTCCCTAGGTGTGTGTGAGACTTGCCGCTTCCCTGATGCAGTGCGAGAGCCAGTGTCCTAGCTGACAGGGAAATTGCCTCTCTCCAGGCCTTTCTAGGCCTTGCCTTAGGGGACCACCGGTCACCTCTACTGTTCCCAACCCCACCAATCCCACACCAGAATGCTTGAAAAGCTTTCCTGATGCAGCACGGGAAAGGGGAGGGGGCTGGGGGCACAGATAGCACAGCGTGGGGACAAGAGACAGAGGGTAGAGGAAGGATACATATCGTCACCACCCGCTGCAGAAAGTGTCTTTCACTTACAAAAGGCAAAAGTGTGACCCTGGCTTCCCTGAAGGTGTGGCTATGCCCCACAGAGGGCAAGAAAGAGCCAGATGGCTGTCAAGACTGAGCCAGCTGTGCGGAATGCCAGGGGTGCGTTCAAGAACATTCACTGGGACGGTGGCTCAGTCGGTTAAGCATCTGACTTCGTCTCAGGTCACGATCTCACAGTTGGTGGGTTCGAGCCCCATGTCGGAGCCTGCTTCGATTCTGCGTCTCCCTCTTTCTCTGCCCCTCCCCTGCTCACGCTCTGTCTCTCTCAAAAATAAATTAACATTTAAAAATTAAAAAAAAAAAAAAAAAGGAGCATTCACTGGGGGTGCCTGGGTGGCTCATTCGGTTAAACATCTGACCCTCGATTTTAGCTCAGGTCACGATCTCGTGGTTCGTGGGTCCGAGCCCCACATTGGGCTCTTTGCTGTCAGCACAGAGCTTGCTTCGGATCCTCTGGCCCCTCTCTCTCAGCCCCTCACCACCCCCCCCCCAAGTAAACGTAAACATTAATTTTTTTTTTTTTTAAAAACATTAGGAACACGCACTGTAAGCCTGCAATGAGATAGACTGCTGTCAGGTCAAATCCTTCCAGAGACAAGCTGGGAAGGCTGTACGCAGAATTCGCCTCCTTCTAATGAAATAAGAAGAAAAACTCAGCATTACCCGTAGCCCCTTTGTCGTGACTATAACCTCCTTTCTCTTGACTGCTGACTCCTAAATGAAGCTTTACGAAGAGTCATTGGACGTCTCTACAGGTGTTCTATCACCTGGAGGGTAGAGAGGATGGAGCTTCGGGATCCAGTTCAGGGGCTCCCCGATTTCTGGACTCCTCTAGAACCTCTTGCTGGCCCATTCAGATTTGTGTAGAGGCCTCAGTGGTGGTGAGTGTCTCATGTGAGTGTGTATTAACCTCCCGCCCCCCAGTGCCAGGCCCGAAACATCAGAAACCATGCTCCCCAGGGCCATCCTAGCTCATTTGCCCTGGGCGCGCAAGCAATAGAAAGCTCCAGTAACCGGGTTTAATTGTATCTTTCCTTGTGAGGTCAGATGAGGTCGTCCTTAAAAGCTTCTCTGAATTTAGAAAAGGGGCAAACGTTTAGGTGCACCTTCGTCCCACTGAGGAGAGTTTAACTGCAGCCGCTCTCTCGAATAGAGGCAAGACCGCATCAATTCCTGCTTTTGCCTTTAGCCTTCTCTCACTGATACAACTCACACTGGTCTCCCCGGAGGCCTGATCGTCGATAGACTGGGGTATTTTAACCATTTCGCTCTCTATTGCCTATGTGACTTCTACTTACTTGCTCACATTCCACTCTGTTCCAGGAAGGATTTAAAGCGATGGCTGAGAATGGGGTCATAGGGGAAGTTGAAAGTAGTGGAACTAATCCCAGACCGAGATTTAGAAACTCAGAGTATAGGGTTGCCTGGCTGATTCAGTTGGAAAAGCGTGTGACTCTTTTTTTTTTTTTTAATTTTTTTAAAAATGTTTTTCTTTATTTTTGAGAGAGAGAGAGACAGAGCACAAGTGGGGGAGGGCCAGAGAGAGAGGGAGACACAGGATCCGAAGGAGGCTCCAGGCTCTGAGCTGTCAGCACAGAGTCAGATGTGGGGCTAGAACTCGTGAACTGCAAGATCATGACCTGAGCCGAAGTTGGATGCTTAGCGGACTGAGCCACCCAGATGCCCCGAGCATGCTACTCTTAAACTCAGGGTCCTGAGTTCGAGCCCCACCTTGGGTGTAGAGATTACTCAAATAAATTTTTGAAAGGTTAAAAAAAAAAAAAAAGAAAAGAAACTCAGCGTGTAGTCTAACCACTCACCACTGTGTGACCTGCTCAGCTAGAAAATGAGGAATTTGCATTTCCAGCTCTAATATTCAATGCTTTGAGATACGAAGCCAAAATGACAAAGGTTTAAAAAAATGGGATATGAACTGAGAAATCTGTACCCCACTGCAGGGCATCTTGGCATCCTGGAACCTTAGACTGGTTTCCAATTTTTCCAAGGGACAGAAGTGGAGCTGTATAGAAATACATGGCTTGGGACTCTATCCCATCCTCCAATCAAAAAAAAAACCCAAAACCTTCTTATTCCCACCAGATGTATATACATCGCCCTTTTGAGATGATGCAAGCAGAGAGCATTTCTGCGATTCATTATGTCCCAATAAACACGTTGGAAAAAAGAAAACAGCTGCCTCCCCCCTTAAAAAGGTGATTTTATGCAAGTCACTGCTAATAAATACACTTTTAAAGAGCCAGAACCCCTTTGAATATTTGCTTTTCTAACTCTCGTCTCTGAAGCTGCTGTCAAACTCAAGAAGAAAGCAGTTCAACACAAGCTACTCCGTCTAGAGCTGCTAAGCCACCCCTCACCAGTCCACC
>NW_024412747.1:8173048-8249706 GCF_014898765.1 Herpailurus yagouaroundi | reverse complement strand
CGCTCAGCAAAGGCTGTGTTCCTCCCCTGGGCGATGGAGACACCAAGAACCAGAGTTTCTGCCCTTCAGGACTTCACAGTCTAGCCCAGCATGGGAGCCGGATGACAAATAAATACCACGACGCATGACAGCATAGCTGTGGGCTGAACTTTGTGTCCCTCTCAAACTGATGTGCCGAAGTCCTAACCCCCAGTCACTCAGACAGAATGTGACTGGATGAGAAAGTGCTTTTAAGGAAGCAATCCGGTCAAAATGAGGTGTCCTTCCGAGAAGGGATTAGGATTAGACAGACACACAGAAGGAAGACCATGTGAGGGCCCAGAGAGGGGATGGCCCTCTGGCACGCCGAGGAGGCCCCAGGAGGAGCCAATACCTTATTTATTTACACCCCACGTCGTTCTGAAAATTATTTCAAAAGTATAAACAGTATTGTGGAGACTAGGACGATGAACCCAGAGGAGTTTAGAAATCTTCACAGAGATGAATTTCATAGACAGATGAGCTAGGGCCACCTTATAAGTTTAACGGGCTCTAAGCACTTGTGCCTTTATGGGCTCCTTTCTCCACACAAAAATTTTTTGTTATGTTTCACTAATGGAACTGGTAAAGACACATATTACATATTAAAACATTTTCTTTGGTCATTTTTTCTTTCTTGATTTTGAAAGAAGTTAAAACAGGGGCCCTGGGTGGCTCAGTCGGTTAAGCGTCCGACTCCGGCTCAGGTCATGATCTCGCGATTCGTGAGTTCCAGCCCCGAGTCGGGCTCTGTGCTGACTGCTCGGAGTCCAGAGCCTGCTTCGGATTCTGGGTCTCCCTCTCTCTCTGCCCCTCCCCCACTCACGCTCTGTCTCTGTCTCTCTCTCTCAAAAATAAATAAAAGCATTTAAAACAATTTTTAAAGAAATTGAAAGAGTACCCGAAAGATACTATGGATTCTAGGCATTGTGACTCCGCCCTGATGTGGAAGGCAAGCCTTCCAGGTGAGGGAAAAGGCATTTTTCTGTTAAGAACTCAGGGCCAGGAGACAGTACAGCACATTTGTCGAATTGCAATTTCATTGTGGCTAGGGCTACAGGGGAGCTAAGGGAAGGAGGAGAAGCTGGAGAGGCCAACCTGGGCCAGCTGGGAAAGGTCTAGAACCCTACACAGCAGTGTACCGGTTAATGCTTCACAACTGGTGTCGGCAGGAGAAAAGGCTCTGATTTGTAGCGTTTGCCGGTTTTCTGCGTGCAAATGCTCCCGCGCGACTGTTTTCAAGCTGCCACCCTGGTGTCACTGAACAGAACCGGGGAGGGTGGGCACCATCGTTCTCACGGGCCACGCAGCCGGGCTCCAGCGAGGTCTGCACTGAGGAGTGATTCTGTCTCCAAGAGTGGAGAGGCTGTAAGTGGGAGATTTATAGAACCGGGTTTTTCGTTTAACTCACGCTGTGTCTCTGATAGAGTCCATTTGGCTGCAAGTAACACAGAAGCCAACTAAAATTGGCTTAAACTCGTAGGAAATCTGCTGCCTCGCGCAGTAAGACGTCCAGAGGTGACAGAGGTCTGTGAATCCCGCCGAAGACGCCCTTTCTGTCTCTTCCCTCTGCCGTCCACAGTTGGCTTCATTGTAGAGCTGGCTCTTTTCGTGGTTGAAGAATGCCTACCAGTACCAGTTGGGACTCAATGCTCCCTTGTTCACATCCGCTGGGTGGTTTCCCACGGCCCTTTAAGAAGAAAAAGAAGCAGTTTCCTAGAGGCTTCCAGCAAGTCTCTCTCATGGCTTCCTTGGGCAGAATCAGCCACACGCCCATTCCTACTGAGTCACTGACAATGGAGATGGGAAGCTCCTTGTATGATCCCAATTCCTGGGACCAGGGTCGGGGGGGGGGTCACCGTCCCTTGAGGTCCCAGGCTGGACCCTTTGTAACTCACAGGGTAAGCTGAATACAAACGGTGACCACAAAGAGGGTGCAGAGATCAATTCAGGAAATGTGTAAGAGATAGAATTAACAGGACTCGGAGCCCGGCTAGCGGAAGAATTAGGAGTTCTCAGCAGTGTGTGGAGACACCAGCCAAGGCGGGGAACTCAGACCGAGGATGAAGGTTTTGTGTATTTTGTGTATTTGTGTATTTTGACCCCACCTGGTTCTGTGTATTTTGATCATACCATGTTCCATACTGAATTGAAACATAAGGGACTGAACTCGGAAGCAAGGCAGGAACCAGGGAGATTGATGGGCTCTCACGTTAGAGATGTGCTTGTGGAACCTGCAGGTCTGGAGGATATTTCCTTGGAAAAACACGGAGGCTGAGCAAAGAGGGGTGAGGTGAGAACTCTGCTGAATACAAATAAAGAGGGGAGTGGTGGGAAATAACAAATAACCTGGATTTGGGGTACTCCCTGGCCTTAGAGATCTAGACAGGATTGCTTTCAACCCCACCCTTCGGATTCCTGTGCTCCGTCCAGCTTCTACAAGCTTCCAGGGACTACCTCTGTCCTGGCTGCACCTGGCTCGTCCCGGAGGTGGCCCCCTTGATCACTGTCACTGGACTGGGAGGCTCAGCACCTCCCGTTCCCAGCTCTAGACCAGGAGGAGTAATGAGAGCATGGATTTGGTGGCTCAGTCGGTTAAAAGTCCCACTTTGGCTCAGGTCATGCCCTCACGGTCCATGGGTTTGAGCCCCGTGTCACCCTCTGTGCTGACAGCTCAGAGCCTGGAGCCTGCTTCAGCTTCTTTTTTTTTTTTGAATGTTTATTTATTTTTGAGAAAGAGAGAGTGGGAGAGGGGCAGAGAGAAGAGGGAGACCCAGAATCTGAAGCGGGCTCGATTTTGTGTCTCCCTCTCCTCTCTGCCCCTCCCCCACTTGTGCTCTGTCTCTCTCAAAAAAAAAAAAAATTAAAAATTAAAAAAAAAGTAGAACGTAGATTTCACAGAAGATTTAGAAGAGGAGATGACAGGGGGCTTAAAATCTATATGGTAGTGGATATTTCTGTTCTCCTAAAGTCCTATTGGGATTCACTACCTTTTGTTAAAGAACAAAAAATCCAACTGAGTAAACATGAAGGTCTAATTGGTCTTATTAAGCGATTCATGAATGGGGCAGCATCTCATCTTTGGAGGCTGCTCCAAAGAGTTGTACAAAATGGAAGGTTTTTATAGGAAGGAAGGCGGGGGGGGGGGGGGGGAAAGTTACAAACAAATGAAAAAGAAAGGATTGTTCCAGGCAAGGGGGTCTTATTAAGTGGATGACCTCATCTTCCTTGGAGGGACTGGAGAGGGCCCCAGGGACGGATTGCCTCCCTGGTGCTGACCAGGAAATTCCTGACTGACCAGTTAAGACTTCACGTTTCTGGGGGAAGTTGAAACTGCGATTTAGGTGAGGCGTTCAGGCCTTGTTCCGCAAGATGGCGTGAACGAAGCCATTTTGGGCCTGGGGTTCTCTTTCTCAACACTGCCATAGCCCCAGCTCCTGGATATGACAAGAGCTCAATTGAGCTCAATTTATTCAAGCTGAATAAACTGATTAATGAAGGTTATTCTTTGTGGTCGTTCCCCCAAACCAGGCCCCAGATTTCTCTTTCTCCTGCCCAGAGTCCAACTTGGCTCAAAAACCTTCAGAGTGATTGCTAACACGTGCACATTCAGTTCTCTGGCTTTCACCCTCAAATTGGCGTTCACGAAGCCATCGAGCGGCTTAGCAGAACGAAGGACTTGTGTTTGTCGTCTCCTGATTCCTCCTTAGACGTCAGTTAGGGTTATAAAAAGCAAACCACATTTTCTGATCACGAAAGAGAAAGAGAAAGCAATGTTACACAGCGTAGGCCACTCATACTGAGTAAATACAGTTTGAAAGTATGCGATGACCACACATGAGTTTTGTCAGAATCAAGACAGCAGCGTGTGGGTGACTGATTTCCTGGAAAGACGAAAGCAGTGGCTGTCAACCCTGGCTACACACTAGAACCTCCTGGAAGGCCCTAACCCCCCCCCCCCCCATGCCCAGACCTCCCCCAGACCCCTCCTGTCAGGACCTCTGCGGCCGGGACCTAGGCACCCAGAGGCTGAGACAGATGAATGCAGCTGTGAGCTGGCAGAAGCAACGTCCAAAATGAGGCTGTCAGACCCTGGGTCTTCCCTGCAGGATTCAATCTGGGATCTGGCCACTTACAAATTTAGCAAATAAACAGCGTATAACTCTATGAGGATTAATGGGAGTAAATACTATGTCATTACTATCTGCATGAACTCTCCCCTGGTGAGGGTGGACTAATTCTTTCGTGTATATGTCACAACAAGGCTGGAGGGTGATAAGGACAGAGGAAGGTGGACTTTGAATGACAGAGGCCTGAATTAGGAGGCTGTAGGAACGTGATGTTCTCGTTGATGTCTAGGAAACTTACTTCCCAAACTTTACAGCACAGGGCACCGCCCTCAGAATGTACAGCCCATGCCTGTCTCTTTGGCTCGGATCCAATAATTTCTCTCACCATAATTCAGTGGATCAATTTTCGAAAGAGAAGATGGCAAAAAAAAAAAAACAAAAAAACAAAAAAAACAAAGTCTTCTTTTGGTTGTCAAACTGTTCAGTCTTTTCTCCTTGGTAGACCCAAATCCTTAACCCTTCATTCACTTCAATTACCTCCGTCCATATAACCCTCTCAGACACAGGCATATCTGATCCCATTTTCAAAGCAGACAATCTCTCGCCACCAGAGTCCCAGGGGAATGTGAGCTCCATTTAGACAAAGTCTTCTCTTTGAGTCTTTAGCACCAGGCTTTCAAGACATGAATAATTCAGAGTCACTGGTTTGCTGGGTGGTTTGTCAAAATTTGACGCCCACTTTCCCCTTTATGTGCTAAGAACTCACGTTGTAACTGAACTCAAGAGGTTCGCTGCTTGGGGCACATCAAACTGAGCACAACCCGAGGAAAGGTTGGATGCAAAGCATTTTTTATTACTTGTCACAAGTAAGGAGACAGGATGATAGCTCTCAAAGCACTGTCTCCCCATGGGGTTAGTACAGAAGCTTTTAATTTTTTTTAATGTTTATTTATTTTTGAGAGAGAGAGAAAGAGAGAGAGCAAGCAGGGGAGGGGCAAAGAGAGAGGGAGACAGGATCCAAAGCGAGCTCTGCGCTGACAGCAGAGAGCTCCTATGCAGGGCTCGAACCCACAAACCTAGAGATCATGACCTGAGTCCAAGTCGGATGCTCAACCGACTGAGCCCTCCAGGCGCCCCACTTTTATTCAGTGTATTAGGGAGCAGGGGCAAGGAGCTTGTATAGGAACTTTTGGTTCGTTTAGTTGCTCATGCCTAACACGTCCCTGTGCTAATGCATACACGTATGTTCATAAATTAGTGTAAAACTCTGCCCATAGGAGGAGATCTTAGTATTATAATGAGCTAAAGGTAGCTTTAGGACAACTCAGGGGGCTTCTGCACAGGTCCTCTGCTCCCATCTGGCTCCGACTGGCTCATGTAAGGGCTATCAGGTGAAATACCTAGTTGAGCTTCTCGGCTGGAACCGTTGATTCTGCAAAGCAGAATAGCCCTCCCCGGCTTTTGTCCCTTCCCCCGCACCCTTTTGCTGATAGCTTTCAGCCCTCTTAAGTAACTCCCCGTTGCATCCTAGCTAACAGCGTCTCTATTCTTTTGTGGATATTTTCCAGCAGTGAAATTGCTGGGTCACATGGTAATGCTGTGTTTAATCTTTTCAGGAACTGCCATACTGTTTTTCACAAGGGAAGCTCCGTGTATTGTTTTTTAGTGCCAAAAACTCATTACTTTTTTGAAAAGATGGTGAAAACTGCAAACAGCATGGTCCTTAGTAGGTCTCTTCATAAAGCGGAAAGTCCAAAGATAAGTTGTTCCTTAAGAAGGAAGGAAATTATGGGGTGCCTGGGTGGCTCAGTCGGTTAAGTGTCTGACTGCAGCTCAGCTCATGATCTCGTGGTTCACGAGTTCGAGCCTCTGTGCTGAGGGTTGTCTGACTTTGGCTCAGGTCATGATTTCACAATTTGTGAGTTCGAGCCCGGCATCGGGCTCTGTGCTGACAGCTCAGAGCCTGGAGCATGCTTCGGATTCTGTGTCTCCCTCTCTCTCTGCCCCTCCCCTGCTCTCACTGTGTCTTTCTCTCTCTCTCTCTCTCTTTCTCTCTCTCTCTCAAAAATAAATAAACATTAAAAAATTTTTAAAAAGAAGGAAGGAAATTATGACATACGACACAGCATGGATGAACCTGAAGGACATCATGCTGAGTGAAATAAGCCAGTCACGGAAAGACAAGTACCATATGACTCCATTTCTATGAAGAACCCGGAAGAGTCAAACTCACAGAGACAGAAGGCAGAATGGTGGTTGCCAAGGGCTGGGAGAAGGGGTTTGGGGGCTCTGTTGTTTAGTGGGGATACAGTTTAGGTTTGTGAGCACAACAGTGTGAATGTGCTTAATGCTCCTGAACTGTGCATTGAAAAATAGTCAGGATGTATGGAAGTGTTGAATCACTATATTGTACACCTGAAACTAATACAACACTGTATGTTAACCAACTGGAATTCAAATAAAAAATAAATGAGATAAAAAAATAAAAGGAGTCTAGATGGTAAATTTTATGCTCTGTGTATTTTACACAATATAAATCAGTAAAAATAAAAACATATTAGTTGCAGAAAAGTTTGAAGAAAGGGAATGAAACCAATCATGATCTCACCATTCAGACATAGCTATTAACATTTTGGTGTGTTTCCTTCCAGTCTTTTTTCAGAAGTCATGTTAGTGCCCTAAGTTTGTGAGCATACGTGGATGCACAGACATTTAAATGTGCACACTGTGTCCATATATGGAGGCACTTATATATTTTTATATAAAACTAAGATTACACTGCTATTTAGTTTTTATTTAGCCGTTTTAACTTGACATTATATTCTTTTTTAAAACCTTTTTTCCTTCTAAAAACATTTTAGGGGTGCCTGGATGGCTCAGTCAGTTAAGCGTCTGACCCTTGATCTGGCTCAGGTCATGATCCTGATCTCGCAGTCATGAGATCGAGCCCTGAGTCATGCTCTATGCTGAGCGTGGAGCCTGCTTGGCATTGTCTCTCTATCCCTCTCTCTTTGCCCCTCCCCTGCTTGTGCTCTCTCTCTCTCTCAAAATAAATTAAAAAAACATTAAAAAATTAATTCCAGTATAGTTAACATACGTTGTTATATTAGTTTCAGATGTATAATAAAGGATTCAACACTTCTGTACCTAACTCAGTGTTCATCATGATTAACCCCCTTCATCCATTTCACCCATCTCCCCCCCCACCCCCCCCCACCCCCAGTAACCATCAGTTTGTTCTCTACAGTTCAGAGTCTTTTTTTGTTTATCTTTTTCTTCTTCGTTTGATTTGTTTCTTAAATTCCACCTATGAGTGAAATTGTATGGTGTCTGTCTTTATCTGACTAACTTATTTTGTTCAGCATTATACCCCCTAGCTCCATCTATGTCATTGTAAATGGCAAGATTTCATTCTTTTTTATGGCTGAGTAATATTCCATTGTGTCTATATGTGTATATATTATATACACACATATACATTATATATACATGCACATTATGTACATGTACATATTATACATGTGTGCATATATGTATAATATATACATTATGTATACACATACATATACATTATATATATCCACACATACATATATATGCACACACATACGTGTGTGTGTGTGTGTGTGTGTGTATTTCTTCTTTGTCCATTCATTGATCAGTGGACACTTGGTCTGCTTCTATAATTTGGCTATTATAAGTAATGCTGCAATAAACTTAGGAATGCATATGTCTTTTCAAATTAGTGTTTTTGTATTCTTATTATTTTAAATTTATTTAATGTTTATTTTTGAGAAAGAGAAAGGCAGACTGCAAGTGGGCGAGGGGCAGAGAGAGAGAGGGAGACACAGAATCCAAAGCAGGCTCCAGGCTCTGAGCTGTCAGCACAGAGCCCGATGTGGGGCTCGAACCCATAAACTGTGAGATCATGACCTGAGCTGAAGTCGGATGCTTAGCTGACTGAGCCACCCAGGATCCCCAGTGTTTTTGTATTTTTTGGGTAAATACCCAATATGGAATTAGTGGATCATATGGTAGTTCTAACTTTTTGAGGAACCTCCATATTGTTTTCCACAGTGGACGCACCAATTTGCATTCCTACCAACAGTGTATGAGATTCCTTTCTCTCCACATCGTCATCAATAGTTGCTGTTTCTTGTGTTTTTTATTTTACTCTTTATGTCGGGTGTGAGGTGATATCTCATTGTGGTTTTCATGTGCATTTCCCTGATGGTCAGTGATGTTGAGCATCTCTTCATGTGTCTGTTGGCCATCTGGAGGTCTACTTTGCACTATTCATGTCTTCTGCCCATTGTCTAACTGGATTATTTGTTGTTTTGAATATTATATTCTTCAAAACATCTTTTTTCATGGTATATTCAGAGTCAGTATTACAGTCTTAATTATTCTAGCTTAGAAAATTATAGCTTAATTATGATATTTGGTAGGTAGGTCTCCTTACCTTGTTCCTTTTAAGGAGAGTTGTGGCTACTCCTGACCCTTGTTCATCCATATAGATTTTAGAATAAGATTGTCAGCTTTTCTTAAATAAGAAAGAAGAGAAGAAAGAGGAGGGGCGGGAGGTAGAAAAGGGAGTTGGAAGGAGGGGGAGGAGGAGTGAAGAAGGTAAAGAAGAGAGAGAAACAGCGAGAAAGAAAACCATGTTGCAGTTTTTATTGGAATTGTGTTAAAACAGAGATTGATTTGAGGGGAAATTACATTTTAAGATTTTGCAGGAAGCACATCGTTTTAAACCTCTTACTAATTTTAGATTAGTACCTGTAGATTCTTTGGGGTTTTCGATATAAGCGATCGTAGCAGGTTCACACAATGACAGCTTGTTTTTCCCTGTCCAGTCCCTGTGTCCCTGCACACCCAGGCTGGCCTCACTGCACGGGCAAAGAAGTTAACTGCATCTTGTTCCTGGTCTTAACAAGATCATTTTAACATGTCACTTTTAAGTACAATGTTTGCTGTGTCTTTAACTACTTTCTTAAAAAAACAAAATCAATCTAAGGAAGATGCTTTGACTCCTTGCTTGCTAACATGTTTTTTTTTAAATCATGAATGAGTATGAATATTATAAAATAATTTGGCTGTATCTATTGAGATCATTATATACTTTTTCCTTTGATCTCCATAAAGCCACAACAATAATACCTAATATATATGATATTAATAAATAAAATAGAACTAAAATACAGGCCTACCTCAGCATACGCTTGGGAAGGTCCGTGCTGAGTTAAATCAGTCTGGCCTTTCTGTTGTTGAGGAAGAAGTAAGGATTTTTGTTTACTTTAGACTTTGTTAAGTGAAATGCGTATGTCCAATAATTCCGTGTAGTCTCTAAACCAGTGGTGTCCAACAGAAATATGTTAGCCACAAATACAAATATTCACATAATTTAAAAATTTTCAGTAGCCACATTAAAAAAGGAAACAAGAAAACAGGTACAACTAATTTTAATAATATCTTTTATTTAACCCCATATATCTAAAATATTATCATTTCGACATGTAATTAAAATCAAAACTATTATTAAAACTTTTATATTCTTTTGTCTTCAAACCCTAATGTGTATTTTATACTTACCGAACATCTCAGTTTGGACTGGATATTTCAAGTGCTTAATGATTACATGTGGCTACTGGCTACTTAATTAGGCAATTCGACTTTAATGATATTATTACGGCAAATTTCTAAACCGTTAGAGTAAAAATAAATACAGTAATAAAAAGAAAAGGAAAGATAGAGGAGGCCATTTGATGCAAAAGAAGGCAAGAAAAAAAAACAAAAAGGAAGTTTAAAAATAAGGAAAAATAGGGGCGCCTGGGTGGCGCAGTCGGTTAAGCGTCCGACTTCAGTCAGGTCACGATCTCGCGGTCCATGATTTCGAGGCCCGCGTCAGGCTCTGGGCTGATGGCTCGGAGCCTGGAGCCTGTTTCCGATTCTGTGTCTCCCTCTCTCTCTGCCCCTCCCCCGTTCATGCTCTATCTCTCTCTGTCCCAAAAATAAATAAATAAATAAATAAATAAATAAATAAATAAGGGAAAATAGCATGAATAAATTTAAATATATCAATAATCACAATAAATGAAAATGGATTAGACTATGAAATTAAAAGACAAACATTGATTAAATTTTGAAAATCCCGCTATATATTGTATGCAGTTTTCCAGAGACTTACTTAAAATTCAGAAGGAAATCCTGAAAGTAAAAAGACATAGAAGTATATACTAGGCAAATTCTAACCAAAATAGACCTAAAAATATAAGGACAAAATAGACATTAGTGGACATACAAAAGGAAACAACATAATAATAAAGGATTGAACTCATCGGGAAGATATAACAATCCTAAAACACGTGTGAATTTTAAAATCACACTACAATTTGTGAAGCAATAATTAACAGAACAGTAGGGAGAAAACTTCAAATCTGTCATCAAAAATGGGAAACTCTATCTCTCTTAATAATTGACAGATTAGGGGCGCCTGGGTGGCTCAGTCGGTAGGTGTCCGACTTAGGCTCAGGTCATGAACTCACACGACTTGTGAGTTCGAGCCCCACGTCGAGCTCTGTGCTGACAGCTCAGAGCCTGGAGCCTGCTTCAGATTCTGCGTCTCCCTCTGTCTCTGCCCCAGCCCCGCTAACGTTCTGTTTCTCTCGCTCTCAAAAATAAGCATTAAAAAAAATGTTTTTTAAATGATTGGCAGATGAGGCAGACAAAAAAATCTATAAGGATATAGGAGATTTGAGCAGGCACATTAATAAACCTAATGAATATATAAAGAACATTACGCACAATAACTAGAGGATATAAGTTATTTTCAAGCACACATTTCTCGAAAACTGGCCACGGGCTAGGTCATAGAGCAAAGTTCAACTAATTTCAAAATACTAGACTCATACAGATCAGGTGTACCAACAGTTCAGTTAAATCCATGACAGAAAAGATCCCAAGAAAAAAATCTCCAGTCTATAAAAGAGAGCAAAGAACACACAGTTCAAATGTCAAAAAGGCAGTCGTAATTGAAAATTTAAAAATTAGTGCTGAATAGCACACATAAGAACTCGTGGAGTTACAGAAACCATACTTTGAAGGACATTTAGTCTTAAATGTTTCCAAAAGAAAAGAAGAAAAGCCCAAATCGACTGAGCTAAACGTCCAAATAAGAAGTGTAAAAAAAAAGAATAGTAGAAAAAAACCTCAAGAATAAGAAAGAAAATAGGGGCGCCTGGGTGGCTCAGTGGGTTAAGTGTCTAACTCTTGATTTCGGCTCAGGTCATGACCTCGAGGTTGTGGGATTGAGCTCCGCGTTGGGATTATGTCTCTCCCTCTCTCTCTCTGCCCCTCCCTCACTCGCACGCACACACACTCTCTCCCAAAATAAATAAATAAACATTTAAAAAGAAGAGAAAATAATAACGGTAGCAGAGATTTACATAAAACATAACAATTACACAAATAGAAAGAATTAATGAGGCTAAGAATGTGTTCTTTAAAACACTAATAAAATAGATCAAACTGGCAATATTAATCAAGGAAATAAAGAAGAAAGTACAAATAAGTTATATTAGTGATAAAGAGGGGTTATGACAATAAATGCAGCATAGATTTAAAATACAATAGGAGTAATTTCATGCCAATAAATTTTAAAACTCAGATGAAATAGATAAATGCCAAGGAAAATGCAAATTACCAAGTATGACTCAAAAAGGAATAGAAAATCTTTATTGTGCCGTTATCAGGAAAGGACTAAAACTGTAGTTAAAAAATCCATTACAGACCCAGATGCTTTATAGGCAAATTTTCTCATTTAAAGACAGACAGGGTATGTCAATCTTACACACAAAAAAAGGAGAGAACATTTCTCACATCGTGTTGTGACAGCAGCAAAACCTTGATCCTGAAATTAGACAAAGACAGTCCAGAGAAAGAATATTACAGATGGTTCTCATTCATGAAATGAAAATGGCAAAAGTAAATATTAGCAAACAAAATCCAGCCATGAGCTTAAATACATCTATGTATTCTTCTCCCAGGAATGCAAGCTTGTTTTAAAATGAGAAATCTGGGGCGCCTGGGTGGCGCAGTCGGTTAAGCGTCCGACTTCAGCCAGGTCACGATCTCGCGGTCCGGGAGTTCGAGCCCCGCGTCAGGCTCTGGGCTGATGGCTCGGAGCCTGGAGCCTGTTTCCGATTCTGTGTCTCCCTCTCTCTCTGCCCCTCCCCCATTCATGCTCTGTCTCTCTCTGTCCCAAAAATAAATAAACGTTGAAAAAAAAAATTTAAAAATAAAATGAGAAATCTGATTAATGTGATTTTCCACATGGATAAGCCAATTCATTACATCTATAATAAGCATCTGACATTGCTTTCAGATAAATTGGAAACACGCCTTCACCCCCACTTGCTACACTACCCCGACTGAAAAGTGTTCCTTGGAGTTGGCGCAGAGGGGACACAGATTAGTGAGAACAGTGTCAGTGGCACATGGGGAGGCAGGGCGGAAATGAGCCGGCGGGGGGCTGAAGACAAAGGACAGTGAGGGCATTTCCACTGCGAGGCTGTCCAGACGCGAAGACCGCGGAGCCAAGAGGCAGATACTGTCTCCCAGCTTCCGAGGCCCCGATGCAACCCCCAGGTTTGCCTGCGCTCCTTCCACCCTTCCCGTTTCCCTTTGCAATTTCACCTGCGTTTATCCCAATCCATTTCTGCTCCAATAACGGTTGCCTAAGATAACCGCCTTCTCTGCCTGGGAATTCCTACATGTCTTTAAGACAAAGCTCAAATGTCAACTTCTGTGGCACGTTCCTCCACTTCCCCAGACACGTCTGCCTGCTTCTTCCTCTGTGATCCTGTAGCACTAGGTATATAACCCACTTTTCTCGCCTAAATCCAATGCTGTATGCGAAGCAGCACCTGCCACACTGTGTGACGATGATTTTTTCAGATACTGATCTCTTCCGGTGCCTGGCGTAGGGTATTTGTGGAATACGTAATAACAGACGTGTGCCAGGCACTGTCTTTGGTTTCTTGCACATCGTCTCATCTAACTTTTAGAACTATAAGATAGATACATGTTTTTACAATTTTTTAATGTGTATTTATTTTTGAGAGGAAGGGGGTGAGAGCTCGAGCAGGGGAGGGGCAGAGAGAGAGGGAGACAGAGAACCCAAAGCAGGCTCCAGGCTCCATCTGTCAGCACAGAGCCCGACGCGGGGCTTGAACCCACGAACCGTAAGATCGTGACCTGAGCCGAAGTTGGATGCTCAACCGACTGAGCCACCCAGACACCCCCATAAGATAGATAGTTTTATTGTCCATGTAATAAACTACAGAGGAACAGAGAAGTTAAGGAACTTGCCCAAGTTCACACAGGCAGGCAGGTGGATAGCTTGAGGAGGATTCAGACCCAAGCAGTCAGTTTCCAGAACCCCAGCTCTTAGGATGCCCCTGCTATGGTATGGACACCCACTCATCTTAGTTTGAAACACTTCTCACAGTAGAGAAAGAGTTTTCAAAAGGAGCCTGTGAAAACAGGGGGAAGCTACAATTTACCTACACACCATTTACATCTTGCACATCAGTGACTACCGTGGAAGGCTGGAAGGACCTCTTCTCGGACCACGCTGGGGTGAGCCGAGCTACCCTGAGGACCACGGCTGGCAGCCGTGACAGTGACATAGAGCTTCGGAAGCAGGGTAGGTGAGCAACACTGTTTTCTAAGCCAAATTTTACTCCGTATTGCGTGCGCGTAGAGTGGGGCTGTGGTTCTTCTCTGTTTCTTTCTCCTTGGAGGATTTTTTTTTTTTTTTTTATGTCTGTTTTGAAAACGACATTCGCTAGTGATGCAGTACTCACTGTGTTGAGTAGTTATGCAGGCGTTGCGCTGGACACTATTATTTCACGCCACCCTTGGATCAATGTTGTGAGGTAGGTGCTGCTGCGGAGGAAGCAGGGCTGAGAAATAAATCCCGTGTGTGAATTCCACCCCCACGGGAGGAGCCAGGATGGACCCACAAATGCTCAAGCTAAGCACCTGCCCTTCCTGAACTCTAGTGGTCTGAGGTTGGTCCCAACACTGTGCAGCCCCCCCCCCCCCCCGGTCCCCACAGAGCCCCACTTGGTCCCTGCTGGGTGTCAGGTTATCACCGACCCGGATGCAAACAAAAATCGTCGCCTGCTCTTCGGTAGCGGTGACCGGTCTTTGTGTTCAGTGTCTGTGAAATCCGCTCTCCTGGAAGCGCAGCGAGCACGGGCTTGTCAGTGGTCTCTGCTTGGATGTCCGGGTGCATGGGGAGGTGGGGGTGTCACGTCCCCCCCGCGGGCTCTGGGGTCACCACGAGATTCCAGGCAGATTCCGCCTCCTCTAAAACAAAGACCGCTCCGCTTTGGGATCGCTGGAGAACACATTTGCGCTCTATTTGGGATCACGAAGGGATCTTATTTAAAACGGAATGGAGTGTAGGAACGAGTGAGCCCAGTGATACAGAAAAGACACCTTGCAGATTTTGTGGAGGTGACAGGCAAGGGGTGGAGGAGAGTACACCGGGGTCAAATTCTGACGTCCTCAGTTGCTAGTTCTATTCAATGGTAAGTTATTCAATTGCTCCTTGGTTGTTGTTTGTTTGTTTTTTTTGTGTGGTTTTTTTTTCCCCAGTTCACTGATTGCCTTGCTTTTCCCATCTATAAAATCAGGTTATCAGGTTAGGAATGCTTAATTTGCAACCGTGGAAACTCCACGAGAAGACACAGCCAACACGGTTCAGTTGTTCAATTACTGATGGTTATCATTATTGGAGCGTTTGTCGGATCGAGGTATGATGTAGAGACATAAACACAGGTATCTGTTTCACAATTCCAAGTGTACCTGCCAAAACGAAGGAAAATAAACGTCCAAGGGAAATAACTTTATCTCTTGAACGTGTTTCTTTAAAAAAAAAAAAAATGCACAAAGCCCAAGTTAGGTCACACCATATGGATTAATAGCTGAGTGTTACAAAGGCACGGAAATTGAAGAGCCCAGTTACCCGGTCACCTTCAAAATAAAGGCAGTTAAACCCTCCCTCCTAGAAGAATTTCTGGATGCTTTCTAATTAAGGACGGTGCTCGGCTCCTGAGAACCTAGAGGCTCAGTTTCTCACTTGTCTGCTCCCTGGTCCTGGAACGGAAGTGCTGCATTAATAAAAATCGCTACCAGCATCACATGGTTTCCTTTGTCTTTCTACCCTTAAAACCTCCGAATTCAGTGGTCTGACCCACAGATCTAGGGGGAAAAGGCCTCCAGGAGAATAATATTGGTGGGCATTTTGCACTGGAGTAGCAGACATCACCATTGGTCCCGTCAGGGCATCGTAAAAGGCATCAGTTGGTGAAGGAGGGAATGCATACATTCTTAAAGGGAAAAACCATCCAAGCAACTCACCGGGGCCTCTGTCATGTACACATCCCTGCTCTTCTCTCCTTCCTTCCCTATTTTGCCAGGCTCTGCCAGCTTCCTGCACATGGAGCCTGCTCCATGTGTCCCCACACTGCTCTGTGGGGCTGGTGACCTCGAGCTGCCCTCGGTCCTGGGCTCCCATTCAGCCAGAAATTCCCATTAGACGCCCACTCGGAAGACGGGACCTCGCTGGCAGGTATTGTGCCCGGCTGAATTGGCCCAGCTGCTCTGTGGCATTTTGATTGATGTGAGTCCGGATGAGACCTTTTAAAACCCAATTTCCTTTGGAAAGGCAGCTTGGAAAATCACTCCACACTGTGTGTGTGTGTGTGTGTGTGTGTGTGTGTGTGTGTGTTTTCATGTGTGTGTACCTCACACAATCTAAATGCCTCTCAAATACAAAAGATATTGAATTTAATGAAATTCAATTAATTTGAATTCAATTTGGGGGATCTCCCATGTTAAGGAACAAAGCAAATTTCACATCCCTGAGTTTTTGACGTAGGAGTGATCCAGACCTTTCCATGCCAAAAGCACACATATTCGTAATTTTACCTTGGATCAAAGCTTCTTCAAAATAAACAGATTTAGGGGCACCAGGGTGGCTCAGTTGGTGAAGCATCTGACTTTGGCTCAGGTCATGATCTCGCGGTTTGTGGGATCGAGCCCCGCGTTGGGCTGTCCTGACAGCTCAGAGTCTGGAGTCTGCTTTGGATTCTGTGTCTCCCTCTCTCTCTGTAACTTCTCTGCTTGCACTCTCTCTCTCTCTCTCAAAAATGAATAAACATTAAAAAATTTTTAATATTCAAAATAAACAGGTTTAGCAAATTTCCAAGATGCCCCCAGAATGTCTCCAGCTCCAGACGCTCACTGCTGTGCCTGCCCCTCCAAGAAGCACAAAAAGTACAGCTTCGTCCTAAGGGACATCAGACAGAAAGTCCAACCCTGCATTTGTCCCCAGCTACAGCCGAAAAGAAGGCCGAGGAAAGTTGCATCTGTATAATCCAGTGAATAATCCACCGTTAGACTCACAGCCACTGCCAACCAGACCAGTTCGTCTGGGTGTTTGCCTCGAGAAACTATTTTATAAAAGCAAATGGTTCTGGGGCGCCTGGGTGGCGCAGTCGGTTGAGTGTCCGACTTCAGCCAGGTCACGATCTCACGGTCCGTGAGTTCGAGCCCCGCGTCAGGCTCTGGGCTGATGGCTCAGAGCCTGGAGCCTGTTTCCGATTCTGTGTCTCCCTCTCTCTCTGCCCCTCCCCCGTTCATGCTCTGTCTCTCTCTGTCCGAGAATTAATTAATTGTTTAAAAAAAAAAAAAAAAGCAAATGGTTCTGAGTGACCTCCTCCTTGCCTTTCACAGGAGCCTTTTGACATTTCTTTTCGAATCAGAAAGATGTGAGGACACAGAGTAAGGTCCTCCCAGTTCTCAGCAACCCATCTCGTTATTTTATAGTCTTTCTCATGGGGCGCCTGGGTGGCTCAGTCGGTTTAAGCGTCCAACTTCAGCTCATGTCATGATTACACAGTTTGTGGGTTCGAGCCCTGCATTGGGCTCTGTGCTGACAGCTCGGAGCCTGCTTTGGATTCTGTGTCTCCCTCTCTCTCTGCCCCTTCCCTGGTTCCTCTCTCTCTCTCTCTCTCTGTCTCAAAAATAAACAAACATTAAAATAAAATAAAAACTTAGTCTTTCTCATTACAGTGTTCTCAAACAAGGATGTTCCTCTCTCTTACACAGTTCCTACTCAGTGCTATATTTCAAAAGACATTTGTGGTGACCCCACAAGGAGAAGCTCTTAGGATTTGGAGAAAGGGCCACCATTTGAAAAGACACAGGTGAAAAGGCAACACACCCATGATACAGGAGCCACGTGCCCCCTCAGAGAGGTTTCTAGGCCACTGAAGAGACGGGAACATCCGGTACGATGAGCAGCTCATATCCTTAGGGCTGGAATATAACGCCAAATATGTGTCCTAATTGATTTTGGTGATTCCAGATCTGAATACAAGACATACTAAGAAAAGGGGTGATCCGCATGTGGAACATGAAAGAAATCGGGAGGCTGAGTGTCAGAATGTGGGTCCTCCTCTGCCAGGCAAGGGGAGGGTGTTCTAATTCCAGAACACTCTTGTTCCTCAGCCAGATGCCCCCGGGAGAGAGAAGGGCATGTCTTCAGCCTGCTGGGAATGGCTAGAAATGTCCCTTGGTAACTGTCTGTTCCACCTGCTTTAATTTTGTGCTCAAAGCACAGCTTCTGAGCTGGGAACTGGCGTCTTGAGCCATTCACCCCTTGGAGTGTCCCAGGGAGGTGGCTGCCCACGTTGTCCATCTGTGAACACCCCTCATTCTGAGGACAGCAGTGGCCTGCCAATCTGAGCACGTGAATTTGGCTAGTGAGCCTGTCCCCCAGAGGTTCACCAACTTGAAGCGGAGGATAAAAGGACATTTCTGGACTTGTAAACCGAGACTCTGGACTTTGAACCTTGGAGACTGTATGCAAAGGACTGCCTGGCCAGGGGCATGGCCCAAAGCACATAGTAGGTCTCCCTACAAAGAGAGAGCACACGCTCAGCTGTAACAAGTGTGTGCACTCTGCTTTGTTGGATTTGATGTTCCTGAACTTGGAAGTCATGAGTTCAATCCCTACAGTTTTCCACATGGAAACTCTGATGGATTCAGATTACACTGCTGTTCTTGTTTGTTTTTGATTTGATTTGTTTTTTTGGTTTTTTGTTTTAACTTTTTTTAGTGTTTTATTTATTTTTGAGACAGAGAGAAAGAGCATGAGCAAGGGAGGGGCAGAGAGAGAGGGAGACACAGAATCAGAAGCAGGCTCCAGGCTCCGAGCTGTCAGCACAGAGCCCAACGCGGGGCTCGAACTCACGAACTGTGAGATCATGACCTGAGCCGAAGTCGGATGCTCAACCGACTGAGCCACCCAGGCGCCCAGATTCGTTTTTTTTTTTTTTTTATTAAAAAAATTTTTTTTTCAACGTTTATTTATTTTTGGGATAGAGAGAGACAGAGCATGAACGGGGGAGGGGCAGAGAGAGAGAGGTAGACACAGAATCGGAAACAGGCTCCAGGCTCTGAGCCATCAGCCCAGAGCCCGACGCGGGGCTCGAACTCACGGACCGAGAGATCATGACCTGGCTGAAGTCGGACGCTTAACCGACTTCGCCACCCAGGCGCCCCTCGTTTTTTTTTTTTTAAAGTGAACTCAATGCCCAGCGCGGGGCTTGACCTCATGACCCCAAGGTCAAGAGTTGCACGCTGTATGGACTGAGCCAGCCAGGTGCCCCCTGCTTTCTTGTTTAGCTGGCTTGTTGGTTGTTCGGTTGGTTGCAGAGACGGATTGTGAGAAGCTCACTGCACGTATTTGCTCTGATCACTGCAACCGGCAGAGGGGTCAAAGGGGCCTGGGTTCTAATACCAGCTACATTCCTAGCTCGTGTCGCTCCCTGGGTGGCTTAGGTCCCCAAGGGCAGAATCTGAGGCAAGATCCTGAGGACAAGTCCCTTATTGGAGAGGTGATCCCAAGAAGCACAAGTGAGGGAGTGGGGATAACGGGACAGTGGAGCAAGAAAAGTCAGTAAAGGGCGTGCTGATGGCTGGTCACCCAGGGGTACCTGCGGTTCACTCCACCTGCGGTGTTCCGAGGGGCAGGGTGGACACACCCCAGTGTCGTCCGTCTGAGGGATACGGAGCGACCCATCCTGCTTCGCTGGAAGTTTGACTCCCTGGCGTCGTCCCAGATGCCCTGCACACAGGCTGAGCAAGCTCTCACGGGAGAGAAGTAGACAATGGTGACAGAGGTCGAGGGTCTTTGTCAGTAAAATGAGGAAGTTGAACTAGAACATTGTCTGTGGCTCCCTCTATCCTCAGCAACCTCTGCGTGGCCGTTTTCTGACACAGATGTGCCCACTGGGCAAGCAGGGAACTCTGCTGCCTGGCGGGGGCCGGGGGGGCGGTGACTTATGCCCCCATGGGCTGTGAGGTCACAGGAACAGAGCCAGCGTGTGCCATGGTCTCATGTTACGGCCTCAGACAGCTGCATGGGGTGAGCACATTTGTGCGGGCGTCCATCCAGGAGGGCAGCAAAAGAACCCAATAACACTGGAAGAGATTTGGGTTGCCATGTTCCTACAGAGTCAGGGGGACAATTAAAGTAGTCTGGGGGCACCTGGGTGGCTCAGTCCGTTAAGCGTCTGACTCAGGTCACGATCTCGCGGTTTGTGAGTTCGAGCCCCGCGTCGGGCTCTGTGCTGACAGCTCAGAGCCTGGAACCTGCTTCAGGTTCTGTGTCTCCCTCTCTCTCTGCCCCTCCCCTGCTCACGCTCTGTCTCTCTGTCTCCCAATAATAAATAAACGTTAAAAAAATTTTTTTTAATTAAAAAAAAATAAAAATAAAAATAAAAATAAATAAAGTAGTCTAGTTCTTGAAAGGTCCAGAAAGCAGGCATTGAAGGAACAGGCTGCCATTTTAATGTAGAAACTTGGGTTCTCCTGATCTTTCCTTTTTGCTTGGATTCTGTCTGTGAAGTGAAGAAAATACACTGCGCAGGCAGCGATAAACAGCCCACACTGCACACACTGTGTGATCACAAAGTACTTTAATCTCCATTATCTCATTTAAACTACCCAATAATCTTTAAGGCAGGTAGGGCTTATCTTTTCCCATTTTACTTTTTATTTTATTTTTTTATTTTTTATTTTTTATTTTTATTTTTATTTAAAAAAAAATTTTTTTTCAACGTTTATTTATTTTTGGGACACAGAGAGACAGAGCATGAACGGGGGAGGGGCAGAGAGAGAGGGAGACACAGAATCGGAAACAGGCTCCAGGCTCTGAGCCATCAGCCCAGAGCCCGACGCGGGGCTCGAACTCACGGACCGCGAGATCGTGACCTGGCTGAAGTCGGACGCTTAACCGACTGCGCCACCCAGGCGCCCCTTTATTTTATTTTTTTAACGTTTCACGAAATCTTCAATGGAATTGGGGGAGGGGCGCAAACAGAAGGGAGGGGTGATGGGGACAGGCTTGGGGGCAAGGGGCACAGGGCTGGGCAGGGCAGGGGGCTCGCCTTTTTCCTGTAGCCACCTTCCCCCAATCATCCCACTGATGGGGGGATACGTTTTCCCATTTTGAAGGTCAGGAAACTGAGTCTCAAACGCAAAATGAATATTAATAGTAAGTCACACTTGTATGGCACTTTATCCTGAAGACACCATGCTGTCTTGTCTTCGCTGCCTGTTCTGGCAACAGAGCCTGTCCTTGGCCGCAGGGGTGGACATGTGGCTGACCACAGTGGTTCCCCGCAACCCTCCCCACCTCCCCACCCCCCCACTGGACACAGTGATCGGTCCAGGAACAGGTCAGTAAGGAGGTGGTTTCTTTGTTTTGTTTTTTGGTCTGGTTCCTGCTGGAGTTGATGGGGTAAGACTCCGTGCTGTCAGATCTTGGATTGGGAAGAAGGATATTCTGGATCCTGCCATGGAGAATGAAAAAGGAAAAGGAAGCCAAGCAGAGGGGAGAGACCAAGAGGTCCCTGGTATTGAGGAGGCCCCACTTCCAGTCCCTGAGACCCCATAGTGGTCTTTTGTCTCTGTCCCTTCTTTGGCTTCTGTTTGTCGTTCATCCTTCAGACCGATGAACCAGACTGCGTGCTCCCGATGAGTCCCCTGTGGATTGAGCTAGCGTTAGTCCCCCTGGTAAAGCAGCTGCTCATTCTACAACCATCCAATTCACCGGGAAGGTGTCAGTGACGAATCCCCTGCCGTCACTCAAAGCGTTTAGATGATTGACTTTCAAAGATAAAATTTCCAGGTAGATTTTTTTTTTAACCTTAATTTGAGCTGCTTCTAAATTTAAATTTGATGTTGAGAATTCATTCTCAGCATAAAACAGACCCATGCTCTACACCCATTTTCATAGCAGCACTATTCAAAACGGCCAAGAAATGGAAACAACCTGCTATAGATTAAATATATGTGTCCTCCCCAAATTCATAGGTTGAAGTCCCAACCCCAGAATGGCTGTATTTGGAGTAATTAAGGTTTAATTCAGTCATAAGGGTGGGGCCCTGATTGGATAGGATTCGTGTCCTTATAAGAAGAGCTAGCAAAGTAAGAGCCTTTCTCTCTCTCTCTCTCTCTCCCTCTGCAAGCACACACCCAAAAAGGCCATGTGAGGATATATATAGCAAAGAGGCAGCCATGTACAAGCCAGGGAGAGAGACTTCACCAGAAATACAATCAGCCAAAACATTGATCTTGTGAGAAAATTAATTTCTGTTGTTTAAGCCGCACAACCTGCGGTATTTCGTTACGGCAGCCTTAGCAGACTAACGCACAAGCAAAGTGTCCGCCAGCAGATGAATGGATAAACAACCTGTGGTATATCCATTCAGTGGATATCATCAAGCATCAAAAGGGAAGGAAATCCTGACCCAGGCTACGGCATGGCTGAACCTTGAGGACATCGTGCTCAGCGAAATAAGCTGGTCATAAAATGACAAATGCCATGTGATTCCACTTACAGGGGAGTAGAATCTAGAAGAATCTATTTCATAGAGATCAAAAGTAGAATGGTGGTTGGGAGGGCCCAGGCAGGGGGATGTGGGGAGAGAGGGAAGGAGAGTTGTTGTTTTATGGGGACAGAGTTTCAGTTTTGGAAGATGGCATTGTTATGGAGACTGGTGGTTCAACAATGTGAGTGTATGCCATCCTGCTGAACTAGTTACGCTTACGGATGGTAAAGACGATAAAATTTATGTTCTGTGTATTATACCATAATTCAAAAATAATGTTTTAAAACCCAACACACTCTTACTTCAGAAAATGTGGAAAGTCTAAAACAGTTCAAGGAAACAGGCAAATGTCCAGTTTCCCGCTGGGGTGGGAGGGGGGCCATTGCTTAGCCCCTTTCTCCCCATTGGGGAGAAGATCCTGAGGTATAAGTACTCCTTTTAATCACGTTTTCTTACATATTTTATTGATTTTTGAGACAGAGACAGAGAGAGAGACAGAGAAAGGGAGAGAATGAGCAGGGAAGGGGCAGAGAGATAGAGAGACAGAGGATCGAAGGCGGGCTCTGAGCTGACGGCAGAGGGCTTGATGGTGGGCTCGGACTCATGAACCGTGACATCATAACCTGAATCGAAGTCAGACGCTACTGAGCCACCCAGGTGCCCCACCTTTTAATCATTTATTTTTTAAGTTTATTTATTTATTTTGAGAGAGAGAGAAAGAGAGAATTCCAATCAGGCTCTGTACCCTCAGTGCAGAGCCTGATGCAGGGCTCAAACTCACAAACTGTGAGATCATGACCGGAGCCAAAGTCAGTCGCTTAACTGACTGAGCCCCCCACATGCCCCCCCTTTTAATCACTCTTTTAAAAATGTTTATTATTTATTTTTTGAGAGAGAGACAGACAGAACGCAAGCGAGGGAGGGGTAGAGGGAGAGAGAGAGGGAGACACAGAATCAGAGGCAGGCTCCAGGCTCTGAGCTGTCAGCACAGAACCCGACATGGGGCTCGAACCCACCAACAGCGAGATCATGACCCGAGATGAAGTCAGACGCTTAACCGGTTGAGCCATCCAGGTGCCCCTTAATCACTTTCAATGAATCTTTTTATTTATGGCTTCACCCCCAGCCCCCGTCTTCAGAGATGCCCAGAACCTCCAATCCCTGTACCTCTTTGGGGCTGCAGTTTGAACTCCTTCTTCTTGGCTTTGGTGCCCATCCTTACTCCCCACTCCGTGGTCTTCTCCGAGAGCTAAGTCCAGTGCCACTTATCTATCTGACTTCCAGCTTCCCAAGTGATGTCCTTGTCACTCATCTGCTCATTTCTCTCCCGCTACGGAGTCCTGCTTTTTCATTCCTCTGCAATGTTAGCAGGGTACTGGAGGGAACAAAGCTAAACATTTACGTTTACTTTGCCGTGCATCCACAAAAGCCTTTGCACACGTCTATATTTAATATAATTTCATCTTCTGTGACGTGCTTGTTCACGTTCTTTCCCTACTTACCAGCAAGATTATCTTTCTTTACTAATATTTAAGAGTTCTTTACGCAGAAAGAAATAGGATCATTTTAAATATATGATGCTCTCGTGTCAAGGATAATTTTTTTTAAAGGCATATTCTGGATTATATGGTGGACCAGCTTATAAATAAATGAGGGCTGGCAAGAATTTTTAGTGCCTGCATTTGCATTCGTGAAGTTGGTGAACTGGAGTTCATATGTTATCATGGCACGCCGTACGAAAGATTTGAATGCATGAAGGATTTGCAACAGCTTGAACAAAGTGATTGAAAAATCGAATCAGCTATACAGCAGATGATCGTATAAGCGTGTTGGGTATTAAGATTCTGCTTTCTGGCAATCAGTACCATAGTCATGTTTAAGAGCGGTCGTATTGAATGTCCTGTATTTGTAAGTACCAACCAATGCAGTTTGTTCACAGTGAAGAATGCTGTTGTTCCCAATTTCAGCAATAACTGACCAAGATAGTATTTCATGTAGGTTTTAGTAATGCGACACTGTTATCATTTTATCCTCCAATGAAGAAAACAGCTTTGCAGAATTATTATTTGACGATTGCTTATTGGTAACATTTTAATTAAGTGTAAGTTCTACTTTTCCAGGACTTGCAAAAAAAAAAAAAAAAAAGCTCCATTATTTTTATAGTTTTGTACACTGCATTCACAGAAACAACTTTTGTGGACTTCATTGTTTTTAAAGCCAAATATAAAAACAGAGGAACTATGGTAACAGTCTTGAGATGGGGCGCCTGGGTGGCGCAGTTGGTTTAGCATCTGACTTCGGCTCAGGTCATGATCTTGCGGTGCGTGAGTTCGAGCCCCGTGTCAGGCCCTGTGCCGACAGCTCAGAGCCTCGAGCCTGCCTTGGATTCTCTCTCTCTCTCAAAAATAAATAAAACATTTATTTAAACATTTTTTTTAATTTTTAAAAAGAAACAGTCCTAAGAAACCATATCTCCACCATGAAATTTAACATCAGAGACTCTGCCAAACTGACAACATCTGTCACATTATGTTACAGTTGTTCATTTCAATTTTATTGGTTTTGTAGTTTGGAGTATCTCACTTGTAAATTTTGTGTCTTAGAATTCTCCGGAGAAACAGGGCCAACAAGATATGTTTGTGTGTGTGAGTGCGTGTGTGCAAGCGCGTGTATGCGTGCACTCGGGATGGGGGAAAGGGAGAGAGATTTTATGGGATCAGCTCACGGGATTATGGGAGCTGGCAGGTCTGAGGTCTGCAGGTCATACTGGCGGGCCCGAGACCCAGAGAAGAGTTTCACCTAAATTTCAAGGGCCATTGGGATGTAGAATTCCCTCTTCCGTAGGGAAATGTGGGTCTGCTTAGTACGGATTCTGCTTTCTTTCTGTTAACATTTAGGATAAGGCTCTAGATCTTTCTTGTGACAGGGTTTTGTTTTTCTTTTTCTTTTTAATTTTTTTTAATGTTTATTTATTTTTGACAGAGAGAGACAGAGCGTGAGCGGGGGAAGGGCAGAGAGAGAGGGAGACACAGAATCCAAAGCAGGCTCCAGGCTCTGAGCCGTCAGCACAGAGCCTGAGGTGGGGCTCGAACTCGCAGACCACGAGATCATGACCTGAGCCGAAGTCGGACGCTCAACCGACTGGGCCACCCAGGCGCCCCAAGATTTTGTTTTTCTCATAGGTTTGGTTTTTGTGATGTTTTCCCTAGGGGACCTCCTCTTTTTCTCTTAAGGCTTTCAACTGATGGGATGAACCTCCCCCCCACCCCCCCCCCCCACACATTATGGAAGATCATCTGCTTTACTCAGTTTACTGATCTAAGTATTAATCTCATCTAAAAACACTTTCACAGGAGCATCTGTGTGGCTCATTCGGTTAAGTGTCTGACTCTTGACCATGATCTTACCGCTGTGAGATCGAGCCCTGCGTTGGGCTCTGGGCTGACAGCACGCAGCCTGCTTGGGATTCCCTCCCTCTCTCTCTGCCCCTCCCCAGCTCACGCTCTCTCTCTCTCTCTCAAAATAAATAAAATAGAATAAAAATAAAATAAAAGTACTTTCACAGGGACATTTAGACTTCAAGTCTTGTCTTAAATACACGTTTTTGACGTATTATAGTAAAAACAGGTTAACGTAGCACAGGGGAGAGGGGTCTGTACGTTTTCTCTTTTTTCCTTTAAAAACATCTGAACTATCCTCAGGTGAAAGGACAGTTCACAGAACCGAAAGGCCTGTTTAAATACTTTTTCCCCCAAAAACCATAAAGCAATCTTCCATGAAAGCTTCCTTCTGTTCTGGCTCGTGGGACAGTGAGGGGCTTGCTGGCATAGGGTTTCAGAAATGTGGGTCTCTTCCCACCTCTCGAAAATCAATAAACGCAGAAATGTGGGTCTGCTTACTCAGTACGTATTCTGCTTTTTTCTCTTAACATTTAGGATAAGGCTCTAGATCTTTCTTGTTACAGGATTTTGTTTTTCTAATGGGTTTGCTTTTTGCGATGTTTTCGGTGAAACATAACAAAGTTACTTACGAGGATCTCTGAAAATAGCAGCTACAAAATAACCTGAAAAACCAGCGTGGAGAACAAGCCTTGAGGAAGATTGAGGACAATGTCGTGTATATACAGTGCGTGTGTATTCAGCAAAAGGTTTCACACGAAAGGACCCTTTCCTCCTCTGCTCTCAATCCCTGAATAACCAGTACACCTCTTGAATGTCACCTCATGCGGAAAGGAGAACTGAACTAACGGTTTCATTAGCATGGAAAAATCGTACGAATAAAAATATCCAACTTCAGGAGCACAGAGATGGTTTATTAAGCAAATCTGAACCTACTGCCTTAAAGTCTTAGGTCTGCTATAATTTAGATTTCCTGTCAAGAACGCTCATACTTCAGCTATAAATAGAACATGGCAGCGGAGAGAGTGGTGTTTTAATTAGGTCATTCGTGACTCTGCGTGACTTATTTTCTTGGAGTCTTTGCCATTTTTTTACTTCGGATTTAATTTCTTTGTGATGATAATGCAACATGACAGGACCACACCAGGCTTCCAGAGAGTCCCCTCGCTGCTCTCCCCCTCTCCATTTCTCTCTGTCTTTGTCCGTCTCTCTTTGTCTCTCTGTCTCTCTCCTCCCTACCCCCCCCCCTTTCGCTCGCTCTCTCCCTCTGTCTCTATCTCCATCTCTCTCAGTGTCTCTGTCTCTCTCTCACGTCACCTGTGCACTTGCTCTGTCAAAACCTCTCACAAAGGGGGGGGCGATGGGAGTTTCCATCATATGTTTACATCACAGATTGAGGCTCACCTCTGGTCACTCTGCCATCTGGGGCTAAATGTCCCAACTGGTGCTTGGCTATGTCTGGCTCTCCCATGGCCACGTACCTTCTCTCCTGAACTTCGTGACTGACAATAATGGAGTATGTGAGTATGACCAAGGAATTGAGACAGAAGTAAGGGTCATTATTAAAAGGAATTGAGTGCTTTTAATGGACTGATTGATCGCTTTCCTGTCTTCCTTATTAAACCGAAATCTATAACAGCTCCTACTAGCTTTTGAAGGAATGATGAAAATGAAAAGACCCTTTCTAATCAATATTCTTTTACTTCATATAATTTTTGAGATGCTGAGAAGAGTCCTATGTCCTGTCCCTGTCACAGGCCCGTGGTAAAACTTTAGTAGGGGATAAATGTCTTCATTACCAGTGGCAGCACCATTGGTGACCCTGGAGGCTTTGGCATCCCCATAATTCTGTCAACACTCCGAAAGACAAACCCGAAGTCCTTCCTAATACCCACACATCTCGGCTAGAACTTACAGGAAAGGGCAGCTTCCCCTGTGTGTCCTCTCCATCAGCCCTCCCTTCCAGTCCTTTCCAACCAGACCACCTTCTGCATTTGTCCCAGGGTCATTTGGCTCCTATTGTGGCTGTGTGGGTGGGCCACCACAGCTGCATTATCAAACCCAGACCTGCTTCCTGGTCTGGGATCATGGCCTGGAAAGGGCCAGCTGTTGTCTTCATAACTCGTTTAGCAGGAGAACCTGACCTGGACTGAACCCTCCTGGTGGAAAAACAGACCCTGTCTGATGTAAGACTATTTTAGCCCATATTTATCTGCTCTAGGACAGTTGGCCCCATTACTTTCCAGGTTGGGAGGGTCCCTTGAGGGTCCCTGCCACCATGCTTCTGAATCTTTATACCTCCAGCACGGGTACTGGACTGGCATATAAGTGTCCTATAAATATTTACTGAGTTTAATTGAAACTTTATGTCTGAGCACTTAAGAAATAAAGCAAGTGATATCATGGTAAATTGTCCTTCAGAATAAGAAATCATGGGGCACCACGGTGGCTCAGTCCATTAAGTGACCAACTCGTGGTTTTGGCTCACGTTATGATCTCATGATTCTTGGGATCGAATCCAAGTCAGACTGTGTGCTGACAGTATGGAGCCTGCTTTGGATTCTGTCTCTCCTTCTCTTTCTGCCACTCGCTCTCGCTCTCTCTCTCAAAATAAATAAATACAGTATAAAAAAAGAATAAAAAATCGTGGACTGTTAGTTCATTCTTTCATTCCACCAATCTTTCATTTAACTAACAAACATTTTTTGGAGACTATGTTTTAGGCTTTTGACCATGTATCAGGAGTGTAAGATGAGTTATATATGGGCAGTGCCTCTCCTTGTTAAGTTCATAGCCAAGTAGAGAAGACAGATAAGCACACCAGGATTTTAATAAGGTATGATAAGCATACTGATAAAGGTGTATACATCTATCCCTGCACAGAAGTCAGGCATCTATCCCTGTGTGACAAGATGAGATTTGCATTTTAGAAAGATCACGCTAAACACTAAAGACATTATTGTTTGAAAATAGGGAATGGTCAAGCCTAATTACTGCAATATAGAGTAGTACGGGATTGTAGGGTCTCCTCCATGGGGTCCTTGCTTCAAGCTATTGGTAGTAACTAAAAGAGACTGCCTTTAGAAAAGAAAATCAGAGATAAAAATGGTCGGAGTTTTATTTTTTTTAATTTTTAAATGTTTTTTATTCTTTTACATTTTTTTAAATGTTTATTCATTTTTGAAAGACAGAGTGTGAGTGGAGGAGGGGTAGAGAGAGAGAGGGAGACAGAATCCAAAGCAGGCTCCAGGCTCTGAACCATCAGCACACAGCCTGATGTGAGGCTGAAACCCATAAACTGTGAGATCATGACCTGAGCCCAAGTTGGTTGCTTAACCACCTGAGCCACCCAGATGCCCCCTGAGTTTTAAGTACAATCAAGGATGTCATTGTAGGACTACATATAGCTCTTGCCTACTGTCACCAAAATGGTGCCACTTTCCTCCTCCTGGGGAATCTGCCCAAGATAACAGGTAACAGTGTCACTTCCTTTCATCTTAAGAGTCCTTGGGTCCCTGAGGAGGTCCTTTCTGAAGCATCAAAGGAAGGGGAAAGTCTACCCTTCATCTCCATCAAGTGCTAAGTTCGAATCTGGGACTGCAGAGCTGACGCTCATGAAAGGAAGATGCGTGCACGTTCCAGGGTCAGTGCCGGGTGTGTCTGCAGCACATGCGAAGGTCCAGCCCTCCTTTTGTTCCCGGAAAATGAAGGTGGGAATCAGGATATGTTGTGCTGACCCCAGCGGCTACCTTTCAGCTCCAGATAAGTTTCCCTTCGGTGCAATTCTATAGCATGTCTCACCATTCTGGCTCGAAGATTAGGAACAAAGTAGCATCCAGACAGGCTGAGACTGTGGGGAAACAGGAGGTGTTGGAGTACTTCCTGCAGAAGAAATGATGTTTGCATTTTTCAAATCCACATTTCCCCTCCTGGCCATAGCCCAGAGACTCGACAAGGGCTGTAATAATGACAAATGTGCTTCCCTTAATGTACCCGTTAACTACAAGTCAGGTCATTTTTACATCAATGTCATAAATCTTGATGCTTCTGTAGCCACTTACATGACTAGCAGGAAATGCAGCTTTTTCCCAGGGATAAACTTGCTCAGATATATGTGAGAAGTCCTAGGCATGCTCAGGGGACTCTGCTGCTGCCTGCTGGGGGCAGGGGAAGCTTGGACCTGCTCCAATAGTCATCAGAGCCACCACTCCATTTGGGCCTCCAGTGTCTGCTGATCTCAGCTTCATGAGCACCAGGGCTGCCACTCTAGGGGCCCTGGGGTTGGAGGTCACTCTGGTCAATGTAGCAGGACATCTGCCATTGCCAGAGGTATTGCTGCATGGACCCAGCTGGTCTCGGGGCAAACCCCTATCAGCTGGCCAATGCAACAACTATCCAATGGGATGAGACGTGGCTTTCTCTCTGTGTCATACTCTGTACTGGGTTCCTTATCCTTAAGAAAAGTGGTCTTACCCCCCCCCCCCAAGTATTATAATTCCTCAGATTCTCTCTAGAGCCATTCCCAAGGTGAGCCCATAGCCCTGGAATGGGTAACTTGGATAGGTTCTGGTATTGTGCTCAGGACCAAGCCTTTCCTGATACTCTAGCTAGTTGAGAGCCTTCTGTTTGATCTCCTAACCCAACCCACCTAGTACCTTGTTCTTTGCAACTTTATTACTACAACGCTCCATCGACTGTTGGACCTAACTTTTTATTTTTTTTGTCACTCTTCTCTTATGCTGAGTCACCTTTTAAGAGCTCCATTGCCTGAGAATTTGAAGAGCTCCACTGTAAAGAGCTCTGCTCTTTGGCCTCAGTCCATACCTTGCCTAGGCTATCGAATATGTTTTAATAGTCTGACAACTCAATGAGAGACTTCTGCTTTTGGAAAGATAGAGTACACATACCCTTCACTATTCTTCCCACTAAGTATAGCTAAAACCCTGGACATTATACATAAAACAAATATAAATGACTCTGAAAGGTGGAAAAGAGGCAGATAAACCAGGCACTTTGGGACCAAAGTGTCATGAGCTAAATTGTGTTCCTCTCTAAAAGGCATATGAACAATAGCCTAACTATGGAAAGACCCCAAGTTTTTAGCAACTGATGAATGGATAAAGAAGATGTGGTCTATATACACCGTGGAATATTACTCAGCCATCAAAAAGAATGAAATCTTGCCATTTGCAATGACGTGGCTGGAGCTAGAATGTATTATGCTAAGTGAAATAAGTGAATCAGAGAAAGATAAATGCCATATGATTTCACTCATATGTGGAACTTAAGAAACAAAACAGATGAACATATGGGAAGAGTGGGGGGAAAGAAGAGAGGGAAACAAACCCTTAACGCTAGAGAACAAACTATAGGTTGACGGAGGAAGATGGGTGGGAGATGGGCTAGATGGGTCATGGGTACTAAGAAGGGCACTTGCTGTGATGAACACTGGGTATGGTATACAAGTAATGTATCACTGGATTTTATTCCTGAAACCAATAGTGCACTGTATGTTAACTAAAATTTAAACATTAAGAAGAAAAAATAAAATATAAAAAATAAAATAAAACGAATATATTGAAGTCCTAACTCCCACTTCCTCCAAATGTGACTGTATTTGGAGACAGGATCGTTAAGAAGTAATTAAGGTCAAATGAGGTCATTAGGGAGGACTGTAATCCAATATGATTGGTGTCCTTAGAAGAAGAGGAAAGTTGGACACATAAAAAGATACCAGAGGCACATGTGCACAGCGTGTGAGGACACAGGGAGAAGACAATCATCTACAAGCCTTAGAAAAAACAAATCCTGCCGACATCTTGATCTTGGACTTCTAGCTTCTGGAACTGTGAGAAAATAAATTTCTCTTGTGTATGCCACCCAGTCTTTGGTACTTCTTATGTCAACCTTAACAAACTAATACGCTAAAGAATTACACACTGGTAAGTTCATATATTGCAGACTTTGGTGTTTCCAGGTTGTTGCTTCTTAAGCTCAAAGGGCACAGATTAAAACAAACAAACAAACAAACAAAACCTACTCTCTCTAGGTAAAGGACAAAGAAAGGGGCAGCTTAGCAAGACAGAATTTTTGGATAATAACAGCTCTAATCTAGTGAAACTCCTCAGAAAAAACTATGGCCATGGCCATACTCTACCCATGGCCAAAGTCCAAGGGCGGGGGGACTAGACTTCCATCCTCATTGGACTGTAATGAGGCACCCCAATCCCCCCTTGGGGAGTTGTATGAAAGAGGGCTGAGTAGGGAGCAGAAACTTTCATCCCTGGAGGGCCTCAGTGAGCCTCTCCATCCCTTAGTGCCATTGGAGGTCACAGGGGGAGCTGTAACAAGATACTCCTAACCTTTTTACCCAGAGAAGTAGCTGTGGAGGCCTACTGGGAACTGGAACTCTCACCACCCCCCAACAGAAGCCCTCAGGTTTCAACAGAAGCTAACTCAGGAAACCTGGATTACTACTCCTGCCTGGAATTCTCCCCTTTCCCTTCTGGAGTGGTGTCAGAAGCTAAATTGGAAGATTTAAATAAGGTTTGGAGTCTCCTAATATATTATGAGAATGTCCAATTTTTAATAGGAAATCACTCAGCATACCAAGTCCCCAGAGTATCTCAAACTGAATGAAAAAAAGATCACTAATAAATGATAGCACCAAGAGATAGAGATAACAGAATTATCTGGCAGGAGATTTTTTTTAAAGCAGTCATAAAATGCTTCATAAAAATGCTTCAACAAGCAATTACAAACAAGTTTGAAACAAATGAAAAAAATATCAAGTCTTAGCAAAGAACACAAGATACAAAGAAAAACCAAATGGAAATTTTAAAAGTGAAAAAGGCAATAACTGAAATAAAAAGCCTCAATGGATGGGCTCACCGGGAGAATGGAGGGGCCATAGAGGAAAGAATTAGTAAATTGTAAGACAGAACAAGAGAAATTATCCAATCTAAAAACTTGCAAAACAAAACAAAACAAAACAAAGCAGAACCTAAGGGATCTGTGGGTATATAACAAAAGATCTAACTTATGTGTCATCAGAATCTCAGAGGGAAAGAAAAAAGCCAGGAACGAAAAAATTCTAGAAAACATAATGGCTGAAAAGATCCCAAGTTTTGTAAAAGATGTAAACCTGCAGATTCAAGGAGCTGAACTAACACCAAATAGAAAAATCCAAAGTGATCCACACCAAGACACATAATAGTTTTTGTCCGGAAACTAAAGACAAAGAAAAATCTTGAAAACAGCATGAGACAAATTACCTTTAGGAGAAAACCAACTCAAATGCAGAGGATTTCTCATCAGAAACCATGGAGGGAAGGAGGTAGTACAACATTTTTAAGTGCTACAACAAAAGAACGGTCAACCTAGAATCCTATATGCATGGAAAATATATTTCAAGCATGAAGAAGAAATCAGACATTTGTAGACGAAGGAGAACAAAGAGAACTTGTCATGAGTAGATCTACCCTAAAGGAATTTCTCTAAACAGAAAGGAAATGATAAAGGAAGGAATCTTAGGATATCAGGAAGGAAGACAACTTGGCAAACAAAAATATGGGTAAATACAATATACTTTCCTTCTTCCCTTGAGTTTTATGGTTTTTTAAACTTAATTTAAAATATATAGATACGTATCTAAAATACAAATATAATAAATTTGAAGATTAATAAATATAATAAGTTTATGAATATACAAAATATATTTTTAGATATAGATCTATATATAGATATATTTAAATATAAATATAGATCATATATTTAAATATATATTAGAGAGAATATATATATACATTTTAGAGAGAAAGATTGAGAGAGCGGTGCGAGCAGGGAAGAAGACCAAAGCGGGAAAGAGAATCTTAAGCAGGGCCCATCCATGCTCAGCACAGAGCACAAAGCAGGACTTGATCTCACAGCTCTGGGATTATGACCTGAGCTGAAATCAAGAGTTGGATGCTCAAAAAAACTGAGCCACCCAGACACCCCCCTTTGACTTTTCTATGTTATGTTTGATGGTGGAAGCGAAATTTGTGATAGCATCTGATGTGGCTCCAAATGTATGCAGAGTAAATGTTCAAGAATATCATAATATAAATGGGATAGAAAGGCAGATATAAAGGGAGGTAAGTTTTCTATATTTTCTATATTTCCTCAACTTATTAAAGGCACCTATAAAAATCCTACACCTAACATTATACCTAGTGGTGAAAGACAGAAGGTTTTACAATAATCTCAGGAACAAAGCAAGGCTATCTGCCGGGCAGGAAAGTGTGTAAAAGGTAGGTGGTTTGGGAAGGAAGAAATAAAAGTATCCCTGTTTACAGATGACATAACTGCCTACATTAAAAAAAAATGAAAACAAAAACTTGTCGAATCTCCAAAACTTTCCTACGATTAATAACTGAATTCAAGGTCACAGAATGGAAGATAAACAAACAAAAATGTAACGTATTTCTATATACTCACAACGAACATGTGGACACCAGGATTAAAAATGTAATACGATTTACAATCACTCAGAATAAAATGAAATACTTAGGTTATAAATCTAACAAAATAGGGAAAACACTTGTATGCTGAAAGCCACCCAAACACTGATAAAAGACAGAAGTGGCAAGATATATCCTGTTTGTAGATTGGAAGACACAACATGGTAAAAAACATCAATTCTCCCCAAATTAATATACAGGTTTAATGCAATTTTCTAACAAAATCTTAGCAAGCTTTTTTTTAATGTGGACAAGATTATTCTATTTTGGTTTTTTGTTGTTGCTGTTTTAAAGTTTTTTTTAATGTTTATTTATTTTTGAGAGAGAGTCAGAGCATGAGCTGGGGAGGGGTGGACAAGATTATTATAAACTATAAAGCTTAGAGGCTAAGGAACTAGAGGCAAAGGAACTAGAAAGAGTAAGATCATTTTGAAAAAGGTGAATAAAATGGGAAGAATCAGTCAACCCATTTTTAAGCCTTGTTATTCATCTACAGTAATCACAGCCCTATGGTATTAGCAAAGCGATAGGCATGTAAATCAATAAGAAAGACGGAAAACCCACAAGCAGACCCATACAATATACCCAACTGATATTTTAAAATTCTTTTTTAAATGTTTATTTCTGAGACAGAGAGAGACAGAGCATGAGTGGAGGAAGGGCAGAGAGAGAGGAAGACACAGAATCTGAAGCAGGCTCCAGGCTCCAAGCTGTCAGCACAGAGCCGGATGCGGGGCTCAAACCCATGAACCGTGAGATCATGACCTGAGCTGAAGTTGGACGCTTAACCGACTGAGCCACCCGCCCCATATACTCACCTGATTTTTGATAGAAATGCAAAAACAATTCAATGAAGTGAAGATCACCTTTCCACCTGGACATTCATAGGCAAAAACAAAACAAAACAGAAAAACCTCAACATAAGTTTCACATCTTATACAAAAGTTAACTCAAAATGGATCACAGACTTAGATGTAAAATGTAAATCTTATAAAACTTTCAGCAAAAAAAAAAAAAAAGGAGAAAAACTTCAGGATACAGGGCTAGGCAAAAAGTTCTTTAGACTTGACACCAAAGCATGCTCCACAAAATTAAAAATTAATAAAATGAACTTCATCAAAATAAAAAAACCTTGCTCTGCAAAAGACCGTGCTAAGAGGAAAAGGTAACATGCAAACCAGGAGAAATATTTGCAAACCACATATCTGAAAAAGGAATAAAGAATCTCAAAATCCAACAATAAAATCCCAACAGTTAGGAAATGAGCAAAAGACACAAAGAGACATTTTACCAAAGAGGAAATACAGATGGCAAACGAGCATATGAAAATGTGTTCAGCGTCATTAGCTACTAGGGAGGTGCAAATTAAAACCACAATGAGCTATCACAACATACCTGTCAGAATGGCTAAAATAAAAATAGTAAAACTCACAAGACCCTTTTGTCTTATGCTATCATAAGACAAAAGAGAGACAGATCATAAATTACTGATGGTAATGTAAAACGATGTAAGCACTTTGGAAAACATTTTGGCAGTTTCTTTAAAAATCAAACATACCTTTACCATACAATCCGGCAAGTTTACTCCTGGGTCTTTATCCTACAAATACGAAAACTTAGGCTGATGCAAAAACCTGTATATGAATGTTTATAAAAATTTCATTCATTAAAGCCCCAAACTGGAAACAAGCCAGATATTCTTCAATAGGTATATCGTTAAACAAACTGGTACATCCATACTTATTAACGTATTATTAACATATGATTAACATCCGCACATATTATTTTTTTGTAATTTTTTTAATGTTTATTCATTTCTGAAGAACAGAGAGAGAACACAAGTAGGGGTGGGGCGGAGAGAGAGGAGGACACAGAATCCGAAGCAGGCTCCAGGCTCTGAGCTGTCAGCACAGAGCCCAATGCGGGGCTCGAACTCACGAACCACAAGATCATGACCTGAGCCCATGTCCGATGCTTAACCGACTGAGCCACCCAGGCACCCCCATCCGCACATATTGTAATATAATACTACTCAACAACAAAAAGGAATAAACAATTGATAAAGACAACGACCTAGATGAATCTCCAGAGAAGTTTGCTGAGTAACAAAAGCCAATGCAAAAAGGTATATACTGTGCAATTTATGTAACTTTTTTTTTTTTTTAAGCCTACAGCACCTGGTATTTCTAGGCAGTCCCCATCCAAATACTAACAGGCCTGATCCTGCAAAGCTTGTGAGATCAGATGAGATCAAGATTGGAGCATTCAGTGTGTTATGGCCAGAGACTATGACATTCTTGAAATCATAGAAATGGGGAACAGATTAGTGGCTGCCTGGGGTTAAGGAGGGGGATGTAGTGGAGGGAAGTGGGTGTGTCTATCAAAGGGAAACAGGAGGGACCCCTGTGGTGATGGAAATGTTCTGTATCTTGACTGTTTCAATGTCAGTGCCTTGGTCACCTATTGTGTTACAGTTTTGCAAGATGTTATCATTGGAGACGCTGAGTAAAACGTTCACAGGATCTCTCTGCACTATCTCTTACAACTTTATGCGCGTCTACAATTATTTTAAAGTGGAAAGTTTGAAAAACTTACAACTAGATTGCTTCTAGTTGTAGGTGGTAAAGTTAGTTGAGTGTTTCTGTCAGTTCCTCTGAGAAGCCAACCGAAAGGAGCAAGAAACAGACATGCCAACATCATCCTTGACAAAACTGGGCAACATTAGAAAGCCCAAATCAGAAAACAGCAGGAAGGGCTGTCTAATAATGAAGGCCAGCTAGGATTGCAAAAAAAAAAAAAAAAAAAAAAAAAAAAAATGCAGAGCATGCCCAAAACTCATCGTGGTGATCACTTTGTAATGTATATAAATGGTGATTCATCGTGTTGTACGCCTGGAACCAATATGATAGTGTATGTCTACTATACTTGAGTAAAAAAACATACGCAGACTTTTAAAAAGTGCAACAATAGGGAGCCAACAGTTTCAGTTTGATTCCAAAGCAAAGCAGAGGAAATGCAGGTTGAACAAGGGATCGTATCGACAAACCACATTTTTAGAGAGCTTTCTGTCAGTGTGACAGAATGGAGGAGAAAGATAGCATTGTGAACAGACCTCAGCCTCCCCTCTCAGTTGTCGAGGAAAAAGTAAATCACCAAAGAAATCACTCACATACTCAATCCTGTAGGATAAGAAAAATTACTCTGGCTTCCCTCCCAGATGAATCTCTTTTAAGGAGCTGGTCCGGGAAGGTGTTGTGTCATTCAAAGATAGGTATTCAAAAAGAAAACTTACAGAATGGATATCAAGATACCACAATGTAAAAAAAGGGAAAGAAAAGTTAAAAGCAAATAGCAAACAAAACAAAACACCTCTTTTGGGATTTCCCATAATGCCTAGAGCATAAAGTTTTCCAGCAAGCTTCTCCCACAAAGTTTTATAAAAACTGTCAAGGGGCACCTGGGTGGCTCAGTCAGTTAGGAGACTGACTCTTGGTTTCGACTCAGGTCATGATCTCATGGTTTTGTGGGTTTGAGCCCCACATTGGGCTCCATGCCGACAATGTGGAGCCTGCTTGGGATTCTGTGTCTCCCTCTGTCTGTCCCTCTCCCACTTGTGCTGTCTCTGTTTCTCTCAAAATAAATAAACTTTAAAAAAACTGTCAAAATTTTTTCTTTAAAAAAATTTTTTTTCTAATGTTTCTTTATTTTTGAGAGAGAAAGAGAGACACAGCATGAGCAGGGAAGGGGCAGAGAGAGAGGGAGTCACAGAATCTGAAGGAGGCTCCAGGCTCTGAGCTGTCATCACAGAGTCCGACGCGGGGCTCGAACTCAAGAACTGTGAGATCATGACCTGAGCCAAAGTCAGTCCCTTAACCGAGTGAGCCACCTAGGTGCCCCTCTTTTTTTTTTTTTTTTTTTAACATTTATTCATTTTTTGAGAGACAAAAGGAGACAGATTATGAACAGGGGAGGGGCAGAGACAGAGGGAGACTCAGAATCTGAAGCAGACTCCAGGCTCTGAGTTATCAGCACAGAACCCGAGGAGGGGCTCAAACTCACGAACCCTGAGATCATGACCTGAACTGAAGTTGGACACTTAACCGACTGAGCCACCCAGGCGACCTGCCGCCCCACCCAAATTTTTTTTCTCAATCTTCTGAAGATAGTGGAAAGTGACTAAAGCAGGTAGTAACTGCAGGGGAATTTACTATTGAAAGAGGACTGTAAGAGTAAGAATTGTACGTTTGTGGCTTATTTTGAATTTCTGCCCCAACCGAAAATCTTACTGCTAAAAATCACAGCCTTCATGGCTAAAGGTGGTAGAAGATGGAGTTCAATGTTGGCAGAAGAGAAGACTATTTGGGGTGATATCTTGAAGTCAGGAAACTTCCAGAAGGAATAAACCCCAAAATATGAATGTGAACATCGCTCACATCCCTGGCTAACTGCTAAACTATATGCATGGGGGAGATTCTGCTGGGCAGGTGGGGACAGTCCTAGTAAAATATGGGAGGTAGAAACAACAGAGGAATCTGCATTTGAAAAAGAACTGCACTGGATAAGATTTGTATTTGCTGTATATTTTGACTGTATATTTTCCAACTTGAATTTGGCTTAGACGGGAGAATGCTGAAGTTTTACTGGCCTAAGGAGTTAAAAGATAGAGCTAAGGATTTCAGAACACCTGGAAATTTAGGAGGCAATGCTGGAAGCAGAAGAACCACAGACAGTGTAGGTTCCCATATAGGAGTATAAATTCTACCCAAATCTTTGGCTGACAACTAAGATAGGCATATGTAACAGAAGCTCAGAGGGGCTCAAAGAAATAAGAGGCAGATGAGAGAGAGGAATGTGTTCTCAAAAGCCAGAACTGCCCCAGATGCATTATGTGTATTTGCTGCTTTTTTGACTATATGTGTTTCCAACTCATGCACAGCCCAATATGGTATAAAGGTGGAAGCCATAATGCCTGTGGTTTCACAGAACAGAGCTGGGGCTGGCAGATTAGCTGGAAGCAAGGAAATCTCAGAGAGAACTGGATCCAGAATCTGAGAATCAACTCTTTCCGAACTTGGCCGACTTCATACTACAAAGGTGGAGAACACTCCCAGAGGCAAGACTGTGAAAGCAGCAGCTGGAAGCTGAAAAATCCTGAGCAGAGATATCAGCTGCCGCACTACATAAGGGAGACAAGGCTTATACTTAGAATTAAGGTAAGTTGACTCCTTAATAGAACAAAATCCAACAATCATTAGAAGAATGTAACAGAATGCAGAGTCTCCACAACACATCACCAATAACATTCAGTTTTCAACCAAAAACTAACAGACACACAAAGAAACAGGAAAGGATGGCTTATATTCAGGGTAAAAGACCGTTTATGGACCCTTTCTGAAACTGGACCCGGGTGTTAAATTCAGCAGACAATGGTTTTTTTAATTAAAAAAAATTATTTTAAATGTTTATTTATTTTTGAGGGAGGGAGAGAGACAGAGCACGAATAGGAGGAGGGACAGAGAGAGAGGGAGACACAGAATCTGAAGCAGTCTCCAGGCTCTGAGCCATCAGCACAGAGCCTGACATGCGCTCAAACCCATAAACCACGAGATCATGACCTGAGCTGAAGGAAGACAAATAAACACTATCCAACCCAAATAAACACTATCCAACCCAAAGAGAAGAAAGAAAAGCAAGTGAAGAAAAAGCCAGAACCTCAGAGGCCTATAAAACAATATCAAACATCCAACATAATGTTTGCTTGGGATCCCAAAAAGAGGAGAGCAAGAGAGAGTTGAGAGAAAGAGAGAGAGAGAATATGAAGATAAAAATTACTAAGTCCCCACATCTGGTAAAATATGAATAATATCTGGTTAAGTATCTGATAAAACTCTACAAACCCCAAGTTGGATAAATACAAGGAAAACCACATTCTGGCACAGACTTCCGCACTACAAAAAACCAATGATAAAGAGAAAATCTTGAAATCAGCAAGAGAAAATAAGACATTATATAGAGGGTAATTGACTTTCAGTGTCAGCTTAGACATATGAAGAGCTTAGAAGTTATCTCTTCCAACTTTACAACAATGAAAAGCTAAACAAAGTAAAAATTAATGATTTCTGTTGGATGCATCAGAGCACTGAGATTGTAGAGCAAACTGCCACCCCAAAATCTGGAGAGACAGGGGAATCCAGAGAGTCACAAGGAAATCTGTTTACCCTGAGCTGAAGCCAGTGAAGCCATAAACTGGTAGAGACACTTAAATAAGAATTTTGACAAATTGCTAGAGGCTGAATGTAGAGTTGCATGAGAGTGAGAAACTCTTGAAGGATACAGTCTTTTTTTTTTTAAAGAAATGCTTTTTTTTTTTTAACGTTTATTTATTTTTGAGACACAGAGAGACAGAGCATGAACGGAGAGGGTCAGAGAGAGGGGAGACACAGAATCTGAAGTAGGCTCCAGGCTCTGAGCTGTCAGCACAGAGCCCAATGCGGGGCTCGAACTCACGGACCGCAAGATCATGACCTGAGCCAAAGTCAGACGCCTAACCAACTGAGCCACCCAGGCGCCCCATGAAGGATACAGTCTTGGGGGGCAGGGAGACTCTACCTTCTCATGGTTTTTATCTCCAGAAAACTCATCAGGCTTTCATGGTGGAAAGCCAAGAAATATCCCCTCATGGCTCTGGCAGAGGCAGGGAAGGAACAAACCTTGTGAAATATAGCAGAATTACAAACAAACAAACACACGCAGTCTGAAAGACAAAATAAGCATCACCATCAGACCCATATGACAAAGATTATGAAGTTGTCAGAGAAATTAAAATACCTATGATTACTGTGTTGATGATGTTTGAGAAAAATTAGACGTCATGCAAAAAAACAGATGGTAATATAAGCAGAGAGAGGGAAACTCTAAGACAAAAACAAAAACAAAAGGAAAACTAGAAATTGGGAACACTGTAATAGAAATGCAGACTGCCTTTCTTGTGTTCTTCAGTAGACTGCACACATCCAAGCAAAGAATCAGTGAGTCTGAAGATGGGTCAATAGAAAATTTCCCAAACTGAAATACAAAGAGAAAAAATAATGAAAAAAAAACCCCAGAATATTCAAGAACTGGAAGACAATTTCAAAAGCTATAACATACATGTAATTAGACTACCAGAAGAAAAGAGAACAGAGTAAGAAAAATATTTTAAATAATGGCCAAAGCCTTTCCAAAATTAATGGCAGACACCAAAACCGAGATCCAGGGATCTCAGAAAACACTAAGCGAGAATAAATGCCAATACCTAAAGAGCCTACCTATGCATATCATGTTCAAAACCCAAAAAAAAGAAAGACAACAAGAAAATTTTGAAAGAAGCTAGAGAAAGAAAACAACTTGCCTATACAACAAGAGAAAGAATTATAGTGAACTTCTTATCAGAAACCATGCCATAAAGGGACTCCTGGGTGGCTCAGGTGGCATCCCACTCTTAGTCTGAGGTCATGATTTCATGATTCATGAGATCAAGCCCTGTGTTGGGCTCTGCACTGAGCTTGGAGTCTGCTTGGGTTTCTCTCTCTCCCTCCCTCTGTTCCTGTCTCTCTCTCTCTCAAAATAAATAAATAAACTAAAAAAAAAAAAAAAGAGAGAGAGATGCTTAAAAAAACATACTATCAAGAAGAGAGTTGAATATAATATTTAAGGTATTAAAAGAAAAAAAAATCACCAACATGGAAGTCTATATTAAAAAAAACTATCCTTCAAAAGTGAAAGAGAGATATAGGTTTTCTGAGACAAACTAAAACTGAGGGAAATCACCAGAAGACCTATTTTGTAAGAAATTATTGACAAAAGAAGTTCTTGAGGGATAAGATAAATGGTATAATTCAGAAACACAAATCTACATAAATAAAGGAAGAGGGTAAGAGAAGGAATAAATTAAGGTAAGATAAAATCTTTTATTTTTTTTTTCATAACCGATCTAAAAGATAACTGTTACTGTTAAATAACAGTAACAATGTTTTGGGTAATTATAGCACACAGATTAGTGAAATGAATGTCACATGGGCCAGAGAGAAGGATTGGAAATACTCTATTATAAAGTTCTTACATTACATGAAAAGCAGTATAAATCAGTTTTAACTGATTTAGATCAGTTAAAAATGTATATTGCAAACTCTAGGGCAACAACTAAAATATTTTTTAAAAAGAAGTATTATTGATATGCTAAGAGAAGAGATATAATGGAATCAAACAAAATACTCAGTTACAATCAGAGAAGTCAGAGAGTGCCTGACCCAGTGTCAGTGTCACTGACCCAGTGTCAGTGCCTGACTCAGTGTCTCAGTTGGTTAAGCATCCAACTCTTGGTTTCAGCTCAGTTTATGATCTCGTGGTTCATGGGTTTGAACCCTGCATCAGGCTCTGTGCTGGAGCCTACTTGGGATTCTCTCTCTCTCTCCCTCTGTCTCTCTGCCCCTTCCCTGCCCTCTCAAAATAAATAAATAAATAAACTTAAAAAAATTAAAAGTAGAGAAATAAGAATAAGAGGGATGAGAAAAGAAACAAAGAACAAGTGCAATAATAGAAAACAGTCACAAATATGGTAGATATTAATCCAACTATGTGGATGATCTAAATACACTAATTAAGAGAGATTGTCAGAGTGGGTAAAAAAAAAACCAAGACACAACTATACGTGTTCTATAAAAAAAATTAATATAAAGATTCAGGTAGTTTAAAGTAAAGGGATGGAGAAAGATATACCATGCTAACACTAACAAAAAAGCTTGAGTAGCATATTAACTTCATGAAAAGCAGACCTCAGAACAAGGAAAATTATCGAGGATAGAGAGAAGTGTTGCGTAATGATAAAGAGGTCAATTCTCCAAGCAGACATAGCAATCCTAAATGTGTATGAATCTAATAATAGAGCATGAAAATGTGTGTGTGTATGTGAAACAACCACACAAAGGACTGGATAAATAGAACCCTACGGTTTCAAAATTCCTGTATTGTACTTGAAATAATTCAATGTTAAATATACTGTTATGTGATCAGTATATGGATAATATCTAGAGAAACACCTAGATAATAATGCAAAGTGACATAGTTAAATAGCCAAATGGGAGATTAAATTTTGGACTAAGAAATATCTGATTAAAACAAAAGAAGGCACAAAAGGAGAAACCAAGGAACAAAAACACACTGAGACAAATAGAAACAAGGGGAAAAATGGCAGTTCAAATCCAACTTTATCAATAATTATATTAAATATAAATGGACTAAGCACTCCAACCAAAAAGTAGAGATTGGATTAAAAAATAGAAAACAACAAAACAAGACTCAACTGTATGCTATGGGTCTTGTAAAACTTTAAAACACGAAGACATGAAAAGAATGAAGGTAAAATGATGGAAAAAGACATTCCATACAAATTCTAATAAAAAGAAATCTGAAATGGCTATACTAATAGCACACAAAAATGATTTCCAGATCAGAGGTACTATTATCAACAAAGAGAGACATTTCTATGTAGCCCATAGAAAGTACAGAGTGTGTCAGTTAGATGATTTCTTAGCAGATGATCAAAAGAAACAATGTAAAGGTGACACATCATATACATAAAAATATAAAGGTTAAAAGAATAAGAAAAATATAATCAAATAAAATTGGCTGGTAAAGTGGAAGGAAGAAATGTGCACATATATTACTTTCATGTTTCTCACAACTGCGAGACAGAATATACTAATGACCAAGTGGATTAAAAATATTCTATAAAGTTATAATTATAAAGGAAATCACTAGAAAAAAATTTTAATTTTCAAATTGTCAGATAAAACTTCTCCATAAAACAAGCAAAGACAGATTATGTAGTAGAAGATACTTTAAAGATAATGATGACAGAAAACACAGCATGAATTGAGATGCCAAGATTAGATCTAACATTACCTGTAATATCAATAAATGTAAGTGGGTTAAACTCACCTATTAAAGAAGACAAGTATATTGTATCATAAGGCAAAATTTAATATTTTCTGGATCAAAAAGATATACCCAAAACAAAGTGACTCAGAATTTACTTGAAGGTGACTTTTAAGATAAGAGATTGATGAGGGGCGCCTGGGTGGCGCAGTCGGTTAAGCGTCCGACTTCAGCCAGGTCACGATCTCGCGGTCCGTGAGTTCGAGCCCCGCGTCGGGCTCTGGGCTGATGGCTCAGAGCCTGGAGCCTGTTTCCGATTCTGTGTCTCCCTCTCTCTCTCTGCCCCTCCCCTGTTCATGCTCTGTCTCTCTCTGTCCCAAAAATAAATAAACGTTGAAAAAAAAAATTAAAAATAAATAAATAAATAAATAAAAAAGATAAGAGATTGATGAAAGAATATCAGGTAAATTAAAAGAAAGGAATTATAGGGGCATCTGGGTGGCTCAGTCGGTTGAGCGCCAAACTTCTGCTCAGGTTGTGATCTCGCAGGTTGTGAGTTTGAGCCCCACATTGGGCTCGCTGCTGTCAGCCTGTCAGCACAGAGCCTGCTTTGGATCCTCTGTCCCCCTCTCTCTGCCCCTCCCTCACTTGCAGTCTCCCAAAAATAAATAAATATTTTTAAAAATAAGGGTATTATCTCAAATATCATGCAAGTTCGAATTTAGGGCAAAAAGAACAAAAGAATAAAAGAAGGCTCCTTTTTAATGATAGGTGTTCCAATCCACAGTAAAAATGTAATAATTCAAAATATCTATATGCCAAATAATTTTCTCAATATTCATTAAGGAAGAACTACAGGAACTACAAAAATTAATAGAAACACATTAGAAGTAGGAACCTTTCCCTCATCCCTCCTGACTCAAGCAGATCAAGTGAATTAAAAATATGTAAATAAGTCCACCCTGGAAAGAGACAATTCATTTTCTTTTTCAAACACCCACAGAGCATTCATATAAATTGACTATATATTAGGCTACCAGGAAAATCTCAATAAATTCCAAAAAACTGAACTAGTACAATCTCTAGTCACAATACAAAGTAAGCTAGAAATTAACTGTAAAACTAGATAACAAAAATAAGCAAAACAAGGTATCCTTCCTCTTGGAAATTTTAAAACTTTTTTCAAACAGCTCTTATGTAAAAAAGAAAATTGAAACAGAAATTGAAAAAATAATCATCGTAAAAATATATTATTGTAGAACCAAAATTTATAGACTGAAATACTTATCTTAATCTTAAAAAATAAAAGCTAATGGATACAGTATCTGTTTCAATAAACTAGAAAAAGAACAATAAAATAAAGCCAAAGAAAGAAGAAATGAATAAAGAGTAAAATTTTTTTTAACTTTCTGTAATTTATTTATTTTTTATAATTTATATCCAAGTTAGTTAGCACATGGTGCAACAACAATTTCAGGTGTAGATTCCTTAATGCCTCTTACCCATTTATCCCATCCCCACTCCCACAACCCCTCCAGCAACCTTCTATTTATTCTCTATATTTAAGAGTCTCTTATGTTTTTATATTATTTTTGCTTCCCTTCCCTTATGTTCATCTGTTTTGTACCTTAACATCTTCATGTGAGTGAGGTCATATGATATTTGTCTTTCTCTGACTAATTTCGCTTGGCATAATACCTTCTAGTTCCACCCACGTAATTGCAAATGGCAATAATTCATTCTTTTTGATTGCCAACTAATACTCCATTGTGTATATATATATATATATATATATATATATATATATATATATATACCACATCTTCTTTATCCATTCATCCATCAATGGACATTTGGGCTCTTTCCATACTTTGACTACTGTTGATAGTGCTGCTATAAACATTGTGTGCATGTGCCCCTTTGAAACAGCATAGCTGTATCCCTTGGATAAATACCTAGTATTGCAATTGCTGGACCATAGGGTAGTTCTATCTTTAGTTTTTTGAGGAACCTCCATACTGTTTTCCGCAGTGGCTGTACCAGTTTGCATTCCCACCAGCAGTGCAAAAGAGATCCTCTTTCTCCGCATCCTTGCCAATATCTGTTGTTGCCTGAGTTGCTAATGTTAGCCATTCTGACAGGTGTGAGGTGGTATCTCAGTGTGGTTTTGATTTGTATTTCCCGGATGATGAGTGATGTTGAGCATTTTTTCATATGTCGGTTGCCATCTGGATGTCTTCTCTGGAGAAGTGTCTATTCATGTCTTTTGCCTATTTCTTCACTGGATTATTTGTTTTTCCGGTGTTGTTTGATAAGTTCCCTGTAGATTTTGGATACTAACCCTTTATCTGATATGTCCTTTGCAAATATCTTCTCCCATTCTGTCGGTTGCCTTTTAGTTTTGCTGGTTGAAGAGTAGAAATTTTTAAATGGTAAAACAGATAAAAAGTAGGTTCTTTTAAAAAAAAATCAATAAAATTGGGGCGCCTGGGTAACTCAGTCGGTTAAGTGTCCGACTTCGGCTCAGGTCATGATCTGGCGGTTTGTGGGTTCGAGCCCCATGTCAGGCTCTGTGCTAACAGCTCAGAGCCTGGAGCCTTCAGATTCTGTGTCTCCCTCTCTCTGCCCTTCCACTTCTCATGCTCTGTCTCTCTCTCTCTCTCAAAAATAAACATCAAAAAATTTAAAAAAATAAAATAAAAAATAAATAAAATAAATAAACTATTAGCTAACCTAAATATAAGAGACAAAAGCACAAATTCACAAAATAAAAAAATGCAAAGGGGGAAATAATCACAGTTACAGAGGAAATGAAAAGAATCATGAGAGACTACTTTTCTTAAGTATATGCATATAAATCTGAATTCCTAAATGAAGGGAAATTCCAGGAAAATGTAATTTTATGAAACTGATTTGAGGAGAGACAGGAAATCTATTTTTTTATTTTATTTATCAATTTTTTTAACATTTATTCATTTTTTGAGAGGCAGGGAGAGACAGAACACAAGCAGGGAGGGGAAGAGAGAGAGAGGGAGACACAGAATCTGAAGTAGCTCCAGGCTTCATGCTGTCAGCACAGAGCCGGATGCAGGGCTCAAACCCACAAACCACAAGATCGTGACCCAAGCCAAAGTTGGACGCTCAACCCACTGAGCCACCCAGGTGCCCCAGGAAATCTGAGCAGAACGTTTACCATAGAAGAAACATAAATTTGTGCAAGGGCTATTTATTAACTCTCATGGACACTCCCCCATTAAAAAAAAAAACTCAACTGAATAAATATTAAAGATCTTATTGACTTTATTCAATGATCCATGTATCAGGCAGCATCCCCTGTAGCAGATAGAAAGGGGCTCCAAGATGCTGTATAAAATGAAAGACTGTTATAGGCAAAAGGGAGCAGGAACATGGGAATTCTAATTATAAAAATCCCATTGGGTATGGCAAGGTGACTTTCCTCTAGGGGATGGCATAGGTCTGTCAGGCAGATGACCTAATGAGTGGGGATCAGATGATTCCTGATTGACTGGTTTTAGATTCCATTTCTGGGAGAGCTGAAATCATAATTAAGCAAAGTCTTGGTTAGTGACATGGGACTTAGCACAAATGACTCCATTTTGAGCCCGTTGTCTTGTTTTTAACACTCCTAGCCGCCCCCCCCCCCCCCCCACTTCCCCGGCCCCTGCAAAGAACCGGGCTCAAAGCTTTCATAGAATTTCCACCAAACCTTTATGGAACAGATGCTCCAGTGCAATTTCAAACTGTTCCAATGCAGAGAAAGAGAAGGATATCTTTTAAGTTCTTTGTATAAAGCTAGCAGACCAAATCCTGACGACAATAGCACAAAAAGGAAACCACAGACCAAATTTACTTATAACACTGATGCAAAAATCCTAAATAAAATATTCACAAACAGAATCCAGCAGATACTAAAAGAGCGTTCTTTCTTTCTTTTTTTTTTTAACTTTACTTATTTATTTTGTGAGAGAGAAAGGCGAAGAGAAAGAGAATCCCAAGCAGACTCTGCACCTTCCACACAGAGCCTGACACAGGCCTCAAACTCACAAACCATGAGATCGTGACCTGAGCCAAAACCAAGAGCCGGACACTTAACTGACTGAGCCACCCAGGCGCCTCAAAAAGGCACTCTTTAAACCAAGTGAAGTTTAGTTTGGGAATGCAGGCATAGTTCAATAAAGATATTCAGTATTAAAGCAATTCCCCCTTAAAAGAAAAAATATTATCATTATCTTCATAGTTAATCCATTTGATAAACATCCACTCTGGAAGATTCTGAATAGATAAATCGTTAGAAGGTAATTTGTTAGCATGATAAAAAATGTATTTATCTCACCCAAACTACCATAATGCTTAGGGAAAAAACCCTAAAACAGCCCCCTTAAAGTCAGGAACAAGACAAAAATGTCCATTACGCTCACCATTATTTGACAATGCTTTGAGGTACTAGCCAAGGCCAGGATACTAGCAGAAAAGATAAGAGGTATAAAAATTAAGAAAGGAAAAGGTAAAATCATCATTATTTGCAAGTGATATTGTTGTATATCTAGGATACCTCAAAATAATCGAAAAAACTAGTTCAGTTAGAGAAATCAGTAGATAGAAAACTGCAGAATAAATCAATTCCCTTCAAATGTACAAACAATACGCAGTTTTAAGATATACTGGGGAAAAAGGACCTCATTTACAATAGCAACAAGAGATGAATGAACTAAAAATAAGCTTCAAAGGAAATGTACAAGAATTAGAGAAAACTTAAAAATACTATTGAGAAAAAAAATACTATTGAGGTCCCCCCCAAAGAAGACTTGAACTATGGAGAGATCTATTATCTTCTATAGAAGTGAGTTAACCTTATAAAGGTATCAATTATCTCTAAGTTAACTTACATATTTATTGTGATCCCAATAAAAATGCCAGCATGAATTTAAAAAAATTTTTAATGTTTATTTATGAGAGAAAGAAAGAGACAGAGATCGAGCAGGGGAGGAGCAGAGAGAGAGAGAGGAAGACAGAGAGAATCCCAGGCAGGCTCCACGCTGTCAGGGCAGAGCCCAAAATGTATTCCAGTCTGTTAAACTCAGTTCAATTCACTTCTTCAATCAGTTGAAGCCAAATCAAGAGCCAAAATCAAGAGTCAGACGCTTAACCGACTGACCAACCAAGTGCCCCTGCCAGCATGAATTTTTTTTTTAACTAGGTAAACTAAGTCTAATCATAGGGTAACGTAAAAAAGGTATGGAAAGCCAGGAAAAGTCTGAGAAAGAAAAGTGAAGTTGTCCCAGAGATATTAAATGTACTTAGAAGCTCTGTATGTAGAACAGTGTGGTTTCCAGATACAAATAAACCCATCCTGATGTCCCTGCAAACGTGCTTCTCCCCCATTCTCCCATTTCAGTACAGCACCTCTCTCCACCCAGTTCACCACTTCAGAAATACAGAGGTCTTCTGGGGGCCTGGGTGGCTCCGTCCGTTGAGCCTCTGACTTTGGCTCAGGTCATGATCTTGCAGTTTGTGAGGTCAAGCCCTGTGCTGACAGCTGGGAGCCTGGAGCCTGCTTCAGATTCTGTGTCTCCCTCTCTCTGCCCCTCCCCCAGCTCATGCCGCTCTCTCCCTCTCTCTTCTCTCAAAAGTAAATAAACATTTTTAAAAATTAAAGATAGCAAGAAAGAGGTCTTCTTTGACACTTCCTTGTTCTTTACCCCTCGGGGTACATTTCATACTATATGATGCAAATTCTACCTGCAAAATACCTCTAAAAATCGGCCATTACTCTCCAAGTTACTGAGCCAACCAATCCAGGTCAGAATGTTCTGGTACCTGGATTTCTGCAGAAATCTTCCTTCCCCACTTATGACTTACCCGCCCCCCGCCCCGCCCCGACATTCTCCACATAGCCAGGGATGTTTCAAAAGATAGATCTGCTCACGTCACTGTCCCGCTTCAAATCCCACAGTGGCACTTAAGATAAAATCCAGGGGCTCCTGGGTGGCTCCGTGGGTTGAGTGTTGGACTCTTGATTTCAGCTAGGGTCATGATCCCAGGGTCATGGGATCGAACCCTGCGTAGGGCTCCATGCTGAGCATGGAGCCTGCTTAAGGATCCCTCTCTCTCTCCCCCTTCCCCCTCACTACCCCCCTCCCCTGCACCCCCCTAAAAAAGATAGAATCTAAAATAGCTGTGGTAACTGTAGAGCCTCCAGTGGGCAGACTCATCACCCGCCCTCCCCTTGCTCCCAGAGCTCTGGCCACTCTCTTTTAGTTCCCTCAACTTGGCAGCCCTTTCCCCCTCCAGGCCTTTCTATAATAAGCAGTTTCCTTTGTCTTCCTTTGCCTGGAATATTCCTCATATGGCTAACTCTTAACTTTCTTCCTTTTTTTTTTTTTTTTTTAGGAAACAAACTTTTAATTTGGAGCTAATTCTAGATTCACATGCAGTTGTAACAGTGTGGAGAGCTCCCCTGGGCCCTTTACCCAGTTTCATCAATGGTAATAACCTGCGGATCTACAGCACGGTATCACAATCTGCAAATGGACACGACTGCAATTCATCAGCAGCAAGGTCTCACCAATTTACATGCCCTCGAGTGTGTGTGTGTGTGTGTGTGTGTGTGTGTGTGTGTGTGTGTGTCTGTGTTTAGTCCTATACAATTTTTCACATGTACAGACTCACATAAGCACCACCACAGTTTAGACACAGAACAAGCACCCGTCAGAAGGATCCCTCAGCCAAAGATGACCTCGCTGATCACACCCCAGACAGCGACAGTCTGTCACCCCTTCCCTCCAGGCTGCGGTCACATAAGCCTCCTCATGCCCAGTGACCATTTTGGAAAGAAGTCCTTGAAGATGAGGAAATCTGAAAAAATGGATTCTCCAAAGGGAACTGATTGAAGAACTGAATTGAACTGAGTTTAACAGACTGGAATACATTTTAAAATGCTCTCCAGAACCCAGCAGGTGGCTTTGGAAACAATTAGATCAGTTTGGGAAAATGAGGGGCCTTTTTTTATCTGTCCACACGGGGGTACAGTATGAGTAAACCTGCAACTCTTTCCCAAAATATTTGTTGCTAGGATTATTTGTTTAAAATCTACCACTCATTTTAGACTGTAAACTCCAAGGAAACAAGGAAAGAAACTGTTTAGTTATTGTTTTTGTGGGGCGCCTGGGTGGCGCAGTCGGTTAAGCGTCCGACTTCAGCCAGGTCACGATCTCGCGGTCCGTGAGTTCGAGCCCCGCGTCGGGCTCTGGGCTGATGGCTCAGAGCCTGGAGCCTGTTTCCGATTCTGTGTCTCCTTCTCTCTCTGCCCCTCCCCCGTTCATGCTCTGTCTCTCTCTGTCCCAAAAATAAATAAACGTTGAAAAAAAATTAGTTATTGTTTTTGTATTGCAATATCTGCAGTACTGAGCGTGAGGCAGGCGCCCCAACATTTCATACCATAAACACTGATGAATGCAGGGTGTCTCAGTTGGTTGAGCTGCTGACTCTGGCTCAGGTAATGATCTCCCCTTTCTGAGTTCGAGCCTTACATCAGGCTCTCTGCCGTCAGCGCAGAACCCACTTCAGATTCTCTGTCCCCTTCTCTCTCAGCCCCTCTTCTGCTCACGCTCTCTCAAAATTAAAGAAAACCTTTTTAAAAATGAATGCATGCCTACAGATTTAGCTCTGTATTAATGATTCGCCCATACCGCGAAGCAAATCTGTCCCTTAAAATGTATTAAATATATTCTAGATACTTGAAACACCCTGTAAGATAAAAGAGCTTTGTTTTGATTTGTTTTCAAGAAAAAGCTGGTCAAGGCCAGGACGCGTTATTGTGTTACAAGTAAAATATAAGTGGCCCCCAGAGTGGATGCCTCTTGTCACTAACTCGTTGGCAGGGGATGGAGGTGGTGATATCAATTTTTTTTCCCTCCAGAGGGAAAAAAGGCTATCCTTCCCAGCTTCAGTGGTAAAGGAAGAATAAACAATACATATTATTATGAAATTGGCATACAATGAAGATGTGCCTATTAAAAAAAAAAAAAAGCTGGCTACTCAAATAATGTATAACATTTAACAACATCCTTTCCAAGGCTGGCTGGTAAATCCTGGGCCTGATAAACACCTGTCCCGTGGGAGGGGCAGCTCAGAGTTTGAAAAGAGATGCCTGACAAAAGGGTAAATGTCCATAAGAAATCAGAAATGAGAGCTGCTTTCCTTCTTCAGGAACTGAAAATGGAAGAAAACAAGAAACCTCTTCAAATAGCCTGCCTCCTCTTTACAAAACAAACAAACAAACAAACAAACAAACAAATCACAAACCACTCTGAGGCCATGAGAACAAAGAGATAGAAAGGTGCCTTAACCTTAGTTACAGTTTTATCAGTTTGTGCCATGACACAGATGTTATTTACTACAAGTGTTGAAGTTCTAATCCAAGTTGTTTCTGGTCCAAGCCTCTTGCTTCTTTTCCCACAAGTGTGCATCTGTATGCTGTATTATGCAGTTGAAGACACTTCTGTTTGTGAGAATAAATCTTCATTTACAAAATTTTTTGTGGGGGGCACGTGGGTGGCTCAGTCGGTTAAGCATCCAACTGCGGCTCAGGTCAAGAGCTCATGGTTCATGGTTTCGAGCACCATGTCAGGCTCTGTGCTGACAACTCAGAGCCTGGAGACTGCTTAGGATTCTCTCTCCCTCTCTCTCTCTGCCCCTCCCTCCAACTCTCTCTCTCTCAGAATAAGTAAATAAACTTTTAAAAAATTAAAAAAATTTTTTAATTTTATTTTTTAAAATTTACATCCAAATTAGTTAGCATATAGTGCAACAGTGATTTCAGGAGTAGATTCCTTAGTGCCCCTTACCCATTTAGCCCATCCCCCCTCCCACAACCCCTCCAGTAACCCTCAGTTTGTTCTCCATATTTATGAATCTCTTCTGTTTTGTCCCCCTGTCTGTTTTTATATTATTTTTGTTTCCCTTCCCTTATGTTCATCTGTTTTGTCTCTTAAAGTCCTCATATGAGTGAAGTCATATGATTTTTGTCTTTCTCTGACTAATTTCACTTAGCATAATACCCTCCAGTTCTATCCATGCATTTGCAAATGGCAAGATTCCATTCTGTTTGATTGCCGAGTAATACTCCATTGTGTATATATACCACATCTTCTTTATCCATTCATCCATCAATGGACATTTGGGCTCTTTCCATACTTTGGTTATTGTTGATAGTGCTGCTATAAACATGGGGGTGTATGTGTCCCTTCGAAACAGCAAAACTGTATCCTGTGGATGAGTACCTAGTAGTGCAATTGCTGGGTCTAGGGTAGTTCTATTTTTAGTTTTTTGAGGATCCTCCATACTCTTTTCCAGAGTGGCTGCACCAGCTTGCATTCACACCAACAATGCAAAAGAGATCCTCTTTCTCCGCATCCTCGCCAACATCTGTTGTTGCCTGAGTTGTGAATGTTAGCCATTCTGACAGGTGTGAGGTGATATCTCACTGTGATTTTGATTTATATTTCCCTGGTGATGAGTGATGTTGAGCATTTTTTCATGTGTCGGTTGGCCATCTGGATGTCTTCCTTGGAGAAGTGTCTATTCATGTCTTTTGCCCATTTCTTCACTGGATTATTTGTTTTTTGGGTGTTGAGTTTGATAAGTTCTTTATAGATTTTGTGTACTAGCCCTTTACCCAATATGTCATTTGCAAATATCTTCTCCCATTCTGTCGGTTGCCTTTTAGTTTTGCTGATTGTTTCCTTCGCTGTGCAGAAGCTTTTTATTTTGATGAGGTCCCAGTAGTTCATTTTTGCTTTTGTTTCCCTTGCCTCTGAGACGTGTTGGGTAAGAAGTTGCTGTAGCCAAGATCAAAGAGGTTTTTGCCTGCTTTCTCCTTGAGGATTTTGATGGCTTCTTGTCTTACATTGAGGTCTTTTATCCATTTTGAGTTTATTTTTGTGTCTGGTGTAAGAAAGTGGTCCGGGTTCATTCTTCTGCATGTCCCTGTCCAGTTTTCCCAGCACCACTTGCTGAAGAGACTGTCTTTATTCCATTGGATATTCTTTCTTGCTTTGTCAAAGATCAGTTGGCCATACGTTTGTGGGTTCATTTCTGGGTTCTCTATTCTGTTTCATTGATCTGAGTGTCTGTTCCTGTGCCAGTACCATACTGTCTTGATGATTACAGCTTTGTATATAGCTTGAAGTCTGGGATTCTGATGCCTCCTGCTTTGGTTTTCTTCTTCAAGATCGCTTTGGCTATTCGGGGTCTTTTCTGGTTCCAAATAAATTTTAGGATTATTTGTTCTAGCTCTGTGAAGAATGCTGGTGTTACTTTGATAGGGATCACATTGAATATGTAGATTGCTTTGGGTAGTATCGACATTTTAACAATATTTGTTCTTCCTATCCAGGACCACGGAATCTTTTTCCATTTTTTTTGTGTGTCTTCTTCAATTTCTTTCATAAGATTTCTATAGTTTTCAGTGTATAGATTTTTTTCCTTCTTTGGTTAGACTTATTCCTAGGTATTTTATGTTTTTGTGCAACTGTAAATGGGACTGATTCCTTGATATCTCTTTCTGTCGCTTCATTGTTGGTGTATAGGAATGCAAACGATTTCTGTGCATTGATTTTATATCCTGCAACTTTGCCGAATTCATGAATCAATTCTAGCAGTTTTTGGTGGAATCTTTTGGGTTTCCCATATAGAGTATCCTGTCGTCTGCAAAGAGTGAAAGTTTGACCTCCTCCTGGCAGATTTGGATGCCTTTTATTTCTTTGTGTTGTTGGATTGCAGAGGCTAAGACTTCCAATACTATGTTGAATAACAGTGGCGAGAGTGGACATCCCTGTATTGTTCCTAACCTTAGGAGGAAAGCTCTCAGTTTTTCCCCATTGAGGATGATATTAGCGTTGGGTTATTCATATATGGCTTTTATGATCTCGAGGTATGCTCCTTCTATCCCTACTTTCTTGAGGGTTTTTTATCAAGAAAGGATGCTGTATTTTGTCAAATGCTTTCTCTGTATCTATTGAGAGGATCAGACGGTTCTTGTCCTTTCTTTTATTAATGAGATGAATCACATTAATTGTTTTGCGGATATTGAACTAGCCCTGCATCCCAGGTATAAATCCCGCTTGGTCGTGGTGAATAATTTTTTTAATGTATTGTTGGATCCGGTTGGCTAATATCTTGTTGAGGATTTTTGCATCCATGTTCATCAGGGAAATTGGTCTATAGTTCTCCTTTTAGTGTGGTCTCTGGTTTTGGAATCAAGGTAATGCTGGCTTCATAGAAAGAGTTTGGAAGTTTTCCTTCCATTTCCATTTTTTGGAACAGTTTCAAGAGAATAGGTGTTAACTCTTCCTTAAATGTTTGGTAGAATTCCCCTGGAAAGCCATCTGGCCGTGGACTCTTGTTTTTTGGCAGGTTTTTTATTACTAATTTGATTTCCTTACTGGTTATGGGTCTGTTCAAATTTTCCATTTCTTCCTGTTTCAGTTTTGGTAGTGTACATATTTCTAGGAATTTGTCCATTTCTTCCAGATTACCCATTTTATCAGCTTATAATTGCTCATAATATTTTCTTATTATTGTTTTTATTTCTGTTGTGTTGGTTGTGATCTCTCATCTTTCATTCTTGATTTTATTTATTTGGGTCCTTTCCTTTTTCTTTTTGATCAAACTGGCTAGTGGTTTATCAATTTTGTTAATTCTTTCTGAGAACCATCTTCTGGTTTCATTGATCTGTTCTACTGGTTTTTTGTTTGTTTGTTTGTTTGTTTCGATAGCATTAATTTCTGCTCGAATCTTTGTTATTTCCTGTCTTCTGCTGGTTTGGGGTTTTATTTGCTGTTCTTTTTCCAGCTCCTTAAGGCGGAAGGTTAGGTTGTGTATCTGAGATCTTTCTTCCTTGTTTAGGAAGGCCTGGATTGCTATATACTTTCCTCTTATGACCCCCTTTGCTGCATCCCAGAGGTTTGGAGTTGTGGTGTTATCATTTTCATTGACTTCCATATACTTTTTAATTTCCCCTTTAACTGCTTGGTTAGCCCATTCATTCTTTAGTAGGATGTTCTTCAGTCTCCAAGTATTTGTTACCTTTCCAAATTTTTTCTCGTGGTTGATTTCGAGTTTCATAACGTTGTGGTCTGAAAATATGCATGGTATGATCTCGATCTTTTTGTACTTGCTGAGGGCTGATTTGGTCCCAATGGTCTATTCTGGAGAATGTTCCATGTGCACTGGAGAAGAATGTATATTCTGCTGCTTTAGGATGAAATGTTCTGAATATATCTGTTAAGTCTGTCTGGTCCAGTGTGTCATTCAAAGCCATTTTTTCCTTGTTGATTTTTTGACTAGATGATCTGTCCATTGCTGTGAGTGGGGTGTTGAAGTCTCCTTCTATTATGGTATTATTATCAATAAGTTTCTTTATGTTTGTGATTAATTGATCTATATATTTGGGTGTTTCCACATTTGGCTCATAAATGTTTACAATTGTTAGGTCTTCTTGGTGGATAGACCCCTTGATTATGATATAATGTCCTTCTGCATCTCTTGATACAGTCTTTATTTTAAAGTCTAGATGGTCTGATATAAGTATGGCTACTCTGGCTTTCTTTTGTTGACCATTAGCATGATAGGTGGTTCTCCATCCCCTTACTTTCTATCTGAAGGTGTCTTTAGGTCTAAAGTGGGTCTTTTGTAAACAGCATATAGATGGATCTTGTTTTCTTATCCATTCTCTTACCCTATGTCTTTTGATTGGAGCATTGAGTCCAGTGACATTTAGAGTGAGTAATGAAAGATACGAATTTATTGTCATTATGATGTTTGTAGAGTTGGAGTTTCTGGTGGTGTTCTGTGGTCCTTTTTGTCTTTGTTGCTTTTGGTCTTTATTTATTAGTTTTTTTTTTTTTTTTAATCTTTTCTCCCCTCAGAGAGTCCCCCTTAAAATTTCTTGCAGGGCTGGTTTAGTGGTCACAAACTCCTTTAATTTTTGTTTGTCTGGGAAACTTTTTATCTCTCCTTCTATTTTGAATGACAACCTTGCTGGATAAAGAATTCTTAGCTGCATGTTTTTCTGATTCAGCACACTGAATATATCCTGCCACTCCTTTCTGGCCTGCCACGTTTCTGTGGATAGGTCTGCTGAAAACCTCATCCGTCTTCCCTTGTAGGTTAGGGACTTTTTTCCTTTGCTGCTTTCATGATTCTCTCCTTGCCAGAGTATTTTGTGCATTTGACTATGATATGCTTTGTTGATAGTTGGTTTTTGTTTAATCTAATGGGGGTCCTCTGTGCTTCCTGGATTTTGATGTCTGTGTCTTTCCCCAGGTTAGGAAAGTTTTCTGCTATGATTTGCTCACATAATCCTTCTACCCCTATTTCTCTCTCTTCCTTTTTTGGGACCCCTATGATTCTGATGTTCCTTTTTAATGAGTCACTGATTTCTCTAATTCTTAAATTGGGCTCTTTTGCCTTAATCTCCCTTTTTTTCTGCTTTGTTATTCTCTAAGTTTGTCCTCTGTATTGCTGATTCTCTGTTCTGCCTCATCCATCCTTGCTGCCATTGCATCCGTCCGTGATTGCAGCTCAGTTATAGCATTTTTTATTTCATTATGGCTATTTTTTTACTTGTTTTATCTCTGCAGAAAGGGATTCTAATCTATTTTTGACTCCAGCTGGTATTCTTATTATCGTGATTCTAAATTCTGGTTCAACATCTTGCGTGTATCTGTGTTGGTTAAATCCCTGGTTGTCATTTCTTCATGCTCTTTCTTTTGGGGTGAATTCATTCGTTTTTTTCATTTTGAAGGGAGAAAAGGAATTAATGAGGTAGAAAAATTGAAATTAAAAAATTAAAATTAAAAAATATTAAAATTAAAAGTTACACACACACACACACACACACACACACACACACACACAAATTGAATAGATGATGCTAAACCCTAGGTGTGTTTTGGTCTGGGTGTTGAAAGTGGTGTGACAGATTAGAGAAAAAAAATGAGGGGAGAAAAAAAAGGAAATCATTTGAGAATTTGAAAAAATGAATCACTGAAGTAGACTAAAATGAGATGATGGGGTAAAATAGAATTTGAAAAAATATACACAAAATTAAAGAATATAGTAGAAAAAAATTAAATAAAACTATTTTTAATAAAAATTAAAAATAAATATGAATTTTTCTTTTTCTGTATTTAAGAAAAAAGAAAAGAAAAAGAGAAAAAAGATAAAAAAAAAGAAAAGAAATCCTTTGAAAATTTGAAAAAGTGAATACACTGTAATAGACTAAAATAAAATGATGGAAGTAAAATAGAATTTGAAAAAATTTACATAAAAGCAAAAAATATAGTAATAAAAATTAAATAAAATATTTTAAACGAAATTGAAAGTAAAAATGAAGTTTTTCTCTTTCTGCATTTAAGAAAAAGAAAAGATGGGGCGCCTGGGTGGCGCAGTCGGTTAAGCGTCCGACTTCAGCCAGGTCACGATCTCGCAGTCCGTGAGTTCGAGCCCCGCGTCGGGCTCTGGGTGGATGGCTCAGAGCCTGGAGCCTGTTTCCGATTCTGTGTCTCCCTCTCTCTCTGCCCCTCCCCCGTTCATGCTCTGTCTCTCTCTGTCCCAAAAATAAATAAACGTTGAAAAAAAAAAAAAAACTTTAATAAAAAAAAGAAAAAGAAAAGAAATGAAAAATAGAAAAAAAGAAAAAAAAGAAAAAAAGGAAATTGTTTGAAAATTTGAAAAGGTGCATACACTGAAGTAGAATAAAATAAAATGATGGAAGTAAAATAGAATTTGAAAAAATTTACACAAAAGTAAAAAATATAGTAATAAAAATTAAAGAAAAATATTTTTAATAAAAATTGAAAATAAAAATGAATTTTTTCTTTCTGTATTCAAGAAAAAGAAAAGAATTGTAAAAGAGAAAAAGAAAAAAAAAAGAAAGAAAGAAAATTGAATAGATGAACCTGCTAACAGATTGAAGTAGGACTGAAATTGGTTCGTTTTCCCCTAGAAGTCAGTGTATGTAGCGCTTTGTAGTCCATAAACTAAGCCGGCGGTGAGACTTGTGTTCTTGAGGAGGGAAGTTGGCCCAGTTGGGTGGGGTTGAGTGTAATGGCTCCCCTCTCCACCAGATGGCGCTGCTAGCCTAGTGGGGTGGATTGTTGCCGCGCTGATAGGTGTGTATGCGCATGCGCGGCAGTGGCAAAAATGGCACCACCCATTTTTGGCGTCCACTCCCCTCTTTCCCAATCTCCGTGACCAGGCCCCAGGCAGTACCTCTCTCCCGAGTTTTGTGTCAGATGCGGCTGTTTTCCCCAGCCCCTTACTTCCGAAGGACTGCGGCTTTGACCCGTTCTGCCCCTCTGCGGGAGGGGCTCACCGAGCAATGGCCGAATGAGCAATGGCCGAATGAGCAATGGCCGAGTGTCGGCTGCACCCAGGATCGCTTGCGGGACCCTGCTGCTGCCGGTGCCCCGAGACTGCGGCCAGGTGCCACCCGCCCCAGAAAAAGTTCTCGAGACGGTGTAGCTGCAGCGTTTCAGGGATTATGGAAAATCACAACACACATCTGGCACCAGGCTTCAGCCTTAAGGACCTTGTTCCAGCACCAGCGAATGTGGCCGTTTTCTGGGGTCTGCTGGGACCAGGTGGCTTCAACGGTCTCCACCAAATGTCCTTACAGCAGTGGAACCGCTTTTCCCCGTGTGGCCCGAGAACCTCCCGGACCCCACTCTGCTCCTGGGGATTCGCCCTTCCCACCAGAGCACCGCCAGGTAGGGAGCTGCGGAGTTGCAGCCTTTGTGCTCCCCTTGTTTCCAGTCTTAATGGAGTTTAAACCCTCTCCTTTCTCCTTTCTCCCTTCTCCCTTTTTAGTTTAATCCCTGCGGCTGTTCTCCAATTTTCCACTTTGTCTCCAGCTCCTTTTGGGGAGGGGTGCTTTTCCCATATTCTGCCCCGCTCCCCACTCTCCATCCTCTCTCCGCCGGCAAAAGCAGTTCCCTACCTCTCATGGCTTCTCGCTTCCTAAATTCACCTCTCCGCACTGCGTACCTGCTGAATTCTGTGGTTCAGGTTGTGCAGATTGTTGTGTTAATCCTCCAATCAGTTTTCTAGGTGTGTAGGATGGTTTAGTGTTGGTCTGGCTGTATTTCATGGATGCGAGACACACAAGAAACTTCCATGCTGTTCCGCCACCTTGGCTCCTCTCCAAAAAAAATTGTTTAAGATTTGACAGTAGGTCAAACATACTAAACATATGTATATAATTATATTATTATTTCATAATAACATAATAACATAAATTATTTCAGTAGTTGTACTTTGTCCAGGAATAGACTGTAGGTGGCCCTTAAGTAAATAATTAATATTTACCCAGGGCCGGGTCAATTCGTAATCAGAAAGAGTAATCCCAGATCTTCTCAAGTCCTAGTCAAAGCTCTTTGGGTTGAAAACCATGCAGACTCTCTCAAAATTACACAAAATGAACAGAAATGAGTGAAAAGACCCAGGAATATTCATAGAACCAAGTGCAAGTTCAAGACTTGGGACTGGAACCCAGGCTTGGGAAGCCACAGAAAGTTCCTCTCTGGTGCTTCTTTGGAAGTTTTCGGTGCCTCCTCTCTGCTTTCCTCTGAGCATCTACTTGACTATTCTCTCCACAGACTCAGTTTCTTTACTTCTAGAAGAAAATGACGCATTGGGTCCTCTAAAAGTTCTCCACCAGCCACTAGGAATGCCCTTGTCCTGGTGGCACATTCCCAGGAAAGTAAACTCTGCTGGCTCAGCCTATCAGTGGACTGGCTCCCCTCTGGCCATATCATCAGTTAACGTTCTGTCAGGGTAATGGAAGCCTTCCCTGTATGCCAGGATGCAGGGTTTTATGTCATGGAATAGGAGGACCACACAGCCGTTGGAAAGAACGGAAGATGGACCATCAGGCAAAAAAGTGTGTCATCTCAGCCTGCACAGCCAAGCAGTGGTGTTCAAGAACTCACCCCAAAATCATTAAGAATCTCAAGATCTTTGGGGTTACCCACCCATTTATCTCTATCCACAACAGGGAGATTCTCAAGAAGTTTGCCAAGGAGATGCTTCCACGATCAAGAACCTTCTGGAAGCTCCGACTCCATGTTAGCCTGCAGCACAGATGAGTGAGTCACAGAAGTGGCTGCAAGCTCTCTCAGCTGCCTGTATCCCCAAAACGGTGGTTGGCAGGAACTTGCCCAGACACTGCTGTGAACCCTGTGTCTGCCTACAGGTGCTTCCGGACAATAATTATTTCTTCTCTTCTGTCTGCTGAGTCTCATGAGCGCCTCTTACTAGAAAACTCTGACCAGAACCCTATGTGGAGGGGGATTCTGGCAAATGCTGTTCTAAGCCTCTCCTGTGTGATATGGAGGAGATGGGAGAAGGGGATGGTGGTGAGCTGAGCGTGGGGGCGTGCACATGTGAGTGTGTGTGCATGTGTACATGCCTGTATGTGCGCATATCCAGTGAGAAAACAGACAGGTCTTGGGAACTGGGGCATGGTCTAGCCATCACTTAATACCAGAAAAAACTGATTTCCCAGACTTTCCTTTTTCTTGCCCTTTCCTACATAATCTGACAACAGTTCATCTCAGCTTGCTTAAGAAAGCGCACCACAACACATCCAAAGAACTTGTCTGTAGCTAACATTTGATGTTCTCATCTCCTCTGCATTCCCTCCTCCTCCTGCTTGCCCTAGGCCCTCGCTTTAATGTGCGCAGCCATATTCTCCGTGAGAATGACTTAGCCGCACAGGCATGGGAGTCAGGACTATCTAGTCCAACCCACTGCTCCAGCCTGGGGGCCCAGCGTTTGACAGAATCGGGAGGGCAGCCAGGCCCAGCCCGTCAAGTCATCCCTGGATGGGAATTGGGGGAGGATTACAAAAGTATCCGTGATTACAAAATGTGAGGCCAGGATTCACAAGAGATGTAGAGAGCACAGAGACTTGATCATCTCTTTTATATCCCCAGATTCAGCAACCAACATCTGAGGTCAGTTCTTCTAGCACTTTCATTACACATTGCCAATAAATCTCTCATTTTATTTAAGTCTATTTGAGTTAAATGTCTCTGTCAAACATCTTAACTAGTAAATAAACGTAACTAAATCTGGTCTAGACTTTTCCTCCGCTCGCATGTTCTTTGTGCTGTTTCCCTGCCCCACCTCTACCTGTTGAAATTCCAATTACCCTTTCCCACCAGGCCAAATGTCACCTTCTTCCAAATGGAGCCTACCCTGTTCTCCTGGACTTCCCTTCCCCCCTACGGTGGGAGGGCCGTATTTACCCCACGCTCTCTGTCCTGAGTAAGTTGTTCACACACATTCTCCCCACAGTGTGAATACTGTAACACTACAGTGTTAAGCGTTAAGTTCTAGGGAGCCAGTGTCTTATTCATCTTTGTATTTATCCCTGAACTGAGGGCTTGCATGGTAAATACTAACTAAACAGTTATTGAATTTAAAAAAATGCCCCAAACCAACAACCACCGAAACAACCAGCCCCAAAATGGACTTGAGTAGATATTTCTCCAAAGATGATGCACGAGGGATCAGTAAACACAGGGAAAAATGCCCAACACTATCAGACGTTAATTAGGGAAATGCAAACAAAACCATGAGATACCATCTCACACCCATTATCGACAAACCAAACAAACAAACAAGAAAAACAGAAGATAGTGAGTGTTGGTGAGGATGTGGAGGAAATTTGAACCCTTGTAAATTGCTGGTGGTAATGTAAAAATAGGGCAGCCTCTGTGGAAAACAGTATGGCGGTTGCTTAAAATTTAAACATAGAGTTATCATACGATCCAGCAATTCCACTCCTAGATATATGCCCCAAAGAATTAAAAGCAGGAACTGAAACAAATATTTGTACACTCGTGTTCCTAGGGGCATTAGTCACAACATAGACAAAAGGTGGAAACAGCCCATGTGTCCACTGACAGATACATAGATAAATGAAACATGGCGTAGCCTTACAATGGAATATCATTCAGCTGTAAGAAGGAAAGAAATTCTGACATGGGCTACAACCGTGGAAGAAATTTGAAGACATTATGCTAAGTGGTATAAGCCAGTCATAAAAAGACAAATGCTGAGCGATTCCACTTATGAAGTGTCTACAGTAGTGTTTAGCATGGAGACAATGTAGTATGGTTGCTTCAAGAGTCTGGGAGGAAGGGGGAAGAGGGTGTTGTGCTGAAGACGGACAGAGTTTCAGTCTGGGATGACGAAAATGATCTGTGCCCAGCTAGGGGTGAAGGTTACGACAGCGGAACGGAATATGGACGTATTTAATGCCGCTAAATTCCACACTTTCAAATGGTTAAAATGGTTAATTTCATGTCATGTGTACCATACCACGATCGTGATTGCCTGCAAGGTTGTTTTTTTTTTCACTTTTCTTTTAATGTTTGTTTATTTTTAGGGAGAGAAAGACAGAGTGTGAGTGGGGGAGGGGCACAGAGAGAGGGAGACATAGAATCCGAAGCAATTGCCTGAAATTTTGGACGAGTTGTTAAACTTAGGGAGCCTTTCGTTGTGCTGACATCTCATCCCATTCCCAACAACCAAATACAGGGCAGATATAATTTTCCCCCTTCTAGAGATGAGGATGCTGAGGTTCTGAACACCTATGTTGTGTCCAGAGTTATTACATTTTGGATTAGGTCTCCGGACTCTTGAATTCAGGCTTTTTCTGCTACTACTTTCAGCATTAATTACCTTCTGCTTAGTCCAAAGGGAGTTCCTAAGCCAGAGGCTCACACACATCATTTGCCACAAGGGCTACTGTGGGTCTGCATGGGCCTCCTAATGTCATGAGGACAATATGTTCACCTCCCTGGAGTAGTGGCTTTGGGAGTAGTGGCTTTGCTACATGTTCCTGGGGTTGCCAGTGTCATGGACTGAATGTCTGTGCCCCCCCTGCCAAATTCGTATGTTGAAGCTTTAACCCCCAGTGTGGTTGTATTTGGAATTGGAACCTCTAAGGAAGTCGTCAAGGTTAAATGAGGTCAGAAGGGCAGGCCCCTGATCCAATGGAATTTGTATCCTTTTTTTTTTTTTTTTAATTTTTTTTCCAACGTTTTTATTTATTTATTTATTTTTTGGGGGGGGGGACAGAGAGAGACAGAGCATGAACGGGGGAGGGGCAGAGAGAGAGAGGGAGACACAGAATCGGAAACAGGCTCCAGGCTCTGAGCCGTCAGCCCAGAGCCCGACGCGGGGCTCGAACTCACGGACCGCGAGATCGCGACCTGGCTGAAGTCGGACGCCTAACCGACTGCGCCACCCAGGCGCCCGAATTTGTATCCTTCTAAGAAGATAACACCAGAGGCCTTGCTCCCCCACCCTCCCCACTTGAGCACAAAGAAGAGGTCATGTGATCACACAGTGAGCTAGCAGCCACCTCCAAACCTAGAGAGGAGGCCGCAGATGAACCAACCTTGATCTTGGACTTCCCAGACTCTAGAACAGTGAGAAATTAATTCTGTTGATTAAGCCCCTCAGTCTGTGTGGGATTTTGTTATAGCTGCCCAGGCTGACTAATACACCAAATCAAGAAAGCAATGTGATCAAATGTGTGTAGCACGTTTGTGTACAGCAATGTGTGTGTAGTATTCCTAGAAAACATACCCAAGAAAACCTCATAGGAAAATGATTTTAGTGGCCTCCCTCTTGGTAGCCTCCCCCTCAGAGAAAGTGGCTGTACGTGCTGGTTGAGACATCAGTCTCAGGTATTCCAACATCACCAGCCTCTCCAGGAGAACGGCAGACAATCAAATCCCTGGACCTTGATCTAGGCAGCTCTGCCTCCCACCGTGTGTTCACCTCAGTTCCCTCTGAGGATTTTTAGAATCCCAGCCCATCTTTGGCTGAGAAGCCCGGGACTAAGCAGCTGTCAGCTTGGCTCTCATTCTGGTGGCAGATTTTCTAGTCCAATGGGTACCACTCAACACCCATGCAGTATGAGCAGAGTCTGAGCAGCTTGGCTGTCATCTGCACATTCTGGTGCTCCTTGAATGTGGGGTACTCCCTTGAGACACAGACTGGACCTCATGGGAAGACTACCGATAAAAATAACAAAGAAAACAGTTAGTTTTCTTAAATCATGTCATGGAGAGCTCCAGATGAGGGCTATGTTCACTGTTAAAAGAAAGGAATGAAGGGCGCCTGGGTGGCTCCAACAGTTGAGCGTCCAACTCTTGATTTCAGCTCAGGTCATGATCCCAAGGTCGTGGGATCAAGCCCCACATCAGGCTCTACGCTGAGCATGGAACCTGCTTGGATTCTCTCTCTCTCTCTCTCTCTCTCTGTCTCTTCCTCTGCCCCTCCCCTGCTCACATACACTCTCTCTCTTTCTAAACTAAAAAAAAAAATTGTGTGGGGGCGCCTGGGTGGCGCAGTCGGTTAAGCGTCCGACTTCAACCAGGTCACGATCTCGCGGTCCGTGAGTTCGAGCCCCGCGTCAGGCTCTGGGCTGATGGCTCAGAGCCTGGAGCCTGTTTCTGATTCTGTGTCTCCCTCTCTCTCTGCCCCTACCCCATTCATGCTCTGTCTCTCTCTGTCCCAAAAATAAATAAACTTTGAAAAAAAAAATTAAAAAAAAAAAATTGTGTGTGTATACACACACACACACACACACACACACACACACACACACACACACTTTTTTTTAAAAAAAAGAAAGGAGGGGCACCTGTGTGGCTCAGTCGGTTGAGCGTCTGACTTCGGCTCAGGTCATGATCTTGCGGTCCGTGAGTTTGAGCCCCACGTCGGGCTCTGTGCTAACAGTTCAGAGCCTGGAGCCTGTTTCAGATTCTGTGTCTCCTTCTCTCTCTGACCCTCCCCCATTCATGCTCTGTCTCTCTCTGTCTCAAAAATAAAAATAAAACGTTAAAAAAAAAAAGAAAGAAAGGAAAGAAATTTAGCACATACTGAACACCTATCATGTGCCAGGGAATGAGGAAAGACTTTCCCACAGAATTCAAAACAACCCTGCAAATTACAGGTTACTATCCCAATTCTTTAATTGTGGTAAAATAACACGTAACCATCTTAATCACTTTTCAGCCTACAGCTCTGTGGCATTTAGTACATTAACACTGTTGTGCAACCATCCAGCTAGAACACTTCTCATCTTCCCAAACTGAAACTCTGCATCCATTAAACACTAACTTCCATTGCCCACTTCCCCCAGACCCTGGCGACAGCTATTCTATTTTTTGCCTCTGTGAATTTGACTTCTCAGGATACCTGAATCACACAGTATTTGTCTCTTAGTGACTGGCTTATTTCGCTTAGCATGAAGTCCTTGAGGTCCATCCATGTGGTAGCCTGTGTCAGAATTCCCTAGTCTTAAAGGCTGAATAATATTCCATTGTGTGTATATATCACGTTTTGTTTATACATTCATCCATGGATGGACTCCAGAGGGTTTAACTTTCTGTTTAATTTTTTGATGTACCACTGCACTGTTTTCCATTGTGGCTATAATATAGTATTTTCTATTCCCACCAACAGTACACAAAAGTTCCAATTTCTTCACGTCCTTGCCAAAACTTGTTATTTCCTTATTACCTTTTTTAAAATGGGAGTATGGTGCTATCTCATTATGGTTTTGATTTGCATTTCCCTAATGTCTAAGATTGAACATCTCTGCATGTGTTTATTGGCCGCTTGTATATTTTCTTTGGAGAAATGTCTGTTTGAGACCTTCGCCTGTTCTTGAATAAAATTGTTTTTTGTTGTTGAGTTTTAAGAATACTTTACACATTCTGGCTCAGTCGGTTGGGGCTGACTTCGGCTCAGGTCATGATCTCACGGTTTGTGAGTTTGAACCCCGTGTCGGGCTCTGTGCTGATGGCTCGGAGCCTGGAGCCTGCTTCAGATTCTATGTCTCCTCCTTTCTCTGTACCTCCACCACTCACTTTCTGACTCTCTCAAAAATAAATTAGCATTTAAAAAAAGAATTCTTTATACATTCTGGATATTAACCTCTTATCAGATATGTGATATCTGATCATCTCCCATTCCACTGGCTGCCTTTTCACTCCATTAATTTTGTCATTTGATGATGTTTTTAATTTTGGTATAGTTCAACTTATCTATTTTTTTAATTTTGTTTCTTGTGCTTTTAATGTCAGATCAAAAAAAATCATTGTCAAATCCAATATCATGAAGCTTTTCTTCAGTTTTTTCTAAGAGTTTTACAGTTTTAGCCATTAAGTCTTTGATCCATTTTGAGTTAATTCTTTATATGGTATAAGGTAAGGGTCCAACTTCATTCTTTTTGCCTGTAGATATCCAGTTTTCCCAGTATCATTTAATGAAAAGATTGCTTTTTCTGCATTGAATGGTCTTGGCACCCTTGTTGAAAATCCTTTGACCACATTTGCAGGAGTTTCTTTCTGAATGCTTCAGTCTATTTCCTCGCTCATATGTCTGACTTTCTGCCATTACCACACTGTTTTGATTACTATAGCTTTGTAGTGAGTCTTGAAATCAGGAAATGTGACTCCTCCAGCTTTGTTCTCTTTCAAGATTATTTTATCTATTTATGGTCCCTTAAGATTCCATATTGATTTTAAGGTAAATTTTTCTATTTCTTCAAAAACTGCCATTAAGCTTTTACTAGGGAAGGCACTGAATCTTTGTTCAATGGCTTTGAGTAGTAGACATCTTAACAATAGTATTAAGTCTTCCAATCTATGGATATGGGATGTCTTTTCACTTATTTGTGTCTTCTTTAATTTCTTTCAGCTCCATTCTGTAGTTTTCAGTGCACAAGTCTTTCGCCTCTTTGGTTAAGTTAATTCCTAAGTATTTTATTCCTTTTGTTACAATTGTATGTAGAATTGTTCTTTTAAACTCCTTTTTTGGATTATTCATTGTCAGTGCATAGAAATGCAATTGATTTTTGTGTGTTGATTTTGTATCCTGCAACTTTTCTGTATTCATTTATTAGTTTAACAGTTTTGTATGTGTCCATGAGTGTGTGTAATCTTTATGGCTTTCTACATATAAGATCATGTCATCCGCAAACAGAGATCATTTTACTTCTTCTTTTCCAGTTTGTATGCTTTTTATTTATTTTTCTTGCCTAATTGCTCTAGCTAGGACTCCCCGTCCTGTTAAATAGAAGTGGTATAAGTGTACATTTTTGTCTTGTTCTTTATCTTGGAGGAAAAGCTTTCAGTCCTTCACTATTGAGTATGATGTTGTCTGTGGGTTTTTCATATATGACTTTTATTATACTGAGGTAAGGTAGTTTGCTTCTATTCCTAGTGTATTGACTGCTTTTATCATAAAAGCGTGTTAGATTTTGTCAATTGCTTTTTTTGGCATCCATTGAGACAATGATATGCTTTTTTTCCTCCTTTATTCTGTGAACGTTGTGTTTGACATCGATGGATTTTTATATGTTGGACAATCCCTGCATTCCAAGACTAAATCCCATTTGGTAATGGCGTCTAATTCTTTCTGTGTGTTGTTGAATTTCATTTGTTACTGCTTTGTTGAGAAATGATCCCAATTTTTACAGATGAAGAAATTAAACCCCAAAGATGTGAGATAATTTAAGCCTGTCTGATTCCAGAATCCATGCCATTTTCACTATGCCAGGCTGCCTCTTATTACTCCACAGTGGGGTAGGGAAGGGAAATTGTGGGCTAGCAAATACCAGCTCTGTGACTTTGTAAGAAGAAGAAAAATTCAACCATTTCTGAGCCTTAGTTTGTGCATCTATAAAATAGGGATGATGATACCTATTTTCCAGCACTGTTTGCAATGTTTAGATAAGATAAGGACTGTAACACCCTAAAACATCCTGAGCTTTTAGTTAATGGAAGCATGTCTGGCCCTCAGCCACCGAGGTGGACTCTTCCCATCTCAAAATGCAGCTTGTTCCCCAACTTGAGACAGAGGTTTCGTGTGTGGTTTTTTGGCCAAATTACTGATCTCTTCTCTTTACTATAAATATTCCAGAAGGCTTAAAACCTTCAACAAGTTGTCCTGTGACTTTATGTTCTGGCCAACAAGGAGGTTTCCTTTCCCCCGATGACTCATCTACTCCTTTTGGCAGCCTCCCCCCCCCCCATACCTTTGGCCATTGACATTTCAAATATCCTTTTCTTTTGGCTCTTCTTCAGCAGCCTCAACTCATGTCTTAAATTCTTCCCCTTCCTTCTCTTCTTTTTTCGCAAGCTTGGTAAACAGAGCATTGGTAGCGAAGATACCTACCATTTTTAGGAGCGCTGCCCCCACATTCGTCACAATAATTTCATGCAGATCATTTCTGAGCCCAGCATGCAGACAGGGTGCCTGGGGCTCATAGTGGTGATGAGATTTTTCCAAAACATGCTAGTGGGGAAAAGGAGCAAGAGATGGCAAATCCAGAAATTTGACTTCTGACTTTCGGGGCTACACACTCTTCCACTTAACAAGAATTTGTTCATTTCCTTGGAAATGAGAAGCACAATGCGTGAATCCTGAGAACGCCTTCACAGTGCAGCTTGAGAGGGATCTGCGTGAGGACCACAGGGGTACACAGAGGAAGGAGCTGTGCGCTGGCCACAGGGAGGAAGTTACAACTTGAACTACAAGGGTTGCAGTGAGAAATGCTATTAAACTGCACTTTATATGCAGGAACATACAGACAACTGAGCTCCAAGAGCCGATGTTTACGTAGTGTTTTCCACCCAAAGGGCCCAAAGCCCTCACTAAAGCTATAAATACCAGAATCCCTTCATCTTTGAAGTACAGCCAGTTCCAGGCCCTGCTTAAATAGCCCAAAGCCCGTACATACAATGCATGTGTGTATGGTGAAAGAGGCCTTTATGAGTTTGCCGCTGCTGGAGGCCACAGAGAAGGGTGAGCAGAATGTTTTGGAATGTCTAGCAAATGACAGAGGCGGATTCTGGGGCCAAACTGCTTGGTGGTTACTGTGGGGCTGAGTTCTAATCTCTGGGGCTGCAGGCTGCCTGGCTGACCCAGCCTCTGTACTTGTCTCCACGGTACCCCTTGCCTGGTTCCTGCTCCAGAGACAACATGGGAGGGTGCCGTTCTCTGGCCCCATGGGAGGTGTGGGCATTCACAGCCCTAGCACTTGCCCTGGCACCCTCCCAAGCCTGAGAGAGGCCCTCCTTCCTCCCAGACTGTGCCCCCACCCCCTCCTTGGATTCAAGAACTAGGCTACTCACATGCCCTGAACAAGCCCCCAGGTCTAGCATTTCATGTAGCTCACTTCCCTTTCCTAATTCATGCATTCATTCCTTAACAAACATTGCTTAGGACCTGCTAAGAGCCGCACCATGTGCCAGGCTCTGAATAGAACTGAATTAGACCGGCATGATCTGTCCTCCAAACCATAGCATCTGGTCAGGGAGCAAACCACAGAAAAGTAAATAAACAGAAAGCAAAATAATTGCAGATTGTGAAACATTCTTTAAAAGGAAAAAAAAAAAAAAAAAGAAAAAGAACCCACACGGGATAAATAGCAGTTTGGTGGAGGGTCTGTGCTCCTTATATGGATACTTGGAGAAAGCTCTCCAGGAACCAGGCGGGTATAGGGGAGCCTCCAGTGCTGGGGTGGGAGATAAGAAAACGCTTCCTTGCAGTGCTCTGGGACAGCAAGAAGGAGGCCGGTAAGCAAAGGGTGGGGGGACAGGAGACGAAGTCTGACGGTGCTGGCTGTGTCCTCCTAATACGTGTGGCCCTAAAGGGAAGTTGAAATATATTGGAAGAGCAGGGGAAGCCATAGAAGCATTTTAAGCAGTGATAAGAGTGATACAGGGTGTGAGTGTGTGAACATGTGCGTGTTTTAATCGTTGCAGCTGCCGAATAAAAGAATGGATTACGGAGGTGAGAACGAAGCGAGAAAGAGGAGTTAGGAAAGTCTGGGATAGTCCAGGGGAACAACAATAGTAGCCTGGACCAGAGGAGTGAGGATGGAATTAGGGGAGAGGGGACAGCTGATGAGGGACTAACTTCACGAGTAGAGCCAACAGGACTTGGTGGTGAATTGGAAGGTAGAGGAAGGTGAGGAACCCAGGGTGAGTGCTGGGTTTTTTGCTTGAGCACCTGGGTGGTTGATGGTATGACTTTCTAAAATAGAAAAGCCTGGGGACAGGCAAAGCAGTGACTGATGTGGGAAACAAAAGCAGAAGGAAATGGCAGAAAAAAATTAACTTTCCGTATAACCTACAGCGCTTTGACAAATACTTTTTTTTTTATTGAATATAATTTATTGTCAAATTGGTTTTGGAAAAAAGACAGTCTGTTTAACAAATGGTGCTGGGAGAACTGGACAGCAACACGCAGAGGAATGAAACTAGACCACTTTCTTACACCGTACACAAAAATAAACTCGAAACGGATGAAAGACCTGAATGTGAGACAGGAAACCATTGACAAATACTTGAGGCCGGCAGAGTGTAGCATTTCTCCAGGAACTCCCTACTGTCTCGATGCTAATGCTTTGCTAGAGGGAAGAACAACCTTAGCTTGACCCCAACTGGGCCTCCAGTAACCTGGGAGTCTTCTCTAGCATATGAAAGTCCCTTTGGAAACTTCCCCTTGACTTTACCTCCCCCAACTCCATAGTAATATAACCAGTCTCTCTTCATGGTCCCAGGGCAGCTCTTCTGGTTCACGGGTCCCATTCCTGTGACACCTTTTGGCACCAAAGACATCACCAAGAATTCTTTCTTGGCCGTCAGCTCCGAACCCCCCCCCCCCCATGACCCCAAAACCCCATCAGTAACTAGGGACAGGGCAACTTTGAGGGGTTGGTGGGAGGAGGAGATCCAAGTCATTGGTGGCTCTCTTGGATGGTGCCTTTCCAACCCCCCACCCCCACCCCATGCTTCCCTGCCCCCCAGCACACCTGGGCTGATTTGCTCCACCTGGAATGTGCTTCCCCCGCCTGTCCACCCCTGGCAGCCTCTTCTCTCCTTCACCACCCAATGCCCCTTCCAGAGTGAATGGGGGACCTGCTGGTACTTAGATATGTTGGTGTCATCTTCATTTGCTTCTTGTAGTTGTAGTTGACAGACTAAACCAATTTGAGATCTGGCAAGGCAAGATAGAGGAGGAGGGAGAGAAACCAGGGCCAGGGGCTCTGATCCTGTATAGAAAAGACCTCCTAAATTACATCCGCCAGCAGAGTACCAAAAGTCCCAACAGGTATGGAAACGTCCCCGCTGTGGAACTGAGGGATATAAATCAGCAATGGAGCGAGGTCAAGGTGCAGCAAGTGTCCTGATGGTTCTGAGTGATGGTCTTACTGAAAGGAGAACACTAGTGAGCAGCCACAAGGACAGGGGACGGGGTCCCACCCCCAGGGAAGAGGAAAGAGGGCAGGCAAGGGCTGGGTAGGGAATAAGGTGCAGACATACAGATGAGCCAACCCAGCAGGGGACAGTTATATCATCTCCCGTGTCTCCAAAGGGCGCCACACCCCCTGGCCACATGACTGTCAGAACTCTCCATCAGGTGTACCCAAGCTCTCATTTACTGAGTGCCCACCACTTTCCGGGGTTGTGGCAGACAGCAACAGTGAGGTCCTGCTCACAACCACCTTAGGAGTAAGCCCTACCAGCAGTCCCAAAATACAGATGTGGACATAGACACAGAGAATTTTCATAGTCTGCCTAAGTGCTCAGAACTGGTAAGTAGTGGAGTCAGGAAGGGTTTTCCAGTGCATCTCATTCCAGAATTCCATCCATTCACCCTTTCCTTCATGGCACCTCACCTTGGCTAGCTTACCTCAGGATGGACAGGGCTCATTGTGTAGGCTAATGCGTTAGTAGTGACACCTGTAGGGGCCTTAGGAATAGTTGGGCCAGGCAGCAGCAGCAGCAGGAAGCTGACCATTAAACCTGCTTCCCATTCTGGAGTCCCTGGAGTCCTTCATAGTCCCTGTCAGCTTCCTTCCTCTCTGGCCTATGTGTCAATGGCTCTTGGTCCTCCAACAGCTAAATCCCAGATGTTTCTGTAGTTTTATAGCTTAGAAAAGATGCGCCAAACACTTCTGAAGGATTGAAGGACAGACCCCACTCCAGAACCCTTCTTTGCGAGACACGATTCTGTTCTGCCTAGCTCCTTGGTATTGTTTCTTGCTTCTGCCAGAGCCTTGTCTTAACATCCAGACCAGCGTGTCTCAACCTTTTCCCCTGAGAGCGCACTTCAAAAATGAGGACATGGGTGTAGATTGTGGGGGTAGGCAGGGGAAGCTTCTCTGGCCTCCCCTGACCCCTGGTACCCTCAGCCCATTGAAGACACTCCATTGAGAAACTCTGCCACCCCTCCCCCAAGACACCTTGATGGGGGCTACTTACAGCTTTGTCTCTATCACCCCTTTGTTCATGTTCCTTCTTTTTCTTGTTAGAAACAGAATCCCTGAATGACCCAGCTTTGTTTTCTGACATTTCTGCTCTCAAGTCCATGCATTGGAAGTTGTGCCTGCCTTCCCTTCCCCTCTATCTCCACTCCTATCATTTCCTTTGAATCGGAGGCCCTTTGATGCTTTATTTATGTAAAATGTCTAGCATGTGTCTGGCACATGGTAGACACTCAAAATATGTTCTCTCAGTCCCCCTCTCTCCTATCCTAACATATATACCAGGAAAATAACTAGATCATATGGCAACGATATATACCAGATTTTCTGGGGCAGTCCCAAATTTAAATAATTTTATCCTTTTCAAAAAGGCAACATGTTAAATGTATAATTACATGAAATTTAATTTTTGAAGAAAGATTTATTCAAGTATGGTGCGGGCAGAATTCTATGATGGCCTCCAGGAATTCTTGCCCTGCATAATCCCCAGGACTGATATAATATGGATTTTACTCTCATACTCAGGATATGTTATATGACACAGTTGATCTTAAAATGGTGAAATTATCCACGTCGGCCTGACCTTTTTATATGAGCCCTTGAAAGCAGGGCTGGTCACAGAGTAGGAAGTCAGAGATTCAACATTGCTGGCTTGAACATGTGGAGGGTCATGTGGCCAGGAGTATGGGTGGCCTCTAGGGACCAAGAGCTGACCCAGCTGACAGCCAGCAAGGAAATAGGGACCTCATGCTTATAGTTACAAGGAATGAAATTCTGTCACTAAGAAGAATAGGCTTGGAAGTGGATTCTTCTGCAGAGTGTCCAGACGAGAACTCAGCCTGGCTGATCTCATGTTTTCAGCCTTGGGATGCCCTGAACCTAGAACTCAGCCACAGATTACCAGACTTCTGACTTGCAGAACTGTGAGCCCAATGGGTGTTATAAGCTGCTAGGATTGTGGTGATTTGCTACTGCAGTGGAAAACCAACACGGATATAACTTATATAAAATAAATTCATCACTTTGAAGTGGTCAGCTCCATGGGTTTTTCTAAAAGTTTATTTATTTTGAGAGAGAGAGAGGGAAAAAGAAAGAGAGAGAGTGTGTGTGTGTGTGGGGGGGTGATTCGGGGAGGGGCAGGGAGAAAGAGAGAGAGAGAGAATCCCAAGCAGGTTCCACACTGTAAATGCAGAGCCCCATGCTGGGCTCTATCTCACAAACCATGAGATCATGACCTGAGCAGAAATCCAGAGCTGGTTACCTAACCAACCAAACCACCCAGGCACCCCTCAGTGAGTTGTGTTTTTTTTTTTAAGTATATTTATTTTGAGAGAGAGAGAGAGAGAGAGAGAGCGAGAGAGAGAGAGCATTCATGCATGTGCATGAGGAGGGGAGGGTCAGAGAGACGGAGAGAGAGAATCTTAAGCAGGCTCCTCGTTGTCAGCACAGAGCCCCACGTGGGGATCGATCTCATGAACTATGAGATCATGACCTGAGTCAAAATCAAGAATCAGAAGCTTGACAGACTGAGCCACCCAGATACCCCAGGTTTTGACAAATTTATTCAGTCTTAAAACCACCATCATAATCAACATACAGAACATTTCCATCCCTCCAGAATTTCCCTACTCATTTAATTCTCTCCTTCCATCCCCAGTCCCTGAACTACCTGTTTCCTATCATATTTTTGCCTTTCCAGAAGGTCAGGTGAATGAAACACAGAATCTATAACCTTTTGTGTCTGATTTATTTCACTGAACACAATGCTTTTGGGATTCCTCTGCTGTTGCATGCATCTGGGGCTTCTTCTTTATTGTTGAGTAATATTCCATCAGATGTGTGCATCATAATTTATTCACCTGATGGTGCCGGTTTGGATTGTTGTCAGTTGTTGGCAATATTCTTATTTCTTTCAGTAAATATGTAAGTGTGGATTGTATGATATATTTGTATGTAACTTAGGAGAAACTGCCACACTGTTTTCCAAAGTGGAATATTTTCACCAGAAATATATGAGGGTTTCTGTTGTCCCACACGCTCATTGACACTTCGTATTGTCAGACTTAAATTTTAGCCACTCATGTGAGTATGCAGTAGTATCTCATGAGATTTTCATCTGTATTTCCCTAACGGCTAATGTTGTTGATCATCTTTTCCTGCGCTTACTTGCCATCTGCGTCTCTCCCCTGGTGAAGAGTCTATGTGCATTGTTCGTCCGTTTTTTATTGGAATGTTCTAGATACAAGTCCTCTATCATCAGCCAGATATTTTGCAAACATTTTCTTCCAGTCTGTGACTTGTATTTTCATTTTCTTGACAGTTTCATTTGAAGAACAGGAATTTTTAGTTTTGATAAAGCCCAATTTATGAATTTTTCTAATGGTTTGTGCTTTTTCTGTGCCTAACTAAAGATCACAAAGCTTTTCTTCTAATAGTTTATTACAGTAGCTCTTATATTTTCTATGATCAATTTAAAATCAATTTATTATATATGATTCAAGGTAATTATAAGGGTTTGTTTTCTGCATATGAATATCCGATTGTACCAGAACCACTTATAAAAGAGTATCCTTTCTCCATTGAATTGCCTTTGTATCTTTGGAAAAAAATCAGTTGACCACACATATGTGAGTCTATTCTGTTCCATTTATCTATATATCTATTTTTAATCCATGCTCATTCTCTCACTGTACTTTTATAGTAAGCTTTTAAGTTATGTAGTGTGAATCTCTCAACTTTGTTCTTTTTTTCAAAATCCTTTCGGCTGTTTGAGATCTTTTGCATTTCTGCATACATTTTAGAATCAGCTTGTCAACTTTTATGAAAAAAATCTTCAGGGGTTTTTACTGAGATTGTGTTGAAACTATAAACTAATCTGGGAAGAAATTATATCTTAATAATATTGAGTTTTCTAATCTATGAACATAGTATATCCCTCTCTTATTTAGATCTTCTTTAATTTCTGTCAACAGTGTGTTATAGTTTTCAGTGTACAGGTCTTGCACATATTTTGCTAAAATTTTTCCTAAATATTTAATTTTTTGATGCTCATATAGTGGTTATTTCAGCTTTTTAATATCAAATCCTTCATTGTTAACATATAGAAATATAATTTTTTTTATCTTGACCTTTGCAACATGGCTAAACCCACTTAGTTCTAGTAGCTTTTCAGTAGATGCCTTGGAATTTTCTGTCAATGATCATGTCATAAGCAAATAAAAAAACTTTAACCATGGGGCACCTGCGTGGCTCAGTTGATTGAGCACCCAACTCTTGGTTTCAGCTCAGGTCATGATCCCAGGGCTGTGGGATTGAGTCCTGCTAAGCGTGGAGCCTGATTGAGATTCTCTCTCTCTCTCTCTCTCTCTCTCTCTCTCTCTCTCTCTCTC
>NW_024412747.1:8142839-8172948 GCF_014898765.1 Herpailurus yagouaroundi | reverse complement strand
CCCCCCCCCCCCCCCCAAAAAAAGTTTAACTTTTCCCTTCCTAATCTGTAGGCCTTTGATTTCATCTTCCTGGCTTATTGCATTGACTGAGACCACAAGTAAAATATTGAATAGAAGTGGTAAAAAGTATTCCTGGCCTTGTTCTTGAGATTAAGGGGAAAGCATTCAGTTTTTCACCATTAAGTATGTTGTTAATTCTAGATTTTCCATAGATGTTCTCTGTCAGGTTAAGGAAGTTCCTGCCATTCTTAATTTGCCTAGAATTTTTTATTGTGTGTAAACCTTACCTTTCTTTCTTTTTTCATGCTATTTCTTCATTTATTGAGAGGATCATAGGTTTTTTTTTCTTTTTCGGTATTATTGATGGGTGATTTATATTAATTAATTTTCTAATGCTGAAACAGACTTGCATTCGGGGAAAAGCCCTTCTTGGACATGAAGCACTTTTTATACATATTCCTTTTATATATGGAAGGATTTGAGTTGTTAAAATTTTGTTAAGGATTTTTGCTACCATGTTCATGAAGGATATTGGTCTGTAGCTTTCTCTTCTTATAAGATCTTTGACTGTTTTTGGCATCAGGGTAATGCTGGTCTTACAGTATGAGTCAGAAAGTGTTGCCTTCTCTCATATTTTCTGAAAGAGCTTATATAAAATTGCTATTATTTATTCATTTTTTAAAAGTATATTAAGAGAGAAAGAGAGTACAAGCAGGGGAGGGGCAGAGGGAGTGGGGAGAGAATCTTAAGAGAGCTCCACGGTCAGCTTGGAGCCTGACATAGGGCTCAAACTCAGGATTGTTAGATCATGACCTGAGCTGAAATCAAGAGTCAGACGCTTAACCAAATAGGCCACCCAGCTTCCCCTTATTTCTTAATTTTTTGGTAAAATGCCTTACTTTTTTGGTAGAATTCACCAGTGAAGCCATCTGGACCTGGAGTGTTCTTTGTGAGAAGGTTTTCAACTATAAAGTCATTTTACTTATTTGATACAGAACCAATCATTTTCTAGCTCTTCTTGAGTAGTTTGTGTCTTTTAAGAAGTTATCCATTTCATTTAAGTCGTAAAATTTATTGGCATAAAATTGTTCATGATAACCCCTATTTTTCTTTCATGACAAGGGATTTACAGTGATGGTGCCTCTCTCATTCCTGATACTGGTAATTTATTTCTTGTCTCTTTTGCAGATTAGTCTTTCCAAGAGCTTATCAATTTTACTGATCTTAAAGAACCAATGTTTGGTTTTTAATTTCCTCTGTTATTTTTCAGTATCCTATTTCACCGATTTCTGCTCTGATCATCATTGTTTCCTATCTTCTGCTTACTTTTGTTATAATTTGCTCTACCATTTCTAGTTTCTTAAGGTGTAAGTTTAGGTTGTTGATTAAGGTGTTTCTTCTTTTCTGATTACAGCCATTTGGTGCTGTAAGTTTTTCTCTAGTCATTGCTTTCTCTCTAAGCTGCATCCTATACCTTTGATATGTTGTATTTTTGTTTCCATTCTGTTCAAAATATGAATTTCCCTTTTGATTTTTCTCTGATCCATGGGACTAGAAGTGTGTTATTTAGTTTCCAAGTGTTTAAAAATTTTCCAAAGATTGGGGCACCTGACTGGCTCAGTGGGTGGAGTATTCAACTCTTGATCTCACATTTAAAATTGCTCTCTCCTCTGCATGGCCTGGAAATTCTATGAAGATAGCAATCGTATCTGTCTTCTTTGTTAAGGGTCCCTGATACATAATAGGGACACAACTGCCTTCAAATGGATGATGATGTGAAATCAGAAAGTGTGGGTTAAATTTCAGCCCCACCACTTAATGGGCAAGCACACCTGAGCAGTAATGTATTCCATCCTTTACATTTTCTTCTAAAAAGGAGAGTCATCATAATCCTATTTTACAGGGACTTTGTGATGATTAAATTGGGGAATATACACATCAGGTATGATTCTCATGCCAAACACTTAGGAAAACAAGAAATGTAACTTTTTTATTGTCTTTGTAAGTGAATTCAGTTTCTATTTCAGCCACCAGTCTGCTGGATGATGGAAATATAATAACAATAATAATAATAATCTGCCAATTAAGTGTTTTCTTAGTCACGTCCAGGCAAACACTCCCTACTTCTGTCCTCCCTGGGGTTAACGTGAGTTCTGGAGGGCTTTCCACTGTGAGAGCATGTGCCGTTGAAGAGACACTAAGCATCTAGTCTCATGTAACCATCATCTTCACGCACATTGGCATCAGCTGGCATATCCGGTTTCCATCTGGCTTCTAGTTATACGGTAGATTAACTAGTGGATTCTAGTAGATTCTAAATCTAGTAGATTTAATCTACTAGAATTTAAATCTAGAATCTAGTAGATTCTAAAAGGTTGCTTTAGGTTTGCCAGATTTCTGGGGATAGATCTGAGCCATTATAAGTCACACACAAAAAAACATTCTGGTGCTTCTGGAACACTTGTGGGGAGTGCAGGGACCCAGCTGGGCTGCCTTGGCCTGTCTGGACACAATGTGTAGCTATTTCAGCTCTCCTGCCTTTTCACCCATCTGGGCCCTCCATGAAGCTTGAGGCTTCTCAGGCTACTCCCAGAAATTAAAACTCTGATTCCCTCTGCTTTCAGATCCCCTGATCTACATGAAGTGTTTGCTCTCCCCATCGCTTCCTGCTGGGTCACTATGGGATCAGGGGTCAGCAACACCCACCTAGTGACGTGCCAACACTCAACTCTCCAGCTCTCTTTCTGATTCTGTATCATTTTCTCTGAAGGACACTTTTGTTTGTTTGGTAATTGTTTCTTCCTGAAGCAGGAGAAACTGATTCTAACTGATCTTGTGGTCTGTTAAAAACTATTATTTATGACATAAATTATGTGCGCTGAGTTATTTCAAGCTCAGAACTTTTTCTATACTCCAAATTTGAAAATTACTTTCTTTTTTCTTAAAATATTGTCTTTGCCATGAGTTCAAAACCTTATTTGGAAGTCACAAGCCAAGACTTGACTCTTTTTCTCTCTCTGGTTCTACTATGAACACCATCCCTTTGAGATGGGTATGGAGTTTCAATGAAAGGATCTTGATATGAAGAGAAATCCTTGAAAATAAATTATTAAAAAATACTGAGACTGTTTGACTAATACATCAAAATATCATCCAGTTACATGCACATCAAAGACGTGCAAGTATGAGTTGGTCACAATTTTTTAATTTAGCATTGTTTCACTAAAAGCTTTCAAATCAATGCTGTTAAACTTTAATCAATGCATAGTGTACGCACTTAAAAGTCTCTCTTTGCTTCCTTTGTTTTAAAAAAAAAATCACTGTTCTCTATTTTTAGCAACTTCATTACTTGCTGTTTTCTTTGTTCTGACTGTGATATCTGTCTTAGATATTAAGCTCCTCTGGAGCAGAGATTGTTTTTCCTAAATACTATACCCATTTCCTGATAGATTGGTTCTGATAGCTCATCTATCTTTCTCGCTCACACAAGACATGTGGCTCACTTTCCCTACTATCCTCCAATGCGGTCCTATATTTGAGCCCAAATAGTCTACTTTCAGTTCATTTATTACCAATATCCATTGAGAATATAACACAACATATGTTGGGGGTGGGAGGCAGAAAAGTAAAAAAGTATTTATACCTAATATTTGTTGAAGACTACACACTGTCCACTTTTCTTGATGTTATGTTTTCTTATACATGTTACTTCACTAAGCTGTCCCAGCCCAAGGTATATGCTGTTATTATCTCCACTTACAGCTGAAAAGTCCAACTCTGAGGAATTAAGCATCTTGCCAAAATTTTTCCAGCTAGATTCCAACCCATGTAGTCTAGCTCTAAAGTGCACACTTCTAATCTGTATACTGCCTCAGAACCCAGAAGGTTTGTCATATTTCTCTTAAAACCTGAAGAATCCTTAGGTAGAAATAAGTCAAATATGACTGATGTTAAGAAACTACAGTGCTGGGGTGCCTGAGTGGCTCAGTTGGTTTAGCGTCCGACTTTGACTTGGGTCATAACCTCACAGTTTGTGGGTTCAAGTCTCACATCTGGCTCTCTGCTGGCAGCTTGAAGCCTGGAGCCTGCTTCAGATTCTATGCATCCCTCTCTCTCTCTCTCTCTGCATCTCCCGAGGTCTCTCTCTCTCTCTCTCTCAAAAATAAGCAAACAGTTTTAAAAATTAAAAAAAAAAAAAAAAGAAACTACAGTCTACCTAAGTTTGTAGTGACTTCCCTGTCATAAAGTAATGCTTTTGGATAGTGAATTGGATAGTGATGTGGTTTTGAGTGGTCTTCGGCACTTTGCCATAAAGAAGATGCCCTGTCTGGTGCCCTATGTGTTTTCTCTCCTTGGTGATATATCTTTACAGGGGAGATGGGTGAAAAGCTATCAGAGTTTGAAAGCACTTCTACACGATATTCCACTTCTTCTCTGATCTCTTATTCCCACCGATTAGCCAACAGGTTTATAAGCTTTGGGGGTTGGCCCTTTGTTTTAATATAGGAGACTGTTGGACTCAGAGGCACTACCATCCCATTCTAACATCCCATTGATTTCCTGTCTAAGAGAATATTGAGTGGAGAAAATAAGGACATCATGGAGCCATGACTTCTGCTGTGGTCAGTGAAAAACATGGAGGCCAACAAAGGGAAGTCAATGGCCCATTTGAGTTGGAGATTAGGGCAGGAGCAAAGGGTGAGGTGAAGTTTCAGAGACTGAAAAAGGACAAGCTATGGGTAGAAAACAGCACCTAAGAAGGAAAAGAGCAAAAACGAAGAAAAGTTAAGGCTATTATTCAATAAAAACAGGTTGAGAGCAGAAAAATATCAACATCCAGACACAGTTGACTAAAGTATTCAACTAATCAAGGGCATTACCTTAATCATTTGAATAAGCAGATGGTCAACCCAATCTTGTCTTTCTGAACTCCTTTCTGAACCCCTATCTTTTCTGAAAGGAAAAGAAGGATATAAAAATATAAAAGCAGAGGGATATTTCATGAAACCTAAAGGTAGGAGTATAGCTCGGTGTCAGAACATGCAAGGTTGTAGGACCCTCAAAGCCCTCTTTCTTCTCTGTCTCTGCATTTCTCCTTAATTCTTTACTGTTGCTTCTTTTGCTTTTTCTAAGATCACAACGGCTCATTAACTTTGGTGTTAGAAGCCCATCCCATCCAGATTCTTTCTCTGGATTCCAATTCTACATTCTAGGAAGAGAAGATTCGAATTGACTCAGTCTGGTCAGATGACCACCATTGGACTAAACAATTGTGCCTAGGTTTGGGATCCAGTTATATTAGCATGGCTGGTGAGAAACTACCATGTAGGCCAGAGCCCATCCTTCAATTTCACCATCTCCCAGGCCAGTCTGTTTTGCTGTAAGGATCAGATTAGGTAACATACAGGAAAGGGTGCCATGAAAATGTAAAGTACCATTACAATTTTCGTGGCTGAAATTTGTAACCATAGAGAAATATTTGAAGCCAAATTGCTTTTATGGTAACAGGTATTAGTTTTCATGCACTATAAAGATACTCTGGGTATATAAAGAGCCCTGTAAATTGGAGTCAATTTGTTTCATCTGATATTTTATTCTAGACCTTCTGCTCGCAAAGGATGCTGTGAGAGAAGAACAGGCTTTCCAAGACCGTGTTTCCTGATCTGCAGAGAAGAGTCTCAGCCTTAGAGGGTGAGGCAGTCATTATTTGGTACTCAGAAAGTTAAAATAGAAGGTCGTTAGGCATCGATCAAGGATGTCTCAAGGAGAAAGTGGCTGGGTTTTAAGATTCTTCTATAGAATCTGTCTTCTGGAAAAGAAACCAATTTTGTACCCTGGAGAGGATGTTTTATGTTGCTAGTGGTAATTGTTCCTCATCAAGTTTGCCACAAAAAAACTTTGGTGCACTGTGCATGAGGTGGGGGGGGGGGGGGTGGGGCGTGGCAGCTTTTTTCTAGTTAAATGCAAACTACTTTAGACCATATGGTTCCTGGGCTGTAGATTTTGATTAAATTTCCTGAATCCTCCTATACCGTAAAAAATAAGCCAACGAAAACGTAAAAGAAAAATATCATAAGCTTTCATTTAAAAATTTCAGAGATTCTTGTGCCTGAGAATACGACATCTATTTTTAGTTGGTAAAGCCTTAAATACCATTCCAATTCATACTTGTAATTTGAAGGACAAATTAGATTGATTATTTTACTTGTAACTTGCTGTGTTCATTGGAGTGAATTATTTAACTTATTTGTACTTTTTTGGGAGGAGAGGCAACATTATCCTGCCTCTTGAGTGTTTCTGGGACACTTTAGCATAAAAAGTATCTGAAGCACAAATAAAAACTCATGGCAGAGTGTTTTTCTCTGCCTTGATGACAGTGCATTGTGGAGTTTAAATTGCTAATGTGCTGTTCCAATGTGTCCAAATGCTTCCCTTTTAAAAGAAACAGGGCCATAGAAAACGGAGTGCTTAGTATGACAGTAGAGGGATTTATGTTCATAACCAGGAATTAAATATGGGGCCATCTTTCTGAGATTCATAAGCAGTTTAAAATAGAGATGGAGATGACCAAAGGAAAGAGAAGCAAGTAGAAATAATTAAACACTGAAGACCAAAGTAAGTAAAGGATGTTAAGAGAACATTCACACTGCCAAAAAACAACAAGAATACATTTTAAAGGTCTTCTTAGTTTTATTCAGTGATTCATGAATTGGGCAGCACCCATCTAGCAGATAGAAAGGAGTTCTTTGGAGCTATACAAAAATGAAAGCCTTTTATAGGCAGAAAAGAGCAGGAACAAGGAAGTCATACTAGACAAAAAAAATGGGTTGGTTATTACCTGAAAGTGACTTTCCTCAGGGGATGACAAGGGTCTTACTAGGCAGACTACCTAACAAGTGTTGATCAGGCAATTCCAGATTCACTGGTTTCAGATTCCATTTTTTTTTTTTTTTTTTCAACGTTTATTTATTTTTGGGACAGAGAGAGACAGAGCATGAACGGGGGAGGGGCAGAGAGAGAGGGAGACACAGAATCGGAAACAGGCTCCAGGCTCTGAGCCATCAGCCCAGAGCCCGACGCGGGGCTCGAACTCACGGACCACAAGATCGTGACCTGGCTGAAGTCGGACACTTAACCGACTGCGCCACCCAGGCGCCCCTCAGATTCCATTTCTAGGAGAGCTGAAACTGTAATTAAATCTGAGTTTGTTGATGTGGGGCTTAGCATAAGTGACTCTATTTTGAGCCTGTTGTCTTTAACAGCACATGTACTCTCTCTCTCTCTCTCTCTCTCTCTCTCTCTCTCTCTCATGCTAAAGAACAAAAAGAACATAACCTATTTGAACCTGAGACTTAAAAGGAGAACATTTCCATGTGGATTTGTTGATACCTTCTGCAGAAAAAAATGGTTTCCCCCAGAACTATGCTTTTCAGGGAAGGTTATAGGGATGGACAATATTTTTTTTATATATAATTTGCTATCAAGTGAGCTAACCTACAGCATATACAGTGTGCTGTTGGTTCCAGGAGTACATTCCCATGATTCATCGCTTACATACAACCCCCAGTGCTCATCCCAACAAGTGCCCTCCTCAATGCCCATCACCCATTTTCTCTTCTCCCCCACCCCCCAATCAATCCTCAGTTTGTTCTCTGTATTTAAGAGTCTCTTATGGTCTGCTTCCCTCTCCATTTGAAACTATTTTTTCCTCTTCCCTTCCCCCATGGTCTTCTGTTAAGTTTCTCAAATTCCACGTATGAGTGAAAACATATGACATCTGTCTTTCTCTGACTGACTTATTTCACTCAGCATAATATAGGGATGGATAATCTTGAACACACAACCAGTTGGTTGGTCCTCAAAGGTGGATACTTAGTAGGATCCAGGCAATGGTGGAAAAAACACAACATAGGGAACAAGACAAACATGATCCCATCCTTGGGGAGCTTCTTGTCTAGAGGAGACAGATACATAAACAAAATGGCAGATGATGATAGTGCTACAGAGGAATAATATAGGGTACTTCCAGGAACATATGAGAGGCACACCTAACCTGGAGGGTAGGGGTAGCCTAGACAGGCAGAGAGAATTGCATATCTAATGCATGTTCAACTTAATGCTGAGTAAGAACAGATAACTTGGCTTGTCTGCATGTTCCTAAGCTCCCCTCTACGAACCACCAGTTACTCAAAACTCAGAGGGAAGTTGACAGCTGTGGCTTAAAGGAAGATGCTTGAACTTGAAGTCAGACCAGTTCTAGGTCCATCATCACAAGTTGCAAGACCTTGAGTTTCCTCACTTCAGTTTCCTTGCTTGTAATTGGAAATAATAAAATATTTCCATGATTCTAAGTGATTATAAGATGCACATTAATTTAATAAGAAATTTTCAAGGTAAGGGTAATGAGAGAGAGAAATATCTGTCAATTGTAGGATACTTCCTGATTTTAGCAGCAACAAAATGAAAACATATGTATATCATAGGGGCACCTGAGGGGCTCAGTCAGTTAAGCATCCAACTTTGGCTCAGGTTATGATCTCATGGTTCATGACTTCGAGCCTGCATTGCGCTCTCTGCTGTCAGTACAGAGCCTGCTTCAGATCCTCTGTCTCCCTCTCTCTCTGCCTCTCCCACCCACTCTCAAAAATAAATCAACATTGAAAAAAATTTTTTTAAGTTGACACTAAAAAAAAGATATGTACATCATAAAGTTTAGGAAATGTGGTGACCTGTACTTCCCAAGGTTGTTTGTGAAGGTTAAATGAGATTATATGTGAGAATATATTTTCACATTGTGCTATGGACTGAGTGTGTATCCCCTCAAAATTCATATATTGAAATCCTAACCCCCAATATGATCGTATCAGAAGGCAGGACCTTTGGGAGGTAGTTTGGTGGTGAGGGTGGAGCCCTCATGAGTGGGATTAGAACCCCTATAAGAAAAGATGTGAGGGGTGCCTGGGTGGCTTAGTCGGTTAAGCATCTGACTTCGGCTCTGGTCATGATATCACAATCTGTGAGTTCGAGCCCACGTCAGGCGCTGTGCTGATAGCTCGGAGCCTGGAGCCTGCTTCGGATTCTGTGTCTCCCTCTCTCTCTCGGCCCCTCCCCCACTCGCACTCTGTCTCTCTCAAAAATAAAAACATAAAAAAAAGAAGTGATAGCTTGCTCTCCCCACTTACATGCAAGGACGCAAAGAGAGAAGGTTGCAGTCTACACATGAGCATGGGAGCCATCACCAGATACCAAATCTGCCCGTGTCTTGATCTTGGACCTCCCAGCCCTACTTGCCTCACCCTCTACATGGCCCAAACTTTTTTTTTAAGTTTATTAATTTATTTAGAGAGAGACAGAGATAGCACAAATAGCTAAGAGACAGAGAGAGAGAGGGAGAGAGAGAGAATCCCAAGCAGGCTCCAAGCTGCCAGCTATGGAGCCCGACGTGAGGCTTGAACTCATGAACCATGAGATCATGACTTGAGCTGAAAACAAGAGTTGGTTGCCCAACCAACAGAGCCACCCAGGTGCCCCAGTGGCCCAGCCTTTGATAATATACTAGTGACTTGAAAAACCGGATAGTGCATTCAATCCTGGGATCAAATTTCTTCGAGTCATTTTTATGAAATGGGATATATTGTTATTAATAACTAATATACAAAGCCTTTTAGAACCAAAAGGAAATTTAAAGTTCAATGAATCCTATCCTTAAATTTTATAATCGAAGTAGACCGAGGATCAGAGATACTAAAGACTTTTCTACACACCTATGCACATGGCACAGTTGGGGCTGAAAGAGGCCTTTTGATAGATAATTGTTGACAATTATTAGTAATTATGGTTCTATAGAGTGAAGTATTGGAACTGGTTGTATCACATGAGCTCATCTGAAGCAGCTATAGAATACCAATCTCCCAAGTGAGCAATGCCTTAGCAACACGCAGTAGAAGGCTAGGCTGATTTAGGTCATGGAATTGAGACGGTGGGGCCTATGGTATACACTCACAGGCGTACATTCCTGATGTATTACATGAGCTTCCTTCCCAAGAGAAACAAATTCATGCTCAACCTGAGTGACAGTTATTGAAATGGTGGGTCCTCTGTAGGGTAAGATTTGCATGCTCCTCCAGCAGTCATCCTCACACCACCCCCAACCAGTTTACCTGGGTCTGAAAATAACAAAGTAGATTAGGTCTCAGGGTTATGACTGCTTGGTGGGGGAGGAGGGGCTGCTCACAAAAGAACCATAAGAGGTTATTACTCTCTTTGTAGTCACCAGGAAGCAGGGCTGGGCTGGGCTGGACTGAGCAATGACAATGCTAAAATCACCAGAAATGCATCTTCAAGTGCATTCAGTCACAGATCTACCTATGCTCATGCCAACCATCCACGACCTGATACTGTAGCAACTTCCTTGAAGGCTTATCAAAGCGTTGCAGGCGGGATCCAGCTCATTGTGGCTTTATCTACGGAAGGCAGATGAGGACAGACTTGTCATCATCTCCCGCCTGGGGAGACTGATACCTGGTGAAATAATCGTTCTAAGCTCCCTGTCGCTGAAGGGAAGTCAAGTCAGGCCTCTTACTTCTGGGGTGCTCTATCTGGCACTAGGTTGGACTGCTCTTCAACCTTAAGACAAACTGGAAGCAGGCTGCTCAATAGTGGACAAAACAGAACTGAAAAGTCCTAGGATTTCAAAGCAGAAGGAGGCTATGCAATTTGCATTTAGGATTACTTCATTTAGCTCGAATACATAATTTGACCCATCTGACAGAGGTGGGATCCGAGACTAGGAAAGCTTAAGCAAGCTGCTCAAGATAGGACGACTGATGAGTTAGTTAAAGGGCCAACAATCCCAAAGTTCCGGGCGGGGCCACAAGGAGTACTGCGCAGAGTGTATCGCCACCCCGCTGCCCCAGCGGTGTACCCGCGAGTAATCCCTGTCCCTAAGGCAGCAAGCCGCAGGGCTGCAGCCTTTTCCTGCTGTGACCCGTCAGCCAGCTCAGCCCCCTCACCCGGTGACCCGCAGGCGCTGAGCCTCCACGCTTTGCTCTGTGGCGCCTATCTTGTCTTTGTTTGGAGTCCTGGAAAATCTGAGACCGGGGGAGGCGTGACTTCACTATTCATATCGCTTTTAAACAAACGATTTCCCAATGTGTGTCTGTTTCAAGGCTGCTGACACTTTCGCAGGCAGAGCCTGCCGCGTGGCGAGCCCTACCTTCTGCCTATCCCCACCCACCAAGCCCTCGGCCTCCCCCCACCGCGCTTCCCTCGGCAGCTGAGAGGGAACAGCGGAGCAGTCGAAACAGCCAGGGCCGCGGGTGGGAGGCTGTTCGCGTAGCTCGTGGCTGGCGTGATCTCCCCATTCATAAAACTACCATCCCTGCTCGCTGAATTCCCTCCGGCCCCGCACCGCCCCACGCGCAGCAGGGTAGGGCTGGGCCCCGGGTGCTCGGTTCCGAGGGCCACGGGGCCTAACGCGGCTCGTTTCCGCGCTTCGCCATGAAGTCCCAATTTACAAATCCCATCTCGTGTCCTCGCTCAGTCTGTATGGACGACTGACACCGACCGCGGATGAGCGCTCTCGGTTGAAAGCAAGAGAGAAAATGGCTTGGGGTTCAATGCATAAATAACACCTCACTCACCCTTTGACTTCAGGCTATCCGACATTTTGTGACTTGCATTTTTTGCTCTATCCTAGATTTAGGAAGCGCCTGTCAAACTATGCTACCTATTCATTTGTAAACAACTGGCGTTTTAGGTCCCTTTCTACCCTTTTACGGTGGTGGGTGGGAGCGCGGTAGTGGGCAAGAGAGCTGATGGCAGGGGCGGGGCGGGGCAGGGCGTTGTACGAATTTAAGATGCAATCTCCATCCAAATAATAGATTGTTATTAACAATGATCCTCTCCGCGAAACCCTTAAAATTGCCCCCTGACTCCCCTAGCAGCAAAAGGAGAGCCCTTATTCGCTGAGCTGACGCCTCCTCGTCTCCCCCCGCCCCCCACTACTCCTGCTCTGGAAATTACAACTCCTCAGCGCGCCGCGCGGGGAGGAGGAGGCGGCGGCGGCGGCGGCGGCGGCGGCGGCAGGAAGGCGGGGAGGGGATTCCCGAGCCAGCTGGGCGCTCGCCCTCCGCCCGCCGGCTGCAGCGTCGCGCGGCCAAGGTCAGAGGCTCCGTCGCCGCAGCAGCAGCAGCAAACCAGATCAGCGGGTCAATCCTTGCCGCGGAGGGGAAAAGCCCCAGGGCGCATTTGGTTCGCACCAGCAGCCACCAGGGAGGGAGGCGAGAGAAGGTCTCCGAGCCTGCTGGGCCCCACCGAGACAGTCGCGGGCGCAGCGACCCGGCACGGCAGGTGGCCGCCTCTCAGTCTGCGCTCCAGGAGCTGGGGCGGCACTTTGAGCTCTGGGCGCTGTCCGTCGCCTCGTGGTGCTGAACCCAGCCCCACGGCCAAGGGGCCTGCTCACCCGCCTTCTCGCCTACTGATCGCTCCGATTGGGGCAGGACGGGGGCAAAAGGGAGCCCCTGGGCAGCTGCCCACTGGAGCCGAGGGGTTGAAACAGGACAGCTAGGAAACGGCAGCCTGGCCGCTGCTCCTGATGTGCATAGGAGACGCGCGCTGCAGCCGGCGGCGGCGCTAGTGCTGATTCATCACCTAGAGCTCCTCACAGGCCATCGCGAGGGCAGCGGACTGACTCTGGACTCTGGCCGCAGGTTGAAGCCGCTGGCGCAGGAGCCCCGCGGGCAGGAGGTGAGGACCCCTTCCCTTCTCTTGCCCCCAGTCGTCCTAGGGCGGTGGCGCCAGGACACAGAGAGGGGCGTGCCCCCAGACTGTGAAGTGGTCATGCCTGTGTAATGCCCTCGCCTGCAGTCTCTCCAGTGCTGACCACGCTTGGTCCCCTCCTCCGCCTGTCTCTGGAGCTTGGGCCGTTCCATCTCCCACCCTGAGCACCTCGGTCTGTTCGCGCCGCGATGGAGGAGGAGCTGAAGTGCCCCGTGTGCGGCTCCCTGTTTCGGGAGCCCATCATCTTGCCCTGTTCCCACAACGTCTGCCTTCCTTGCGCTCGTACCATCGCCGTGCAGACCCCGGACGGTGAGCCGCACCTGCCCCAGCCGCTCCTGCACTCCCGGGGCTCGGGGCTACCCGCCGGCGCCGCCGCGGCACCCCCTCTGGACCACGATGCGGCGGCTGGCCCGGCCTGCAGCGGCGGAGGCGGGAGCGCAGCTGGCGGCCTGGGCGGCGGTGCGGGCGGTGGCGGGGACCACGCGGACAAGCTGAGCTTGTACAGCGAGACAGACAGCGGTTATGGTTCCTACACGCCGAGCCTCAAGTCCCCCAACGGGGTTCGCGTGCTGCCCATGGTGCCCGCGCCGCCAGGCTCCTCGGCCGCCGCGGCCCGGGGTGCCGCCTGCTCTTCGCTGTCCTCGTCCTCTTCAAGCTCCATCACGTGCCCGCAGTGCCACCGCAGCGCTTCCCTGGACCACCGAGGCCTGCGCGGCTTCCAGCGCAACCGGCTGCTCGAGGCCATCGTGCAGCGGTACCAGCAGGGCCGCGGGGCCGCGCAGGGGGCGTCCGCAGCCTCTGCAGTGGCCATCTGCCAGTTGTGCGACCGCACCCCGCCGGAGCCGGCTGCCACGCTATGCGAGCAGTGCGACGTCCTCTACTGCGCTGCTTGCCAGCTCAAATGCCATCCATCCCGGGGACCCTTCGCTAAGCATCGCCTGGTGCAGCCGCCGCCGCCACCCGCGCCGGCGGAGGCAGCCTCAGCATCCCCGGGCGCGGCCCAGGGCGCCCCCAGCGGAGGTGGCGGCTGCAAGAGTCCGGGGGGCGCGGGGGCTGGAGCGGCGGGGGGCAGCGCCGCCCGCAAGTTCCCTACGTGCCCCGAACACGAAATGGAGAACTACAGCATGTACTGCGTGAGCTGCAGAACCCCGGTGTGCTATCTGTGCCTGGAGGAGGGCCGTCATGGCAAGCACGAGGTGAAGCCGCTGGGAGCCATGTGGAAACAGCACAAGGTGAGGGCAGGGCGCGCTAGCGTGGGATCACGGGTGCAAAGAGGGTGGGAGGAGAAAGGCTCCTGGTCTCTTCCCCGGAGAGTTGGCAGAGGCAGGGATTACTTTGTTCACTCCCTCATTCCCTCATCAGTCATTTGACAAACACTTAAATGAATCCAAGTACTCTGAATTGGGTGTCGGAATGGGAAAGGCAGGGAAAGAGGACTTATTCGGTGCCCTTCCCCTGAGACTGTATGATTCTACACAAAGGGCACCCATAATGCAGAAACAGGGTTTTTTTTTCATTCCCAAAGTTGACTAATAAATTCCCCTGACGGCCTCTTCGGTTTTATGGCATCCAGGGCTCTCTTCCTCCGTGGAAAAAGATTTTTTAAGTACAGATGTTCCCACCTGCTTGCAGGAAATTGCAAGGCAGGGAGGATTCTTTCCGAGCCCTCAGTGAAGGGACACACTATTTCCTACAGAGCAGAACTCCCCTCTGCTACCAGAACAGAAATTTACCTACTGTTTCAAGGAGTCTCTAGCACTTTCTACCCCCAGAATGCCTCTCAGCCAAGAGGGAAGATATAATTGCTCATGGGCTTTATTTGAGAATTTGGCGGTGCGCCCTCTTAAGAAAGGAGCATCATTTTCCCCCAGAGACTTTCTCTTCCTGGGACTCTGTCACTCATGCTGGTGGGAGTGTGGTGGCCCTGCAGAGCAAGCCACCCTTCCCTCTGCAAGCTGCTGCAAACCTTCTTCCCCTGCGACTGGCCTGGGGGTGCCACCTCCCAAGTGAAAATGGAACAGCCTCTAAGTGCCAGTTCACGGTTGCCAGTGTGTTTTCCTGTCTGACACTGGGCAAGAGAATCCTCAAAATCAGGGCATGCCCTTGTTCAGGCCCCCAGGCAAGAGTGGGTTCAACTCTTCTAATGAACATTGACCTTAATTTCCTATCCAAAGGCCAAGCCAAGCAGCTGGACTCAGGGGCACTGAAGGTCAGTGATTCTGGTCTGGCAGAGTTAGAGTCCCTGCTGGATGACCCCAACTACACCTGCACATCTGGACACTTACCATTCAATATCCTCTTTCCAGTAAATTCTCACTCCACAAAGAGGCAGAAGGTCTTAAGGTCCCAACAGAATTATGTATTCTGCTTGAGGAGGAAAGACACAGGAAATTAATCAATTTGCCATGGTTACCTTGTATCATCCAACTGGAAATGGACAGAAAAGGTAGCATACATGAGAGAAGGGACTAACTATTCCTATTATAGATTTATTATAGTCACAATAAGTAACTATTAACTATATAATTTCATCTGCTGCAATGAGTGTGCTATTATTGTAATTTAACATTTTCAAATCAGAAAATTAGAAAAGGAATGGGGAAAACTTTAGAAATCCCCCTTGGAGATGGAAATTTGCAGAAGAGACATCATGTCACAAATAAAACTTTTGCAAAGAGGGTGTGATCAGTTACCAAGACAAGAAGTATAGGTTCACATTCAGATGTCACAAACTGTTAAATTTTCACAGCCTTGAAGGCTAGAAATAATTCTAGGTATTGCCACCCAAATCTTTAGACTTAGTGAAGAGTGGAAACCAACATGAATTGAGATTTTTTTTTAATTAATCTTTTTAAAAAAATTTTTAAATTTATTTATTTTAAAAATCTTTTTTAAAAATTTATTTATTTTGACAGGGAGAAAGAGGGTGTGAGTGGGGGAGGGGCAGAGAGAGAGAGAGTTGGAGAGAGAGAGAGAATCCCAAGCAGGCTCTGCACTATCCGTGTAGAGCCTGACATGGGCTCAAACCCACAGACTGTGAGATCATGATCTGAATTGAAATCAAGAGTCGGATGCTTAACCGATCGAGCCACCCAGGCTCCCCCAGATGAATGTGCAGTCTTAAAAGAGATTAAGACTCTTGCCAGGAAAAGTGAGTTAGATCATGAGCTATGGTTTCCAGAACCTCTTGGTTCAACGTTTATTTATTTTTGGGACAGAGAGAGACAGAGCGTGAACGGGGGAGGGGCAGAGAGAGAGGGAGACACAGAATCGGAAACAGGCTCCAGGCTCTGAGCCATCAGCCCAGAGCCTGACGCGGGGCTCGAACTCACGGACTGCGAGATCGTGACCTGGCTGAAGTCGGACGCGTAACCGACTGCGCCACCCAGGCGCCCCAGAACCTCTTGGTTCTTGCAGAAAAAATCATTAGTCATTCTTCCCTTGATGTCCACAGCACTTTTATAACATTTCTAACCTCAACCAACAATGCACAGTTATGAGAAAATACGGAAAGCACACGTGAAATTTGCTCAACGGACTGGGAAAGTATCTATGGAAAACACAACTATGCAGAATCTGGTGTCTCAGATTCACAGCTTCACAAATCCAGAAGGAATGGTGGGAGATACTTTTGTGAAACCCCATTTCTAAGAATGAATAGAAGTTCTCCTGTTCTCTTTCAGTAGGTACTGGTTTTCTAAAGAAAGGAAAATTATTGAGTGCTTATGATGAGCAGCTCACTGAAGGGCATGGTATCAAAGGAAAAGATAAATGAGGAAGCACAGGTGGAACCTTTGGTCTTGCTTTGTGGTCAGGCATGTAGACTTCCACTGTGAGAGTGGCTTTTTTTTTTTTAAGTTTATTTATTTGTTTGGTGGCGGAGGGGGATGCAGAGAGAGAGGGAGAGAGAGAGAGAGAGAGAGAGACTCTCAGCAGGCTCCACACTGTCAACACAGAGCCCATCGCAGGGCTGGATCCCACATCCGTCCTCAAGATCACGAACTGAGCTGATATCAAGAGTTGGGCGCTCAACCGAATGAGCCCCCCAGGTGCCCTGGTAGCTACCTTTGAAAGAGAAACTGGAACACTCAATTTCACAGTCCCACTGGGGCAGTTTAAGTTCTTCAGTAAAACTTAAAGTCTCTGTTGTTGTTATCATCCAAAAATCCCACCCGCCATGACAAAGGCTTGCTGCCCTACCAGAACTAGACTTGGGACAGAAACATTTCCCTAACACTCCTGTGACTGCAGAAACCTTCATTTAAGCCCTGCTCTAATTCCTCCCAAGCATGACCAGAGCTTGCCATCTAATTAGTGACTCTTTAGCAAAGAGAAATGTAAGTGACACTGAAATCTATTTTAAAACGAGATTGATTATCACCTTTTGAAAACAGTGTAAAAACTTTAGGTGTTGGCTCAACACATTTTTATGTATTGAAGTATACTTGACATACAATATTCTATTAGCTTCACACGTACAAGTTAGTGATTGGACATTTATATACATTGTGAAAACTGACCACCATAATAGGTCTAATCTCCACCTGTCCCCGTAGAAACTTAATACAATGTTTTTGACTGTATTCCCCATGCTGTACATTGCATCCCCATGACTTGGTTTTTGTATAACTGAAAGTTTGTGTGTCTTGATCTTCTTCACCCATTCACACCACCCCCCTTTTGAGCCCCTTTCCCTCTGGCCACCACCACTCTATTCTCTGTATTTATCAGTGTGGGTGTTGTTTTATCTATTTGTCTTTTTTTTTTTTTTAGATTCCACTTATAAGTGAAATCATGTGGTATTTCTCTTTCTCTGACTTATTTCACTTAGCACAATAACCTCAAGGTCCATCCATGTTGTCACAGGTGGCAAGATATTGTTCTTTTTTATGGCTCAGTAATGAGAGAGAGAGAGAGACCGCCTCTTCCTTATCCATTCATCTATTGATGAATGTTTAGGTTGTTTCCATATCTTGGCTATTGTAGCACTTTTTAGATGATTCTTCCAGAAAAGTATTCATCCTTTGAAAGACACGTTGATGTAAAGAAACAATGTGTGGGGAAAGATAGGACAAAGGAAGGGAAGCTTTCTAGGAGAGCTTTTGTCTTTCTGCATATTGAATATGGAATTCTAATTTTCCTGAAGCCAGGGGAAAAGGATTGTTGAAAGCTGTGTCTCTTCCCTAGACAGACACGTCATGGACTATCAACAAGTCCATCTGTAACTCCTGCTGGGTGCCAGTGGTCAACGCTAAATTATTATCGGTAGAAGTTGATTCCTGAACTGAGGTACAAAATGCTAGATGAACCCTTCTTTAGAAGTCTTTGAAGATCCCCGAGAAAATAAGAGAGTATTAAAACAAAATCTCGTTGAGACCCCAGGATTACTGTTCCTAATGAGTCAGCACTTCATTCACAAGAGCAAAGGAAGGGATGACGAGGCCTAGAAATCTCAGGGAAAACAAGACTTCAGGTTACTCTCATGTCTTGAGGTTCTGCCAGAGGGCACTTGACTTCTCAGCACCCTGTTCCTACCTGATTTTATTTTTATAAAAGGGATAAGGAAAGGCTTTTAGCCTTTAAAGCCCGAGCGTAAAGGCTTCCTCCATTAAAAGAAATAACACATAAATAACAAAGGCAGAACATGTCATTGTAGCTGAACTATGATCATTAGTACACTTATTTGAATATCGGCAGAATTTTATAACACAGTGATCAATGCTCATTGTTAAGACTTAGAATTACAAATCTAGAATTGTAAGAAAAGAAATAGCCCTAAATCCCAATTTGGAGAGAAAAAAAAATTTCTAATGTTTTAGGTTTTCCTTGTAGAATTCTATCATACATTTATTTTGTGTCCTTTTTTCATTAATCATACAATATAAATATCTTTTCTGTCAATTAATGTACATCGTTTTTGATACAGCACGCCATTGCTGCATAAAGATTTAGTATTTTACTTCAGCCACACCTTAGTGCTGGACTTTAGGTTGTTTTCAGTCTATGCCTATACTCTTAATTATTTAAATCTATGCCTATACTCTTAATTATTTCCTTACGTTACATTTCTAAACATGGAGTTACTATGTGAAAACATACCTGGCTTTAAGATATTTGATTAATGTGGGGCGCCTGGGTGGCTCAGTCCGTTGAGTGTCCGACTTCAGCTCAGGTCATGATTGCACAGCTTGTGAGTTCAAGCCCCACATCAGGCTCTGTGCTGACAGCTCAGAACCTGGAGCCTGCTTTGCATTCTGTCTCCCTCTCTCTCTGCCCCTCCCCCACTCATGCTCTGTCTCTCTCAAAAATAAATAAACATTAAAAAAATGTTTTTAAAGAAATCCTATATATAAAAAAAGATATTTGATTAATATTACCAAATTACCTTTCATAAAGGTTATACTTATTTTATCCCAAGAGAAACATTATGTAAATAATAAAAAAGTCATGTAGAGAGGGACCATGGTGGGGCAGGAAAAAGGTGGATTATTTTGTGTCTAGTAATTACTACTTGCTATTTTCATCACATTATTGATAGAATTATTTTTAAAAAGAAGATTACAAATACAGTAAAATCTTGGATTGCGAGTAACTTGTTCTGCGAGTGTTCCGCAAGATGAGCAAACATTTTTAATAAATTTTAACTTGATAAGAGAGCAACATCTTGCAATACGAGTTGTACGTGATGCTGAATGTCACATGATCACAACTGAGCCAATGGCTCTTGAAATTCAATTGATATATGAGTGCTTTGGATTACAAGCAGATTTCCGGAACAAATTATGCTTGCAAACCAAGGTTTTACCATATGTAGAATTTAAAAAATTTTTTTAAGGTTTATTCATTTTTCAGAGACAGAGCGTGAGCAGGGGAGGGGAGAGAGAGAGGGAGACACAGAATCCGAAACAGGCTCCAGGCTCTGAGCTGTCAGCACAGAGCCCGACGTGGAGCCGAACTCACAGACGGAGAGATCATGACCTGAGCTGAAGTCGGACACTCAACGGACTGAGCCACCCAGGCGCCCCCATATGTAGAATTTTAGATCCCTAACTACTAGTTGGGGATCTGCCTTCTCTCAAAACTTGGTTTGATCTGCATGACGGTTGTCCAAATAGCCCTCTTGATCTTGAAGGCCTATGAAAAGACCAGGCCTTGAGGGCCCACCTACGGCACTTTAGGGTGGGGTTGGGTGGGGAGAAAGAGTTCAGTAGAGAGAAGTGCTTGGCAAAATCCTTTGGGGAGGTCTGAGTTCTATTACTCTATAGCTGATTGCTGCACAGGAGCTGAGCTGCCTGTTCTAAGCCAACTGCTACTGAGTGAAAATGCATCAGTGTCATCAGAGCATGTGGCATGGAAACATGTGCAATCTGAGAGAAAGTCTGGATTAAAAAAAAAAAAAAAGGAGCATGCGCAAGCAGGGGAGGGGCAGAGAGAGAGGGGAGACACAGAATCTGAAGCAAGCTCCAGGTTCCCAGCTGTCAGCACAGAGCCCCTCCTGGGGCTCGAACTCACGAACCATGAGCCAAAGTCAGACACTTAACCAACTGAGGCACCCAGGCACCCCAGAAAGTCTGGATTTTCGAGAAGCTGAATCTTTCACCAACTCTAAAGTTCTGAGAAATGTACTGTAGGCTGGCTTCTGTTCCACGTGCCCCAGGCCGGCTAAGAACCAATGGCTAATCTGTTTAGACTTCTGGAAACATGAGTTCACTCTGATAACTAGAGACCACCACGTCCTCTCAAACCACCCTCCATGTTCACATCACCACTGTCTTCAAAGACACCTGGGCTATAGTCCTGCTCTTTTCTTGGATTTAATCCCAAGCAGGTTGGTGATTTCAGAACAATTACTCGAAAGAACCCTTATGTTAACAACCTTTGAAATATATGCTTTCCTCATCACTCCACACATTTGGAAAACAGAAGTGGGTTTCAGAGAAGAAGGCAAAAATCCATAAGCTTGAACTGCTTTCCTTGAAGGCTGTTTATAGAGATAGGAGTACTTAGAATTTAGGAAGACCTTAAAGAATGTGAAAGGACATTGCTAGTGATAAATAGATTTCATACTGTGTGCTATGGTAGTCATTCCATGGCTGAGGTGTTGTATTTTTAGCCTGCACTGGGAAGTATGGATGGATATTTATGGTGGGTGGATATTCATGGTGATGGGACTTTAGCTGTGGATGTCAACAACGTGGAATATTCCAGAGGGGAGCTTATCGCTTCCTCTCTGAGGCAGACTAGGGAGAGGGTTGACAAACTGTAGCCCACCGTCTGTTTTTGTGAATAAACTTTTACTGGAACTGAGCCATGCTTGTTGGTTTACATATTGCCCATGGCTGCATTTGGCTACAGTTGCTGTTGGGGAGAGTTGAGTGGCTCCAACAGAGACCTGTGGCTTGCAGAGCCGAAACTATTTACCATCTGGTCCTTTGTGGAAAAAAGCATGCTGACCTCTAGACAAGGACCTGCGACCACAGTGTGGTCTGCTGAGCAGCAAGCAGCAATGGCAATACCCAGGAGCTTGTTGGAAATGCCACAGTCTTAATGACTCCAGATTTGAATGTTAACATCCCGTGTTGATTTGTGTATACTTCAAAGTTTGAAAAACCCTGATGGGAATGCTTTCTGGGCTTCAGGGCACTGGGCCCATCATTCTAACTGTGCAAGTCGTTTGAGAAGTGGGGTGCCCCCTCAAGCCTGAAGCTGATACTCAGTAAGTGGACTCTAGGGAGTCTAAGCAGATTGAACCAGAAGCCTTACTTAATTACTCTGGCACCAAACAGAATCTTTAGGTTCAGCAAATTCTGGGTGCTGGGAGACATTTCAGTGTTCGAAGAACACCTGGCCCGGAGGGGCAGGAATCTCTGAGGAGTGGAGGCATGTGCAAAGCTGAGCCTTCCTGGGCTCAAGTGTAGGTATCACAGGAGAAGGGAACGCTGGACAATGCTCTTTGCTGCTTCCCTGGGATTGAACAGAAATTGATTTACTGTGTATCTCTGGATTTCCTTTGGGTTGGTGACTTAGTTGTTCTGTAAAGAAGCAAAGAGAGTCTTTATCCACTCTTTAGCCAGGTTTGAAGGGCCTGCCCAGGGAATGGTGGAGTTTGGAAGTATCAAAACCATGGAACCTAAGGGGCAAGGGAAAATCCAGGCAGAGATGTGGGGAGGGGTATGAATTCACCCTTCCCTGCTTGCAATTTCCTCTTGCAAAGCAAGAGCTGTGCAGGATTTTAAGTTTTTCATTCCTAGAATAGACTGTTTCCGGCAGATGTGGTGAATTCCAGCCTCCTCATTTTGCAGATGAGGAACTTGAGGCCCAGGGGCTTGCTATTGTTGCACAGCAAGTTGTGAAATGATTTCGTAAAAAGATGATCCTTTCAATCTCTTCATTGTACCTTTTGATTAACTACAAAAATGTAACAGAATGCTGTGTATGTATCTGAACAAAAACATGTGTATGGCATCACTGAGAGAGTAATTGTGAATGGAAGAAATATTCTAAAAAGTAGGGACAGAGATTGGCCATAGCCTCTCTTTCATTCAACTGCAATGGGGCAGCATTAAATAAAGTGGAAATAAAAGGATGTGGAGGAGGCAAAGCATCCAGTTTAGAATAAATAGGATGAAAGCATTTGAGGGCTGGAGGGAATGTAACAGATCACCTAACACCGCCTCTTTATTTTCCAGGTGGCTATAGAGGGGTTAAGTGGTTTGGAGGCGAGAGTGGGGAATGGTCCAGAAGGGACAGGAACGGTGAGGTGGGGCTAGTGAGCTCAAGAGTGTAGAAGAGGTCTAAGTGACAGAGATAGCAGAATGGAATACTGGCACCGGCCAGAAGACGGGGCCTTGGTCATATGTCATTTGAAAAATCTTTTCGGACAGGACATTGTTTTTGTTTGTTTGTTTGTTTGTTTTTAAGATATATATATATATATATATTATTTTTTAGAGAGTGAGTGCAAGTGGGGGAGGGTCAGAGGGAGGGAAAGAGAGAGAGAGAGAGAGAGAGTGAGAGAAAGAAAGAGAGAATTTTAAGCAGGCTTCATGCTCAGTGCAGAGCCCAACTTGGGGCTTGATCCCACAACGCTGGGATCATGACCTGAGCTGAAATCAAGAGTCCGATGTTTGATCAACTGAGCCACCCAGGCACCCCAGACAATACATAGTTGTTGGTTTTTTTATGTTTGTTGTTTATTTATTTATTTATTTATTTGGAGAGAGAGAAAGAGAGAGAGAATGAGAGAGGCAGAGAATCCCAAGAAGGCTCTGTGCTGTCAGCACAGAGCCCAACAGGGGACTCCATCCCATGAACAGTAAAATCATGACCTGACCTGAAACAAAGAGTCAGATGCTTAACCTACTGAGCCACCCGGGCACCCACAGACAGTACATAGTTTTTAAAAATGAGGTCAAGGCTGTGTTAAGAAATGTAAGCAAATGTTGTCCAATCTCTTAATTCTTATTAATTGTTGGATTCTGGGTGGTACTAATAAAGGCTGGAAACCAATAAAATATCAGAAATTATCTGATATCCACTAAGATGGAAGTAAAATAATGTGATAAAAAAAAAACTTGGCGGACTTCTTTGGGGGAAAGATGGAAAAAGCAAGACTTGGAAACCGGATGAGATGTGGCCAGCCCTGCCCAGTTCTGAAAGTAGCATATTTCATAGGGAAAACAAGAACCAAGAACCAGAGGTGGAAGGTGCCCAGTGTGTTTGTAGGACAGAAATGGGCCCCTGTGTTTGGAGTATAAGAAAGATGAATAAGTGGCAGAAGCAGAAAGATAGGCAGGGTCTGGAGGACACAGGACCTGGCAGGCCACAGGAAACAGGTTGGATTTTATGGTAAATGAATGCAGTGGGAGATTGCCAGAGACCTTCAAGCTTGGAAGTGATTTTTTTTTTTAATATCATTTTTGACTGCTGTTTGCAAAATGCATAGTGGGGGACAAGAATAGAGGCAGGAAGACAAATTGGAGGTGATTGCAGTAGTCTGGGCTACTTTAATTGGGAGAGAGGCAGCAGTGATGGAGAGAAGTTTATATATTCATGTCCCGCTTGGAATTCTCTAAGCTTCTTGGATTTGTGGTCTGATGTCTTTTATTATTTTGGGAAAATTCTCTTATATTGTCTCTTTAGATAATTTTTTTGCTCTGCTCTCTTTCTCTTGTCCTTTTTTAAAAAATTCTTTTTACCATTTATTCATTTTTGAGAGACAAACAGAGTACAAGCAGGGGAAGGGCAGAGAGAGAAGGAGAACACAGAATCCAAAGCAGGTTCCAAGCTCCGAGCTGTCAGCACAGAGCCTGACGTGGTGCTTGAACTCATGAGCTGTGAGATCATGACCTGAGCCAAAGTCAAATACCCATCTGACTGAGCCACCCAGGAGCCCCTCTCTTGTCCTTTTGGAGTTCCAATAACATATATGTTAGATTGTTTGATATCATCCTACAGTTCTTGGATGCTCTGTTCTTTTTTCTTTAATCATTTTTCTTGTCTCTTTGTGTTATGGTTTCAATAATTTCTATTGACTATTCTTCAAACTCACTGATTCTTTCCTAGACCGTGTCCTGTCAACTGATTAGCTTATTTCCAGATTTCCTCTGCATTTTCTTAGTTGTCTTGTCCCTTCTCCAGCAGTAGGAAGCTTCAAATAGTCTGGACCCATGACTGTTTTCTGCATATCCCCCAGAAACATAGGGTTTTTCTCTTTCCCTTTCTCCAGCCATAAGAGGTCTTCACCTTATTCAGAGCAATGAGGTAGAAGGACAGGAGTTGCTGTCTGTCCTCAGTGGCTTAGGAGTTTGTTCTGGATGGAAGAAGGATCCCAGTGGAGCTTTGTCCTTCCCTGTAGTGATTGTCACATTCCTCCTTCAACGCAACTTCTGGGGTGCAGAAGTTTCCCTTTTTTAATCTAATGATCACTTAGATTATGTAACTAATCAGGTTCCCTTTTCTCTTCAGCTGTCAAAATGTCTAGAGCCAAATATTTGATACATACATAATAGATTTAATTATGTTACGGATTCCAAGCTTTATTTCTGGCTCCATTTATGTCCTCACCCTTCTTTTTCTCTCGTTTAAGTGATGCACTATTGAATTCTATAGCCCCTTGCAAACTGCCTTAAATACCTTTTGAAATAGATTAATAAAGAAGCAAACAGTGGCCTACTTGAATCAAACCAAAAAGAATAAGAAACCTCATTAAGATAGTACCCTACTTCTGAGCAGTGCTCGGTCACTGCTAAAGAAATGCTGCTTGAAAACATTCAGTTCAGGGAACAGGGATCTTCCCAGTCACTGGGACATGTGGCTTCTCCCTTTCAGTCCTATGTAATAAAGAGACTCCAAAACGACTGCCTGCTCTAGACAATAGATCATTCACCCTATTTCACATTCTTCATGGGAACAACACCATATACCATTGGCTTGTTTGGAGGGTGTGATTACTACCTCTCAAATTGGCTTCCTTTCCAAGTATTTGCAGCTTATCACTGATGAATGTGTGTCCTCCTTACAGTCCAATCTAGCAGGGGCCACACCTGTAGCTTTTAGTGAATACGAAGATGCACAAAGGGGCAAGCCAGGGCACATTAAAGTCAAGAAGATCCTGCTGGGAGTAGCAGTGTCAGGAACTGTGAGACGTTTGAAATTTTAGCCTATGTACAAGCTCTCGAATCCAGTTACTACAATTTCATGCATGAAGGCAGAAGACATGAGACTCGAGGCAGAGATGAAGAACAATTTATCACTCCCAGCAATAGCAGTAGTCAGAGTATCAGTCAGTATATCTGTGCCAATTCCCTGAGCCTCCATTCACCCTGGGTTGTATGCAGAGGGACAGATCCACCTGCACACATAGTAGGTTGCATCACAAGACAGGAAGCGTGAACTTAGAGAGCCCAAATATTTTATAAAGGGCAGTTATCATGGGGCACTTTGCTCCAGAGAGAAACAGCTGTCTAGTTTCCAAGATTGTTGTCTCTACAAACGTTCTTGAAAAGACTGTCCAGAAAAAGAGAGTAATCAGTACTTCATGGTCAGACTTGCAGAAATGTGTGAGACCCACAGAAAAGTGTATTCCAACAGGATTTAAAAAAATTTAAATAGTTCCTCGAGTGATTTCCACCTCATGTGCTTCATGGGAAGTCCCCTCTGGTGCCCAAAGCTTCTTTTCAGTTCAGGTACACAGGCCTCAGGGCCACCTGGGTAAAGCAGGAAGGATTCATGCTGTTATCTGTCACGTTTCTTGCTCCTTTAGGGTTTGCCAGGTGTCATGATGGTGATGGTGATGGAATCTGTGTAATGGAGCCCAAGTAATGTTATGAGTTAACATTGCACAGTTAAGGTAGCTTTCGTTCCTGAGTCTATTCATGTTTCCTCTAGCATATGAATGACAACAAACATCATTTCATGGCTCTGTATTATCTAATCAAAACATTCCATTGGATAAGCATTTGTTGGGCACCTACTGTAATTCACAGGCTGTGCTGGGGACTGGGGATACACATAAAACAGGCCACAGGAGAGCTCAGCGCCAACTGGAGAAGAAGGATCATTTGATAATGTTGTTCTATGTACAACCTTATGTGCATAGAATTAATATTAAACAGTAGAACAGATAGGGTGCCTGGGTGGCTCAGTGGGTTAAGCATCCAGCTCTTGATTTCAGCTCAGGTCATGCATGACCCCACGGTTGGTGAGATCTAGCCCCATGTCGGGCTCTGCACTGACAGTGAGGAGCCTCCTTGGGATTCTCGGTCTCCCTCTCTCTGCCCCTCCCTCACCTGTGCTCTCTCGTGCTCTAAGTAAATAAATATTTTTTTTTAAGTGGAACAAGTGCCATATTTTAAATGTGAATAAGCCAGTGAGGGAACAGAGAGGAAAAGGCAGTTAATTCTGCCTAGAGTTTCAAATGGGGAGGGGGAAAAGAGTAGTAAGGGGGAGACTGAAGACAAGATCTTTGAGCTAATGTTATGAATGATGAGTGTGAGTTTTATCAGTCAAGAAAGAAAGAAAGAAGGAACTTACACGTACAGCAATGTGTGAGGTGTTAAGAAGAATGTTTTATGGTAGAGTAAGCCAGGGCTTAACATATATCCACTTGAAGCAAAGGGACATTGAGAAATATGACGCCATTCCTGATTTTAAAAAAACAAACAAACAAGGGATCCTCAGTTACCCATTTTTTTAGCACCTGAGACTTACTGAAAACATATTGGATCTGGAGTGGTAAAAGAATAATGAGGGTAATTGGATTCCAGCAGCTGCATTTAAGGGGACATCTAGCTTGAGAGGCTAAGAAAGGTTAAACATTAGCTTTATTTCAATTTCAATGGAGAACAGGAACAGCTTGGGCATAATCCTTTAGAAGATTCTTGTAATGTTTCATCATTTTCCCAGGTGTTATATTTACCCTGTTTGCCAGTAAAACCCGGTAACAAAAATCTGTGAACATTTCAACTTGCTTTGCTCGGTTAATGGGTTAGGGGAGGGAAGAGAGGAAACAAAAGGAGAAGAAGAAGGAGAAAGAGAGGAAGGAGGAGGAGAAGGAAGAGAAGAAGGAGGAGAAGAAGGAGGAGAAGGAGAAAGAGAAGAAGAAGAACAAGAAGAAGAAAGAAGAAGAAAAGAAGGAGGAGGAGAAGAAGGAGAAGGAAAAGAAGAAGGAAAAGGAGGAAGAGAAGAAGAAGTGAGAGAGCTGGATGAGAAAAGAGATTCACAGGACAAAGGAGGCGATAAAAGGGACTGGACCCAAGGGCTGATTAATAGGGTGATTTTGGATTGGTCATTAGATAGACAGGAAGGCTCATCTCTCCACTGAGGCACAAAAGATAAAGAACAACTCCAGAGCACGAGTAACTTGTACTGAAAGTGCATGGAACCAACCTAAGAATGAACGGGCTCAGAGTAGGGAGTCATACCAGCAGAGACGTCAGGGAGGGCTGTGAGAAAAGGGGGAGGTGCAGTTGAGTTCAGAGAACTGGAAGAATTTGGAGGGGTGAAAAGGAAGGAGGTGTCCCAACAAAAAGGCAAATGGTATTTTCCGTAATTTGACCACGGAAAGAAAACTCTCAATTCTCATCAAACGTGATTCTCACAAAAACAATTCTATTATGGTTACCAGTGACGACAGTTGGCCTGATCCTAACGAAGCAGTTTGGGTTACTGGGCCATGAAAAGGTCCCCTCGCCTTTACTCAGCAAATGTTTTTTTGTGCATTGGCAAAGTCAGGATTCTGGTCCCGTGGGGTCTGTGGGCCCGACATCCTATCCCAGGCTTGTTTGGTACCACCCACACATGATCTGAATTACTGTCTGCTCTCTGGCCGGTCTTCATGGTCATTGCTGTGCCCAATTTTACTTTTCTGCCAATAGGGTCCTCTCAGAGTCTTTATTACTCCGAGAAGTAGTTTATTACAGAGACGAGACTTTATTATAACAGGTAATACTCATTGTAATACTCCAGAGAGCTTTAAAAATAAAATCCCATCTTGATTAGACTTTCCCTATTTATACATATCGATGGGGTCTTGCAGCTAACAGAGACTTACCAGGTGTCTGTCCTTATTTAACCAACTTTATACATCACATGCATAAATAACACTGTACTTTGAACATCTTGACAGCAAGAACTGTCTTATTTATCTTTGTATTCACAGTACCCAGCAGAGCAGCTGGCACCCAGTAGGCAATGAGAAACATTTATTTAATAAAGGAATAGTGACAATACCAAAATGTGTTTTAAGAGCAATGCCACAAATGACTATTCCAGTGGAATCTTTATGAATCCATGGTGAATCACAAAACAGAGTGTGATTCAGCCAACGGTACGGAAAATGAGGGGAGGAGGGATTTTGCATTTTTCTGGTCCCCCTATTGAAAAGAGCCATCCACACTTGCTGGCATGGCACTCCCTTCTCTCGTTATATATGGAAGTGGTATCAGAAACAGTAAGCTGATCTCATGGCATGACAGAAGCTAGCTGGAAATGTTGGTGGATTTTTCCTAGATGTTAGCATTGCTACATCGCTTTTGTCATTAAGTTTTAACATTTTAATTCCAGTGTAATTAATATACAGTGTAATATTAGCTCCATCACTTGCCAGGGAATGACCTTGTACTAAATGAGATAATGCACTTTAAGAAACTAAGGCAGTGCACACGCCGTAGTAGGTGTTCAAAAAAGGAAAGCCACTATTATCATCATTGTTGTGGTATTATTGTCAGGGTCTAGTGTGGTGTGAAAGGTCACTGGGTCCATCTTCCAGTGTCGGTCCTCTGGCGGGCCCACTTCACACCATCGCGTAAAATGGATGTCTAGAGAGATCTATTAGGATCGTCGGGACCGACCTTCTGGTCCTTTGCTGGCTGAAGTCATGGGAAGGATTTGAATTGAAATCAAAAGATCTAGGATCACTTCGGAGCTGTGTCTTTGGGTTAGTGTTTAATGGCTCTCCTGCCTCAGTTTCCCTCCACTTGAAAGGCTGGTGTGGGATGAAATGAGATGGAGTAAAGGTCCCTATCATACCTTTGAGGCAATCATTCCTTGCGGTCCTCGACTTCTTTCCTGAAGGTACGAGGAACTTGTCCTGCCTTCCCTTTAACTCAGTACTTGTATTTATGATGTGGAGAATGAGGACGTGTGATATGATCCCATGCGGTGAATACATATGAAAGAATACATGGTTAGATAGATAGGTAAAAGGAGTATACATCATGGCCCCTTGTTAGGGCCGCTGAAACAAATTGTCACAAAGGGTGACTTAAAACCACCACAATTTATTCTCTCCCAGTACTGGAGGTCAGAAGTCAGAGATCAAGGTGCCAGCAGGGCCACGCCCCCTCTGAAAGCTCTAGGGAAGGATGCAGCCGGCCTCTTTCCTACTTCGGTGTGTTTCCTCGGCTTGTGGCCATGAACTCCCAGTTTCACATGGCATTTTCCAGGGGTGTGTGTGTGTGTGTGTGTGTGTGTGTGTGTGTGTGTGTGTGTCTCAGTATCCAAACTCCCCTCCCTCGCTTTTTAAGTTTATTTACTTATTTTGAAGTGGGGGGGGGGCGCTGCAGAGAGAGAGAGAAGGAAAGAGAGAATCCCAAACAGGCTCCACACTGTCAGCAAAGAGCCCTATATGGTGCTCGAACTCATGAACCCTTAAGATCATGACCTGAGCCAAAATCACAAGTTGGACGCTTAACCGACTGAGCCACCCAGACCTCCCCCAACTTCCCCTTTTTATAAAGACATCAGTCACATCCAATAAGGGGTCACCCTACTCCACTGTGACTTCATATATATATATATATATATATATATATATATATATATATAT
>NW_024412747.1:7993832-8142739 GCF_014898765.1 Herpailurus yagouaroundi | reverse complement strand
GAAACAAAAAAAGAGCTGGCAATCAAGAGACAGAAGTTACAAATCCAAGCAGGTCAAACCAACTGTTTCCTGTGACAATATTCAGCCACATTGACTGGCTTTGCTCCTGACGTTGCAGAGACCAGACTCACTAAGGGCCTTGGGGGTTTAGACTCCAATTGTGGGTCAGGGGCAATGAAGGTCCTGTGGTAGGGGAAGGACCGAGGGTGTTAGGTGGCAGTGCTGGACATCTGCAGGTGTCTGAAGACTCCGGGCAAAGAGTAGGAGAAGGGATGGAGGGGAAGGTGGCTTCACAGGAGCCTTTTCAGCCTTACCATTTTCCCATGAGTCTTCACGATAATCGCCAGAAGTAACTATATTGAAAATATTAACCATCCAGGATTACAGCAAAGAAATATCATCGCTTAACACTGTATGTTAGCTACTCTGGAATTACAATACAGAAATAAAAGCAGCAACAATACATATGTATTATTGCTGCATCAAGACGTTGTTCTCACATTTAAATCCTGCATTAGAAGGTATTTGGGGGAAAGAACATGGGGCTGTTAGTTTTCGTTCTAAAATTGCTTAGTGGTGGAGATTTCAAATGAGATCTTAGTCACGTTATTTTTTTTTTAAACAGAAATAGCTTTATTGTTTTTTCTGATTGAAAAAGAAGAATAACACTCATTGTTTAAGAAATCCAGAAAATACAAAGATGCGAAGAAAAATGTGAAAAATCACCTGTACCTTCACAACTTACAATGTGTGACACACACACACACACACATATATAATTACCTTAATAGTGGCTAGATAGATACATACACACACACACACACACACACACACACACACACCCCGTATATACCATGTATACACACACACTACTTACTTATATATATAATTTTTTAAATATTTTTTAATGTTTATTTATTTTTGAGACAGAGACAGAGCACGAGTGGGGGAGGGGCAGAGAGAGAAGGAGACACAGAATCTAAAACAGGCTCCGGGCTCTGAGCTGTCAGCACAGAGCCCATGTGGGGCTGGAACCGATGAACCGTGAGATCATGACCTGAGCCAAAGTCAGACGCTTAACCGACTGAGCCACCCAGGCACCCCTATATATATAATTTTTTAATGAGATTTTTTATATGTGTTTTTTGGTGTTATGTTCTTCTTTCTACTGAACAATCTATCATGGAGATTATTCTATGTCAAAATAGAAATATATTTGCCATTTTAATGGATGCTGAGTATTCAGTTACCTGAATAAAGCACCATTTATCTAATCATTATTCCTGAAAATTTAGATTGTGTATAAATTTTTACCACAAATTTTACAAATGTAGTGGCCATTCATATATATCTTTGCATGTTATTTTTTAGCCTGTTACTTCCTTTAAAATAAAGTCATATACAAATAGTGAAACACATTAGGGATGTATTTCTTATTTCTCCCTGAATATATAAAGCCACAATCTTGTCTTTAAGAAGCAATTGTCAGCACTTGTATTTAAGAAGCAATTCTTCCCACCGTCTCTGTCTTCCTTTCCTGTCCCCCTCACTCGAATACTTGCCTTGCCCTAAGCTGTTCTGACTCCTGTCAGATCCATTGCATTGAAGTCAACAGCATGGAAGGTAGAGGATGGAGGAAGAAGGCAATCGTAGAAGGAGGGGTGGATGACCCAAGGGAAGGAAGAAAAAAAAAGGCACAGGGTGTGATATGTTTTTCAATTTTAATTGTCACAAGTCAGAAGTAGGTGCTGTAATCCACAACATATAGATTCTATAGAAGAGCGAAGACTTGCCCAAGAGCCCATGGCTAGTAAAGGGACTGACTCCAGACATCATGTTGCTACATTAAAAAGAATTTTTTAAATGTTATTTATTTTTGAGGGGGGTGGCGATGCACAGAGAGAGTGAGACACAGAATCTGAAGCAGGCTGCAGGCTCTGAGCTGTCAGCACAGAGCCTGATTCGGGGCTGGAACTCATGAACCACAAGATCATGACCTGAGTTGAAGTCAGACACTAACAGACTGAGCCACCCAGGTGCCCCATCTATATATATATATATATATTTTTAAGAACATCCCTTTTTTTAAAGTTTATTTATTTTGAGAGAGAGAGAAAGAGAGAGGGAGAAAGAGAGAGAATTAGCAGGGGAGGGGCAGAGTGGATCCAAAGCAGTCTCCGTGGTGCCAGTGGAGAGCCTGATGTGCGACTCGAACTCCCAAACTAGGAGATCATGACCAGAGCCAAAGTCGGGATGCTTAACCAACCAAGTCATCCAGGCATCCCATGTTACTACATTTTATTATTTCTTCAAAGCACCTTCTGCCCTCCTTCTTGTGGGATGGTTGTACTTCCTGCCCCATCCGTACAAGGAATGAGAGCAAGAAGTAAATGTTTGCTGTTGGAAGTGTCTGAGTTGTGTGTGGGAGTGTTTGTTACAATGGCTTAACTAGCTTCACACTGTCTGATACAACCACACTCTTTCCACTTCACTATCTTGCCTCTCCCTTCTGAGCCTTGCTCTGTTTCTTGGTCAAAATGTTTCTATCTTTTCGCGGTGCCTTGTTGCTCAGTCAGTTGAGTGTCTGACTCTGGATTTCGGTTCAGGTCATGATCCCAGGGTCATGGGATTGAGCCCCGCATCGGGCTCCTAACTGAGCGTGGATTCTCTCTCTGTCTCACCCTCTGCCCCTCCCCCACTGTCACACACACACTCACTCTCTCTTTCTAAAATAAAAAAATTCTATCTTTTCATTTGATTTCATAATAATGAGGAACCACTTTTTAAATCTAGCACTGTCCTCTACCAGAACCATGTTTACATTTGTTTTCAGACCTGATTTTTTTTTTAATTTGGGCTTTTTCTCATGAACCCCTGAACGATGAAGGGGTAGATATTCCCTGTCACACATACGACTCCTGGAAGAGGGCATCCTGTCTGGAGGTGACTTTTTTATCACTTTGGTTTTCCTTGAACTTCTTTTCTCTGTCCTGAACCTTTTTCTGGATGGTTTCATTTTGCTTAAAATCCATGTATTCTACTATGGTAGAAACATAAATCTAATACTTCCTGAGCAAGTTTAAAAGTGACAGTTTGAGGGGCTCCTGAGAGGCTCAGTCAGTTAAGCGTCCAACTCTTGGTTTCAGCTCAGGTCATGATATCACGGTTTGCGAGTTTAATCCCAACATCGGGCTCTGTGCTTATCAGCACAGAGCCTGCTTGGCATTCTCTCTCTCTCCTTTCTCTCTCTCTCTCTCTGTCCCTCCCCCACTCATGCTCTCTCTCTCAAAATAAATAAATAAATAAACTTAAGAAAAAAAATTCAAAGCTAAAATAGAGCTCTAATCCTTGCTTCCAATCCGTGGTTCACGTTACAAAATTCCATGTCTTGTTGTCTAATAAAAAACATAATTCATTTTTTCAACAAATACTTTGTACCCTGGTAGTTCATACAGAGGTGGAGCAAACAGAATTTCCATCCTCTAGGACCACGCAGCTTAGCCGAAGAGAAAATAAACACATGACAACAGTATAATATAATAAGGTGTAGGGTGACACGGGGGCCCAGAAAAGGGGCATCTCCATAGACTCCAGGAGAGTGAAGGAGGGAGGGGACAGGACAACCTGGAGGAGGGACACTTGAGCCGGTTTTCGAATGACAACTGCGTGCGTCGGCAAAGCGGAGGACACATCAGGCAGGTGAACAGCAAGGCAAGGGTGCAAAGGTGTGGCGCAGCCCGACAGGTTGTGCTAAGGTGGTTTGTGTCTGGAAGGTGGCCGCAGCCGCTGCCCTTGCCTGTTAACCGCGACAGGAACTGACAAGCCCGAGTCCCAGGGGGGACAGGCAATTTCCAATTATTCTGAGTCTGGTTCCTGCACATGGGCACCCTTGAGGGTCACTTGGCTCTAATGGACCCCCTTCTCGGAATAAGAAGCAACCGCGTGCCCATGGGTATATTTAATGATTAGAAGCTACTTCCTGGTGATATCAGCCAGGAGGCCTGCCTCTTCTTATTTTTGACCTCAGCATGAAGTCCCAGCCAGGAAGTTTGGTTGGGGGCTCTGATATATCAATATTGGCAGCTTCAAGATCCCAGCGGACAGGCCGGACTGCCCCCCAACCCTTGCATGCCTGGGGGCAAGAGCTCATGGAGAACTCCTGAGCTGTCAGCATTTGGAGAGTCGGGAGTCTGAAGCTGAGTCGTGGGTAGGAAGGAAAAGAGGTCTCCCCGTCTCCCCATCTCCATAATGATCAGATTCATCGAATCATGAATGATAACACAGCTATCTGTGTTTGTTTGGCCTCCTTGCCACTAAATTAGTTGGAGTTCTGTGTTGCAAACAAAAGAATTCAATTCTGGGCAACTCGAATCGAAGAGGATTTATCGGAAATATCATCCTTTTTTGCTGAGTGCTCGCTGAGTCAGGGGGAGCTTTGAGGGCCGGGATTGAAGGCATAGCAGTGGTGAGCACATGCACAGCATTGCATGGGAGATGCGCTCTGTTCTCAGCTCCTCGCACGTCTGAACGCACTTTATCACGCTAGAAGGTACTTACTGTCATTGTCCCCTTTCCGTGGTTGAGAAATATGGGGGCAGGGAGAGATGAAATGATTCACCCGAGGACACGGGAGTATGTGAGCCGGGATTCGAACCCAGCATTCCAGTTCCAAAGGCTTTTCCAAATGCTGAGAAGCAAGCCCAACAGGAATGGTCTAATAGCAGGAATCTGGTCAGGGAGCAATGGAAAAAACGCTTATTTTTCCAGGTCTGTTTGTCCCTTTGCTGAGTTTTGAATTCTAAGGAGCTGGTATACTAAGGGCCTAGATCAGGGCATGCGTTTGCCCCTTGTAGGAGTGAAGGCGATGATATCAGGGCTGATTCCAGTCCCACCAGACTGTCCTCCATGGGGGAAAAGGCGGTTTCTCAAAGCAGCATAAAGTACTATTAGGAAGAACTGGATGGCCAACAGCAGGGAAACTATGGTCCTGGGCGCCTCGGTGGCTCAGTTGGTTAAGCATCTGACTTGATCTCCACTCAGGTCATGATCTCACAGTTCGTGGGCTCGAGCCCCACATCCAGCTCTGTGCTGACAGTGTGGAGCCTGCTTGGGATTCTCTCTCTCCCTCTCTCTCTCTCTGCCCCCTCCCACTCAAAATAAATAAATAAAGTTTAAAAAGAAAAGAAAAGAAAAGTATGGCCCTGCAATTGCCTGGAGAAGCCCTCTCTGGGGTCTCATTATGCTCAGAACCACCATCAGTGGAATGCCCCTGAACCCAGGGCTTTCTGTGAACGCTCTCACTAATACCCTGCCACGGCCCTATGGGGGCATGTATGATTACCCCATTTCACAGTTAAGGACACAAAGGGTCAGAGAGGGTAGGAAACTTGGTCACATAAAATTAGGGTTTGCATTCAGACCCGGACTCCAAAGTCCATTTCTAGGAGTCACTGGGTGAACATGGGGCAGGGCATCTGAACTCGTGGCTGGCAGGTGGTAGAGGGTCAGCTTATCGTGCTCTCAGGGCCTGAGTTAGTGTGAAGCTGAACTGGGACCTTGGAAGCACTTCAGTCATCGTCTCCCATCTACCAAAGCCTGAGTGGCTGACTTAGGGAAAATATCCATCTGCAGGAAATTCTGAGTCAAGCCAGCCAACATGTAGCTACACGGCATCCATTCCTGGCCACACTCCACCGTTGTCTGGATTGGCATAGCCTTTATCTGAAACCTCTCTGCAAGAAAGGAGCCTCCCCTCCCCCCAGACCTCCCTCCATTCCACCCATCTGCTTTGGAGGGATCTAAGGAAAGCAAAGGAAGGAAGTCAGAAAAGCGTCTGCCTCTATGTTTCTCATCTTAAATGGGGAAGAATCTAAAATTGCCCAAAGGAGTGGAGCTCAGGCACCCCCACCAGGGTAGGACCCCTGGAAGGGGCCATGAAGCTGGGATGAGCCAGACAGGGCAGGCCAGGAGGTAACGCTACCTCAGGAACGGGACATCAGAGTCCCTAGAAATAGAACAAAGTACAGTCCACAGCTGCTCCCCTGGACCTCACCCAAGGGAACTAAGACTTATCCCTGCTTTTCTGTTGCCCCCAGAGTCCCTGGCACGAGATTCAGTCAATTCACTATTCACTAACGAGCAATTCACAGACACTACTGAGTGCCTGTTCTGTGCAGGCACAGAACTTCTCACTCTGAAAGTCCCAAGCCAGTGAGTGACACCAGCAGGTAGGCAAGGAACTAGATCTCAAGACACACAGTGATAAGGACTATCACTGGGGAAAGCAAAAGGCCAAGGTAGAACAGTGGAGAAGGGGTCCCACAAACTCATGGACTCTTGGAAGGCTTCATGGAAGAGGAGAACTGTGAGTGAGACTTGGGCAAGCAGAGTCCATTATTAGTGGAAGTGACAGCTGGGATAAGGGCTCACAGCTGTGGGGGAGAAGCCAGGGTTGTGGATCTGCTGGAACGTAGGTGCCTGGGTTTCAAGTTAGCCCAGGGAGGGAGAAGGTGCTAATCCTTCCAGCCATATAACGTGTCTTCCTCATCTATGGGAGGCCAACAGATGGTTGTTGATTGAGTAAACCAATGAGTGGATGAAAATCTTGACGGCCTGGTGGAGAAGTTCTGACTTTGTTCTGCATGAGCTGAAGAAGAGAAAACCTTGAACCCCAAGGGTCAGAGGGAAAGATGTTGTGGCAGAGACAGGATTTTTTATAGAAGGAGGAATCCATTTCAAGGTAGGACAGAACAGATCAGGATCAACCCCTGGCTTTATGGTTTAAGCAGGACTTCTGTGAATGTCCTGCTTAGACCCTTTTGCATTTTGCCAAGGCTGCCATAACAGAGTAGCACAAACTGGGGCACCTGGGTGGCTCAGTCAGTTGAGTATCCGACTTTGGCTCAGGTCATGATCTCATGGTCTGTGAGTTTGGGCCCCACATGGGGCTCTCCCCTGTCAGCACAGAGCCTGCTTCAGATCCTCTGTCTCCCCCTCTTCCTCTGCCCCTCCCCTGCTTGAGCTCTCTCTCACTCTCTCTCACTCTCTCTCTCTCTCTCTCAAAAAGTAAATAAACAGGGCACCTGGGTGGCTTAGTCGGTTAAGCGTCTGACTTCAGCTCATGTCATGATCTCACAGTTTGTGGGTTTGAGCCCCGCGTCGGGCTCTGTGCTGACAGCTCAGAACCTGGAGCCTGCTTTGGCTTCTGTGTCTCCCTCTCTCTCTGCCCCTCCCCTGCTCACACTCTGTCTTTCTCCATCTCTCAAAAATAAATAAATGTAAAACAAAATTTTTTTTAAGTAAATAAACAACAACAACAAAAAACACCAAAGTACCACAAACTGAGTGACTTGGAATGCCATAAATTTATTCTCTCACAATTCTGGAGGCCAGAAGTCTGAAATCAAGGCAACACAAGGCCACTTGGTTCAAAGGCTCTAGGGAAAGATTGGTTCCAGGCCTCTCTCCCAGCTTCTGATAGTTCCTTGGCCTGTGGCTGCATAACCCAAGTCTTCACATGGTGTCTTCCCTCCACGAGTGTCTATCTCTGTGCCTGTATATAAGGACCCCAGTCGTATTGGGTTAGGGCCCACCCTAACGACGTCATTTGATCTTGAACACCTCTGTAAAGACCATATCTCCAGATAAGCTCACATTCTGAGGTACTAGGGCTAGGACTCCAACATATCTCTTTGGGAAGACACAATTAAACCCATAACACATCCCCTTGAAGCTGATCAAGGGTGAGGGCTTAAATTGAGAAGTATCTTGACTGCGGGAAAATGGCAGTCAGCCTCTCCCTGCTCCTTTCCAGATGGAAGCTGGGATAATGGAAAGATATTGCTCTGGCCATCTGGATTGCTTCTATCCCCTGTCAGAGGCCTGCCCGTCTTACTAACATAGTCCCATGGCATCTACGTCTGCCTGATCAGCAAGGTCATGTGTCTTACCAGGCACATGAATCTCGAACAGAAGATAAATCTACGAACGGAAAGCTCAGAGGCCTCCTGGGGGAATGATGAAGCTGGAAGGTCACCACTGTGTTAGTCGTTGGGGTCCTAGTTGCTGGGTCCTCTGGCTCTTACACAGCAGAAGAGAACATTTCAGAAGATGCAAGGAAAAGACGTCAGTGGGCTTGGACTCCCCAAGTGGGGAGTAGGATTCTACCCTGGGAGACTGAGGAGGCCACCTGCTTGGGTGGGGGCGGGTATGTCTTAACACTGCTCATGCGTCTCCAGCCACAAATTTTAAAAACCAACACATTACTACTAGCAGAGGATGAAAAGGTGGGAGAAATACCCTGGGGCCCATGCAACCCCATTTCACCACCTCCTCCTCTGTGTGAGCGTGCCAGATGCTCTGTGAATATCCAGCTCCTTTTTCAATGTATCCCTTCTCTAGTGTCTCCCGAGGGGGTGTCACGCTGCAGAGGAGGTGTGGGAAAGGCAGGTCCAGAGGAAGCCAAGTACCCCAGAAGCACAGGAAGAGGAGGGACAGCAAACTGTCTCTGAGCCGGGCTGTGTGCAGAGGGCTCCTGGTGGTACTTCCCTGTGGAGACTTGCTGGATGTGGGCACTTGATTAGGCTGAGGGACAGGACATCTAGTTTTAGTGACAGCAGAGAGAGCCATTGGGAATGCCCTTCACAGATGAAAAGCAAGTCCTCTTTTCTGTTTGCTCTTCTAGAGTTTAGCTGCCCGTGTGCCCCTCCCCCACCTCTCTAGTCTGCCTCTCACACCCTCCTAATGCGATGATAGTGTGATATTGTGATTTAAAAATAAAATATATATGTGGTCTTCATCCCAGTTCCTGGCACAGAGCTCCTAAAACCCTAGAAATTTCCTAAGTGATGAGAGCAATAAAGGTTTCTTTTACATTAATGAGGTGACTTTTGGGAAGCCCCTAGGTAACCTACAGTTGGCCATGGGACCAGAGGGTTAAGCTGTTCAGCCCCTCCCCACTCTGGCACCCTCTCCTCCACCCCCAACCCAACTTCCAGGGAGGGGAGAGGGGCTAGAGGTTGAATCAATTGCCAGTGTCCAATGACTTAATCCATCATGCCTCTGTAATGAAGCCTCCATCAAAATCCAAAAGGATAGGGTTCAGAGAGCTTCCTGGCTGGTGAATTCATGGACATTTGGGGAGAGTGATGGCTCAGAGAGGACATGGTCACTCTGCACTCTTTCCCCAGGCCTTACCCTATGCATCTCTTCAATCTGACTGATCTTGAGTTATATCCCATTTTAATAAATTAATAATCTAGTAAGTAAAGTGTTTCTCTGAGTTCTGTGAGCTGCTATAGCAAATTAATCAAACCCCGAGGAGGGGGTCATGGGAACCTCCCATCTATAGCCAGTCTGTCAGAAGCCCCACGTCGGGCTCTGTGTTCACAGCTCCGGGACTGGAGCCTGGCTCAGAGTCTGCGTCTCCCTCTCTTTCTGCCCCACCCCCACTCACGCTCTCTCTCTCTCTCTCTCAAAAATAAACATTAAAAAAAAAGTGTTCATGGAAAAGATAAATTCAGCTGCCAGGTGTAGCAGGCTAAATAATGGCCCCAGAACATCCCCTTCCCAATCCTCAGACCTGTGAATATGTTACCTGATATGGTAAAAAGGACTTTGTAAGGAGTCTGAGATAAGAAGATGGTCCTGGATTACTCAACTGGGTCCAATGTCATTGTAAGCGTCCCTGTAAGAGGAGGCAGGAGGCCAAAGTTGGTAGTTGAAGACATGAGGACAACAGCAAGAGGCTAGATGATGAAGGAAGAGCCAGATGGGGGTAGTGCCTCTAGACAGTGGTAGAGACAGGGAAACAGATTCTCCCTTAGCCTTCAGAAAGAATGAGCCATGATTTTACCTTGATTTTAGCCCCATAAGACTCACTTTGAACTTCTGGCCTCCAGAACTGTAAGAGAATAAAACCAGTGTTGGCATGGGTCACTAAGTTTACTGTAACGTGTCATAGCAGCAACAGGCAACTAATACAGCCTAAGAACTCACAACCAGGGGAACTGAATGAGTCTGAGAAGTCAAGACAAGGCAGATCCTCTCAGAACATTCTCTTATTTCGCATCAACGCTGTGTGGGGGCAGTAAGACCCCAACGCAGGGTGGGGTCTTCGTAGATAACAATTCTTCAGTGTTGACAGGGCCATGGCAGTAGCCTCCATCTAGAGGTTCTGGGTTTGGCAGGCTCATAGAGCAGAGCATTGGATTAGCATCTAGAGCCCCATTCAAACACCATGTCTCTTCCTTACTGGCTTAGTGGCCAGAAACACAGGGAGCCAGTGGGGACAGAGCTGTGATCCTCTAAACTGTTTTGCTTCAGGGGACTCCCCACAAACCTGGCCCATATCCACTGGAAAGAAGCTGTCTGGGTAACCCCTGGTTTCTTAGTTCTTCCGGCAAAGATATTTTGTGCTACTGGGGGGGGGTCCCCTTAGCCTGTGACCCACAGTAAACCCAGAAGAAATCTGCCATTCAGCATTGCTCCCCTCAGAGGAAATACTGGTCTGATCTGTCTCAAAGCAGACTTCTACCTAAGGGCCCTGTCTATGTTGCCCCTTAGTATCAGTCCTTCACACCCTGTGGATCAAAGTCTCTATGACTCGGCCCCTAGGGGGTGGGGGCTGAGTCCTGGGAGCCGACTGGGAAGGAAGGGTCTTATGGGTTAGAGGATTCTGGGAGGCCTGGCTGCCACTGCTCATTGTGGGGAGGGTATTCTCATTCCCATCTCAGCACTCTGCGTGGGTCTATCCACTCCTCCCTCCTGGGAACTCCATGTACCCACCTGTCCCTGTGAGCCGTCTCCAAGGACTGGAGTGCTAGGCTTTCCAGTCTCCAGCTCTGTCACTGCATCTGCTTCAATAGTAACGGCAATCAAATCCCACCACTGGCTTTCCGAGCCTCACTTCAGGCTGACAACTAGGACAGTTTTATTCATTTAGTTACTGGGCTCTTGAAGCGTGTGGCTAGCAGGTTGGAGAAGACTGGAAAACAAAGCTGTTGTCTGCCAGCTAGAAAGGAGGGTGCTGCTTTGAGACAGGGCTTTTCCAGCTGTTGGCAGTTTGCTCAGGTCTTCAAGCAGGAGCCAGGAGTGGAAGGACATCAGAAGTCCCACCTAGTATGGCTACCTTTGGGTGGATCTGTGGTGGCAATTAACTAGAAAGAGTTAACACCCAGAAGTCATGAAAATCATCTCAATCACTAGGGTAGGGTCAGATTGCCAATGACCAGTACCATATGGGGCTCTGTGCCCTGGAAATGGTGGGTTCAGAGTGGCCACATGGCCATTTTAATTATGCCCAGCAGGTGGGAGAATTGAGTCTTGAATAGCTCAAGGGAGCTAGTCAGACAAAATCCAGAACAAAATCAATTCACTGACACAGATATTTATGCAGCACATTCTAGGTGTAAGGCATCGTGCTGCCCACACAACATGCACAGGGCAAGCTTGCCAGGCACCAGGGGCTGGGACTGGCCAACAGGACAGGAAAGTTAATGCACTTCTCCTGGGCCACCTGTCTCAAAGACAGTGAGGTATGTCCTAGAAGCCAGCCCTGTTTGAGGAATTCAAAGGGAACACTCCATTTGCTGAAGGTCGCAAAACTTCAGGAGGAGGTAGCATTTGGGAAGGGTCTTTATGGATGGATGGATGGAAGGATGGATGGATGGATGGATGGATGGATGGATGGATGGAAAGATGGATGGGATGTTAACAGGCAACAGCAGGCAAAGCAGAAGTGAGAGAGCTTGTGAGGCAGAGGGAACTGCAGGAGCCCAAGCAAGGAGGAGGGGAGCCCAGGGGTTGCTGAGTCCAGTCTGACCGAAGGGTGGAAACCACATGGGCAGCCCTGGGAGGTAACACCAGAGAGGGTGACAATGTCCAGAGCCTTGGACATTGAGCTAAGGACTGGACCGTGATTCAGTGGGGAGTGGAGGCCATTGGTGAGAGGGGAAATGACATGGTCAGAGCTGTTTGAGAGACAACAGTCACAAGGTAATTTGGATATGCAGGATTCAGTTTCCTGGCATGACCTTTAAGTGGTGAGCTTCATCATGTAACCACACATTTCCCCCATCAGGGCATATGGGCAGCGTTGAACTCAAAGCCCTACCTCACTCCAGTTGATGGGGGTTAACAGTTCTACTGGGAGCCTTGCCTTTTCTCATTTGGTAGTGGGGTCTCTAGTGCTAAAAGGAAGGATTCAGCAGCTCATGGGAAAAATGTTCTCCAAATGTTAGTAGCTGGTGTTAAATGAACACAAATAGACACTGTAATAACATGGGTCTCATTCCTCCAGCCCCTTCAAGCCTATGGACAATATTTTCCTTGAGAGGGGTGCCTAGGGGGTTCTAGACCTTTTACATTCAAACAGGAATGGCTTTTAGTAAGCTGTATGACCTTGGGCAACTTCACGAAAGAAACATTTCATGAGTGTTTACTGTGTGTAAGGCATACTACCCGTATAATTTGTGCCATCTACCATCAAGGTAATACGCTAATGCATTTGTGCACTCCTTGACAGTCACCTTTTACTAGGGGCTCAGTTTTTTCGTGTATGAAATGGAAGGTTGGACTGAGCCATGTCTAGACCCCTGGTGTCCAGCCAAGGATGTTCGAGAACAAGGACCGAGTTTAAACAGAGGCAGCTTAGGACCTTCTGCACAGAGCCCATGACAAATGGATGAGAATGATCTCTGAGGCCATTTGCAATGAAAATATAATAGATTCCAGTCAGGTAACTTAGATAAATTCACGCCCTGGTCTCTTTCAGCCCCTCTAACAAAACACCACAGACCGAGGTAATCAACAACAGATTCATTTTTTACTGTCCTGGAGACTGCAAGTCCAAGATCAAGGTGCTGACTGAGTCACTTCCTGTTAAGACCTCTCTTCCTGCCTTACCAATGGCCAGCCACCCCATCACTGTATCCTCACATGGTCTTTGCATAATGGTAAGATGTCTTTGGAGGGAGGGGTTATTACTATCATCCCCGTCTTGTCGAGGACACTACAGAACAAAGAGATGGCGTATGGAAGGAAGAAATAAAAATGATACACAGCCGGTGACAGAGCCAGGATTTGAACCACGCTGGCCCAGAGTTCTCATGCCCCATGCGTTATAATGCTCTGCACCATCCAGAATATGGAAGACGAAGGCAGAGGACTTCCCTGTGTACCTAGAAGCTGCTCTTGGTGAAGACAGTTTGCTGGGCCAGGCAGGCAGCTGGTTTGACCCAGCTGGGAAATACTTATATTTTCAAGCTGCCTGTCTCCATTCAGAGACTTTACAGGAATGTAATTCCAACCTTAAAAGAATAGGGAGACATAATGGGTACCTGGGTGGCTCAGTTGGTTAAGCGTCTGACTTTGGCTCAGGTCATGATCTCATGGTTGGTGAGTTCCAGCCCCGCATTGGGCTCTCTGCTCTTGGTGCCAAGCCTGCTTTGGACCCTCTGTCTCCCTCTCTCTGCCCCTCCCCTGCTTGCTGTCTCTCATCCTCTCTCTCTCTCTCTCTCTCTCTCTCAAAAATAAATAAACATTAAAAAAAAAAGAATAGGGAGACATAACATGCAACTTTTTTGATTCAGGTTAAAATCCATGCAGTCATGAATCACTGTATTGTACACCTGAAACTAATATAACACTGTATGTTAACCATCCTGGAATCAAAGATTTTTTAAAAATCCATTCAGTCATGAAAAAAATTTCACCTTCTGCCTGGATATTTCCTTTCTTTCCAAGAGTTTGGTATAGTCACCATCCAAAGAGACAACACGATCCATTCTTATTTCTCAGACCAGAAAGAGACAATTCTCGGGGCACCTAGATGGCTCAGTCAGTTAAGCATCTGACTCTCTGTTTTGGCTCAGATCATGATCTCATGGTTATGTGAGTTCGAGCCCCCAAGTCGGGCTGACAGTGACAGTGTGGAGCCTCCTTGGGATTCTCTCTCTCCCTCTCTCTCTACCCCTCCCCTGCTCACACTGTCTCTGTCTCTCTCAAAATAAATAAGTAAAACTTTAAAAAATGTTCTTTATAAAATAAATAAATAAAAGGACAATTGTCCATGTCCTCTGCTAGCACTCCAAATAGTCCCTGTAGAAAAGAAAAAGCACGTATCTTAAGGAAAACTGAAGCGGGGCGCCTGGGTGGCTCAGCCAGTTGGGCGTCCGGCTTCGGCTCGGGCCATGATCTCGCAGTTGATGGGTTCGAGCCCCGCGTCAGGCTCTGTGCTGACAGCTCAGAGCCTGGAGCCTGCTTTGGATCCTGTGTCTCCCTCTCTCTCTGCCCCTCCCCTGCTCATGTTCTGCCTCTCTCTGTCTCAAAAATAGAATCAAACATTTAAAAAATTAAAAAAAAAAAGAAAAACTGAAGCAAAACACAATATGCTGTAACCCCCTAACACATAGCCAACATATAAACCATTTGTCCCTCGAGAAGTGATTTCCACCTTTGCCCCCAAAACCTTTGCTCCTTTTCCACTAGAATGCCCAGGTCCAGCTTCTACAATGCTGTCCCCCCAGCAAGTAGAGGTGACTTGTGGCCATTTCACGCACAGAGCAATGGGGGTCAAGAAAAGTACAAGTGTGTGCTTGTGGGACTTCCATTGATGCCCCCCGGCATTCACACTGCCATCAGAGGCTCTTCCGTGGGGGAAACAGCAGACCAGCGTACAGGAGCCCCCACATGGATGAGCATGCTGCTGGGCCCTGGGATGGTGTGTGCTTGGACAGCCTCTCTGGGGGTGCATTGAGAAGAAGGAGCTGGAAAGATCAGGCAGCAAGGCTGGTGGGTCTGGAAGCAGTGTCTACCAAGCTGTGAGATTATTCCCCTTTGAGCTGGGTATTTGCCTAAGGTCACTTGTGTCCTTCAAAATCACTCTGTTCTTGGGCTCCTTGCCACACTCCTTGGTCTACTTGCCAAGCAGGAAGCAGGTGGACAGGCCCTGCGGTGGGCTGGGCTGCTGGGAGGCCGGTGCTGGCCGGATGGAGTGGGGACAGAGCCATGTTGGCTCCAAGTACCAGGAGGAGGGTGAAGGACCCTCACTAATGCCGCCTCTCAGAACTTCTTGCTGGCAAAGGGTGTGCGCAGCAGTGATAGGTCTCCTGGAATCTGTCCCATGTTAGTATGTACCTCCAGTGAAGCAATCAATCTGTTTTGTTTTTTTATCCAGCCAGTGAGGCTTTTCTGAGCCCCTGCTTTGTGCCGGCATCACTGGCTAGAAATGCAAAGACAAAAGACAAAGTCCCCAGCATCAAGGACTATATAGGTTCATGGGAGATGCCTCCCCCCTACTTGGGGAAGGAACTGTTGCAGCCACTGTGGGCCCCATGCTTTGGGAGAGTGTAATAGGGAGGAAGGTGCCACACTTTTCTGGACACTGATAAACTTGCATTTAAAATCCCTATTGTATGGGAATACAAGCTGGTGCAGCCACTCTGGAAAACAGTATGCAGGTTCCTCAAAAAACTAAAAATAGAACTACCCTATGACCCAGCAATTGCACTACTAGGCATTTATCCACGGGATACAGGTGTGCTGTTTCGAAGGGACACATGCACCCCCATGTTTCTAGCAGCACTATCAACAATAGCCAAAGTATGGGAAGAGCCCAAATGTCCACTGACGGATGAATAGATAAAGAAGATGTGGTATATATATACAATGGAGTATTACTCGGCAATCAAAAAGAATGAAATCTTGCCATTTGCAACTACATGGATGGAACTGGAGGGTATTATGCTAAGTGAAATTAGGCAGTCAGAGAAAGACAAAAATCATACGACTTCACTCATATGAGGACTTTAAGACACAGAACAGATGAACACAAGGGAAGGGAAACAAAAATAATATAAAAACAAGGAGGGGGACAAAACATAAGAGACTTATAAATATGGAGAACAAACAGAGGGTTACTGGAGGGGGTGTGGGAGGGGGGATGGGCTAAATGGGTAAAGGGCATTAAGGAATCTACTCCTGAAATCATTGTTGCCCTCTATGCTAACTAATTTGGATGTAAATTTTAAAAAATTAAATTAAAAAAATAAATATATCTTGAAAAAATAAATAAATAAAATCCCGATTGTTGAAGATCCTCTTGGGGCCCATGAACGATCCTGACATCTCAGTCTCTTTGTGGGTGCAGCTTTCTGGGCGATGGGCTGAGTTATCCTGGGACCTGTAACCTTTCAAGGCTGTCCACACCAGCAGCCACTGGCCACATGTGAAGCATTAACTAAATACAATTTAAAATGCACCTCCTCAGTTACATTGGCTACTTTTCAGTGCTCAGCAGCCACATGTGGCTGGTGGCTGCCGAATCAGAGCAGACACGGAATCCTTCTGTCATTCCCGTAAGTTCCATTGGCTAGTCTTCGTGCATAGATACTTATAATATAAAGCGGTACCCCCTGTGTGAGCTGTGGGGGGTGGAGCCTAAACCACCTGGGGCGGGGGTAGGGATGGGGAGGCCAGTGGAGAAAGGAGCAGGACAGAACCCAGACCTCACTCTGACCTCATCTTGAGTGTGGATGCTTCCTGGGTCTGAGGCTCTCTCCTTCTCTCTCCTCATTTTTCCCTGAGTGGTCTTTTCCACTCCATGGCTTCATTTACCATGTTCCCCAGAGACGTTCAACCAGGCTGTGTTGGTACAGTTCAGTGGATCTCAAACTACATCAGATCCCCTGAGAGGGCTTCATAAAAGCCAGGCTCCTGGGCCTTCACTCCCAGTTTCTGATCAGTAGGGCCGAGGGTGGGGCCAGAGAAGTCGCGTTTCAAAGTCCCAGGTGACAGGTGACCCCGATGTTGCCGGTCTAGGAACCACACTTTGAGAATCATTGGTACGGTCTAAAGAATCACCTTCACTGGGGCACATGGGTGGCTCGGTTAAGTGTCCAACTCTGGGCGCAGGTCATGATCTCATGGGTCATGGGATCAAGGCCTGCATTGGGCTCTGTGCTGACAGTGTGGAGCCTGCTGGGGATTCCCTCTCTCCCTCTCTCTCTGCCCCTCTCCTGCTTGCATGCATCTGCGCGCTCTCTCTTTCAAAAGAAATAAACTTAAAAAAAAAAAAAAGAATCTCATTCACAAATTCACCCATTCTGCAAATATTTATGTAGTTCTACCATGTGCCCAGTGCTAGAGGTGAACAAACCAGGCAAGGTCCCTGCTCTAGGGAGCTTACGTGCGGGCGAGGGGAGACCGTCAGTAAACAAACCTGTGTCAGGTGGTGATGAATGTTATAAAGAAGAACAGAGCAGAGCGAGGGGAGAGGGCTATTTCGTAGGGTCATCAGGAAAGGCCTCGCTGACCAGGTGACATTGAACAAAGACCTGAAGCTAGAGGGGAAGGGCGGGCCGGATATGACCCTGGCCTTTCTGGCCCCGTCTTCAGTTTTTTAATTAGCAAAATGTGACTCATGGTCAATATGGCCACAATCAAGGTCATCAGTCTCCAGCAGCTAGGTTCAAAGACCAATTCGATTGCACGTGTATGCATTTTGTTAAAAAGGCCATAGATTCCATCCAGGCTGGCAGTTCCACCTCTGGGTGCCAGCAACTGGTGTCCCCTCCGAGCCCCCTCTGTCCACACCGCCCTCTGCAAGGGGAGGACTCTGGAGGGCTAAGGGGACCGCCACAGGAGGCTGCGTCCCACTTCCAGAGGATGCCTTAGGGCTCCCAGTCCATACGGCTCCAGCACGCGGGATCCGTTCTAGCCCCTCACATACCCACAAGCCTTTCGGGTGCGGCGCAAACTCTGGGCCATTCACGCCGGATTTGTCTTTTCACCGCTCGGTATCTTTTTAGGCCCAACTGTCACAGGCCTTAAATGGAGTTTCCGATAAGGCAAAAGAAGCAAAGGAGTTTCTGGTTCAGCTGAAGAACATCCTGCAGCAGGTCCAGGTGAGCAGAGCTGCAGCACGGGGAGGGCGGGCATGTAGCAAGGGAGGGTCCTGTGGCGAGCGTCTTGTGGGGGACGAACACAGGAGGCTTAACTGTCCTGCTGCACAGCCTCGGACGTTGCAGACATCACCCGCTCAAGCCGCTGACAGTCATGTGGCACCTGACACTGGAAAGGGATCCCACATGCACCCAGTTATGGAGAATCGTAGAACGAGAGCTGGAAAGGGGCCAGCACTCCGTGCGGCCACGGAGACCTATGTAATATCTGTGCGCGGCGCTTCTGTACCCAGGGAATCGATACATCATTTACCGCATAAATGTGTTTACTGTGCCACATACTGAGCCCAACACAGATCAGTAAGTCTCTGGCTTCAGGAGCTGTCCGCAGGGGAGAGGACACACACGCGTGTGCTCTATACGAATGTGCATGCGTGGAGGGCCCATTCATACAGACCGGACCAAAGGCACCGGCTTCTTAATCTTGGATCAGCCCCCCACGAATGACTCCATTGTAATGTCATCACCTCTCCAGAGGCCTTGTCTCCAAACACGGTCACATTCTGAGTTCCTGGGTGTGAGAGCTTCACCAGAGGTCGTAGCACGAGGTCCAGATCCCTGCTGATCTCTGAGACCTAGAAGGATTCTTTTTTAAGAGTGACCGAGATCCCACAGTCTTCCGTTGTTTTCCTGCTTTCCGATTATAAAAAGCAAAAGCATGTATTATAGAAATTTTGGAAAGTAGAGAGTGAGAGAGCCATGGAAAGGTTCACCAATATCTCCCCCCCTGGGGCGACCACCTCACCATTCTGCCATGTTCTTCTGCAATGTAGACACGCGTGTGCACGCACACACAGGACGGAATTATGCTGTGTGCAACTTGTAGCCCCCCTTTTTTCTTCCCAGTCTCTCATGAGCATTTTCCAAGACGTTAAAAACTCTCAACGGACGAGGTTTGCACGACTACCGGATATTTCACCATACTGGTGTGCCAGGATTCATGGTACCTTCTCCTGATTCGTATTTACGTTGTTTCCAATGTAGTAATGTTACAGATGACTCTGGGGAAAGCTTCTCTGAAATACATCTTCGCGGCTAGCACTGGCCGGGTTTCAGCATGTCTTCTGTCTAAAGCTCTCTGCTCCCCCCAGGAAAACGGACTGGACTACGAAGCCTGCCTGGTTGCTCAGTGTGATGCGCTGGTCGATGCTTTAACTCGGCAGAAAGCCAAGCTGCTCACCAAGGTCACCAAAGAGAGAGAGCACAAGCTGAAGGTACGTCCCCGGGTGACGACACCCTCATTTCCCATCGTGGCCTCCACACGTGAGTGGACTGGAGCACACAGTAGGTACTGGGTCAATATTAGGTGGGTGAGAGAATGAATGAATGAGGCAAGGAAGGGATAAGCCAGCGGCCCCGGACGTGCTCACACCCACGTGACTTTCCCCAAAGCCAGCCATCACCCACACTGTCCCTGCAAAGCCACAGTCAGGTGCGCTGAATCCTGCTGTTCTCAGGTCAGAGGTACCCTTCTCCTATCTTCTCTGAAGTCCTGTTTTCCATCTAAGGGACTCCGCCTGTTCTCAGCTTGCAGAGCAAGTAGTGACCAGTGACCGTAGTGAGGCCGCCCTCTGTTCGGGTCGCCAGCTCTGTCACCTTCTTCAGGCCCTCTCTAACATCTCACACATTCGATAATCAGCAATAATAATGCAATATTGTTATGGCATTATTAAATATTAAATATTTATTGCGTTGTTAAATATCCACCACGGGAAGGGGACGGTGTCCCCTCACGGGACGCTGGGCTCCTGCTCCGGGCAGGTGCCGTGAACGCTCTGCGTTGACAGAGGACGGCTTCATTGCCTTGACGGCTCAACCGATTTCATAGACATTTCCCAACTGAAGCAGGAAATATTACTTTCAAGGAAAGGAGGAATGCGTGTTGGGGATAGCCCATGGTTTCCAAGTGAAGAGGCCGAGCCCATGGAGTTATCCACGACCACCAACGATGAAAAGTAAGACAGGAGGTGGTCACTGGTCACGTGGACAGTTTCAGACCGTGCACTTTCTCTAGTGCCCAGGGTTCAGGCAGAGAGTTTGTTCTGTTGGGCGGTGGGTCCGTTTATTCCCCAAGGAAGAGGGCGCATGGAGCTCAGGAGCAGAACAGCCAGAGGAGAGGGTGCAAGGTGGCTCAGACCAGCGCTGCAGCGTCTAGGGCTTTCTCTGTGCTAATTCTCCAACTTCCACTGCAGCCTGGCTGCCCCTCCTCTGATGAGATGGTTACTAGGGGTTCTTTTCATCACAGATGGTTTGGGACCAGATCAATCACTGCACACTGAAGCTGCGTCAGTCAACCGGGCTGATGGAGTACTGCCTAGAGGTGATCAAGGAGAACGACCCCTCTGGCTTCCTACAGGTGAGCCTGCGCACTGGGAGGACCCAGGGAGGCTTGGCTTCCTGCCTCCAAATCCACCACCGCTTCCCAAGCTATCCGGAGTTTTAGGACGGTCCCTACCAGTGGCTTGGAATTGAGTAGATTCTCCCTTGCTCAGAAATTCCCGAAGACCCAGGTTCTCATCTCGTCTGACTCTCGCTAGCTGTGACCCTGATTCTGTGCCCTCGTTAAAAGAGGAGGTCAAATGTCATAATACCTAGGGCCAACGTGTCGTGCATTTATGCTTTGACTTCCAGAGACCCCAACTCAACATTTTCTCCACAAATGGGAAAGGACAGTCTTTGCCAAACAAGCTGGAGGCTTGGAGGAAGTGAGTTAGCAGAATCCACACGGCCCATTACCTCAATGTGCGGAGTGCCACAGGCCTGGACAGATGGCCGCTGCCTGCAGAGCCCATGAAGGCTTGCCAGGGCATCCCTCCAACAGCCAGGCTGACTCAGGGCCACGAGCATCTCTAGAGGACAGGGCAGTGACAGGGGCTCAGCCGTCCATCTATGGGGAAATAATGGCCCCCTTCACTAGTCCCCACGAAGGGTTCACAGGATGGCTCGACAGGGACACGTGTAAGTGTCTGAATGAGCAGGACTTTCCAGCGGAAGACAGCAGAGCTGGGAGTGCAACGGAGGGACAGTTTGGAGCAACTTGGGGGGAGGGGGAGGACACACTGTGGGGAGCAAGCTTCAAAATTCCGGGGATTCAGGAAGCGCTCTCTTCAGACCCTGGGAGGAACTGCTAGTATGTTTCACTTTGCAAAGTACTGGATCTCACAAAAGCAGTATAAGGAAGAATGCTTTTGCATATTTGCTTCACAAAATGGTTTGGCCTGATATCTTCATATTTTTTAATGTGTATTTATTTTGAGAGAGAGAGAAAGAGAGAGAGGCCAGGGGAGGGGTAGGGAGACAGGAAGAGAGAGAGAACCCCAAGCGGGCTCTGCACTGTGACGCCAGCCTTGATCCTACCAACCATGAGATCATGACCTGAGCTGAAATCAAGGGTCAGACGCTCAACCGACTGAGCCACCCGAGCGCCCCACCTGATACCTTTAGATAGCAGGTTCTTCTTTATATTTAAATTATTGCCCTTTTAAAATACGATTTAGGGGCGCCTGGGTGGCTCAGTCGGTTAAGCGTCCGACTTCAGCCCGGGTCACGATCTCGCAGTCCGTGAGTTCAAGTCCCGCGTCGGGCTCTGGGCTGATGGCTCAGAGCCTGGAGCCTGCTTCCGAATCTGTCTCCCTCTCTCTCTGCCCCTCCCCTGTTCATGCTCTGTCTCTCTCTGTCTCAAGAATAAATAAACGTTAAAAAAAAAAATTAAAATACGATTTAAACAATACAGTTCACTTTTATTTGCATGGTGGCATGCCGGCAGGGATCATATACTCCCTGCCCTGGCTGGCCTGAGAGCATACGGCTGACACAGCCCCTTCCTGTCCCCAAGCCACAGACACCAAGCCCTCCTCCTAACCCATCACTTGCTGCATGATTTTCCCTTTGCACATCGAAACCTTAAACTCTGTGCTCCCCTTTAAGATCTCGGATGCTCTGATCAAGCGCGTCCAGGTGTCTCAGGAGCAGTGGGTCAAAGGCGCCCTGGAGCCAAAAGTGTCTGCGGAGTTTGACCTGACCTTGGACAGCGAGCCGCTGCTGCAAGCCATCCACCAGCTGGACTTCATCCAGATGAAATGTAGGGGTGAGCCGTGGTTGGCCCAGTTCTGTCCGTGCCTCTTTTGGAAGGGGCATCCACTCTGAGGGGGGCAGCTTAGTGTCACCAGAAGACGGGTGACACACAGAGTGAGGCAGAGCGGGAGGGGAAGGCCGCCCGAGTCACAGGCCGGGGCCCAAGTCCCAGTTCAGCCTGGGTCACCCTGGGTAGCTGGAGGACCTAGGGCAGGTGGCATCCCAGTCTGAGTCCAAGTTCTCTCCTTTGTAAAAGAGGGTTCTTTGTTTATTCAGACACTTAGTGAGTGTCCACCCTGTGCCAGGCACTGTTCTAGGTGCAGGACACCGCTTTGAACAAGTCAACACACTCGCTCACAAGACTCAGCTGATATTCCAGAAAAGTAAACAGACAGTACACAGATACATCGTCTCATGGCCAAAAGAGGCTTTTGGGGAAAGCGGGATGTTTTGAGGGGAGAGAGATGCAATATAGGGAAAGAACATTCCAGGTGGCAGAGGAGTGGCAAATGCAAAGGCCCTGAGGCAGGAATCCATTTTCTGGGTTCCAAGAAGAAAAGCAAGAAGGTCAGAGGTGAGAGCAGAATGAACAAGGTGGAAGAGGCTGGGAGGTGAGCTCAGAGAGCCACGAGGGACACAGGCTAAGGGTCAGATAAAGTTGCGTGGCTTGCACCAGATTACAAAGTAGCAAGCGATGGCCCAAACCAGTCCTGATCCAAAGGCCGCCTCTCCAGAGGCATCGAGGCCACATTCAGGAGAGGCAAGGAAGCTGTTTGGTTTTTTTAAACCAGAATATCGAATGATGGAGTGCTACACCTGCAGAATCTGTGAGCGCAGGAAATCCTTACCCGCCAAACGTGTGGCCATTTTTACGCCAAAGATGAAACAGGAGTCTTGCACATCTGCGTGCTCCCTCCCACACTCGGTTTGCACCTCGGGCCAGGTTTGGAAAGGCTGCCTGCCCTAGGTGTGAATGAGACGTGGTGCTGAGGAGCAGGAGGAGCCTGGCAGAGTGTGCAGGGGTGCGGCAGAAGATGGGGGCTCGGGAAAGCTGAGGTGCCAAAGGTGGAGGCCTGGAGCCGCTCTGGACGCTGCTCCGGGAGGGATTCACAGAGGGCGTGGGAGAGCCTAGGGATAGAGGGGGACCCCTACCTGTTTGTCAACCGAGGCCCCGGGGGAGTCAGCTACGCTCAGCCAGCCCTGAGACCAAGTCTGTAAGTAAGACAGGGCTGCACCCAGCTAAACCATGGGGGGAAATCTGGGAGACACCCCTAATAACAGGAGCCAAATGGAAATCTGGAAGTTTTACAAATCTGATGTTGCAGTTTTCCCTTTAAAAACTGTCAGTGTGGACTGTATTTATTTCTAAAATCTCCGGAGCCGGAACAAGGCTAGAATATAAAAACTTTCTCCGGATCTTGTTGTGACAGAACTTACCATGATAACATTTGATTCAAATCCCTGATTCCGAGGGTTGACCACTGGATACTCTGATTGCCTCTCCTTCCCGGCTCTGGTTCCCTGGGCCTCTAACGTGCTTCCAGCCAAAGGTTTAAATGCGTCCTTGAATTCACCCCACCAGCACCTTCCCAGCCTAGTGTCAGCTGCACGCTGGCCCCGCAGTAGCTCCGAGGCACTTGGAACCCAGCTCTGTTGGCAACCCTCACAGGGTCCTTGTGGGTCTGAGACTCAAAACTAGGGGTTCTCAGTGGGTAGGTGGGGCTCCTCCTTGGGGCTCCAGATGCAGAGTCGTGGAGGCACGGGCCATGCCTCTCCCACCTCCCACCCCAGATTCCAGGACAGGCTGGAAGTGCACGGTCACCTGAGATCGCGCTGCCCCCACCCTCCCTCTGCCAGCCTTGAGACTGAGATCCCGGGGCTGAGGTGTGCCTGTGAGAGGCTGGGAGGGACCGCAGGGTGGCGCCACCGTTCCTCCTGGGGGCCGGGGGGCCCTGAGATGGGGGAGGAGAGTCCACACAGGTGTCTGGCATGCTGCTGGGGTCCGTGAGCTGAACCCGCCGTTCCTGTTCCTGTCACAGTGCCGCCAGGCCCCCTGCTGCAGCTGGAGAAGTGTTGCACCCACAACAATAGTGTCACACTGGCCTGGAGGATGCCGCCCTTCACCCACAGCCCAGTGGACGGCTACATCCTGGAGCTGGATGACGGCGATGGGGGCCAGTTCCGGGTGAGGCCCTGATGCTGGACTGGGGGGTCCTAACGCGGAGGCCTCTGGACTGCCCTCGGCTCCATTGCTGCCCCTAGAGGGCGTTGGCCCAAACACAGAGGGCTGGTGGGTCTGGAACCTTGGGAAATGGGGCTTCTCTGTCGGGGGCTACGTCTGGACAGCTGGGGCAGGCAGAGGTGACAGCCACAGAGAAAGTTTAGGATGGCCTTTCTGCAGAGACTGACACAGGTCTGAGGCAGAAGAAGAGCTCAGAAAAGGTATCCCCTGCCCTGATCTACTTCCTGCTGCACCCCACCAGTGCAGTCCCGCTATTCCTCAGCACCTTCCCAGATATCCCCGCTCACGCAGGCTCCCCCCCCCGCCCCCCCTCCCCCGCCACTCCCTCAAGGCTCTATCCCTCCTTGCCCCGCCTGGGTCACTGACTGTTCTACCTGGCGAGGTGCTCTGTGGGTGAGGACAGCCACTTGGTAAATGGCCATTGGGTTAAGATGAACTTCTACCTTCGTGTTTCCAGGGATGAAAAGTCATGGGGACAAGAGAGGCTCTTAGTGAGCCAGAAAATGGTGTTCTACTCCCCCATCCGGTAGAGACCCCCCAAAGCCAGGCCCCCTAAAGAACCCTTCCCTGAGTTTTCACACAGCAAAGTTCAGGTCACTGTCAAGTTGCTTTGTTGACCAGGGTCTTCTTAGAGCTCCTCCTTTTCCATTCCCGAGGAGACTGCATAAAGATGTTCCGGAACAGAGCACTGCAACCACGACAGTTCCAACATCCCTTCTCCTGGGGGGCTGCCCCATTCAACAAATCTTGCTGAAGATCAATATTCCTTTCGTTTCTCTCAAAGGGATGTATGCATAGGCCATTTCATTTTCTGTTTGAGACCTACCCTACAAGAACGTAAGCGTTGGGGAAATAATAGCAGCCTTCCCTTGGGAATTATTGGGTCCCGTGTGAATATATGGGCAATTTAGGGGACAGAGGAGTTGAGCAATGGCAGATCGTTCACTGGGTTCAGAACCTCAGTCGTTGTGGCTGTGCAGAGAAGCTAAGGTTGGAAAGAACTCCTGGACTGGAAACCAGGAAAAGAGCCCCTGTTTCTGAAACGGGAAGGGAAGACTGTTTCCGGATGTTAAAAGAAGCAGCCACAGGGCTCACGTACTGATGGCCCCTTCCCTCCGAGACACAGGCACCAGCAAAAGCTGGATACAAGGGCTAGAATTTATGAGGAACCACCTGTTAACGTGGGAAGAGTGTCGGCTTTCAGTGCAGGCAGGCCTGGATTTGAACCCTGGCTTCCAAATGGGTTCATCTGGATCTTGGGCAGGTTTCCAACCTTCTCCGAGTCTCCTTCTGTATGAAATACAACAACAACAACAAACCAATAACAACATCCAAGGGTTGTGTGAGGATTAAAATGCCCTACACAATGCCTCGCACCCAGCTGTTAATATTAATAACTTGGCATAACAAATGAAGAGTGAACCCCCTAGACAACGAGAGAGGAAAGATGTTTTAGACCAAGTAGAAATGGTGACACAGGACGGGGTGCAGGGCTGTGCATTTGAGGGAGTTAATAGGACAAAGGTAAGTTTGAAGTGAGTGGGGAACAAAGTCAATCCCTACTAACGGATCTTTGGGGTCCCCTGCAGAAATGTCTCACCTCTCAGGAGGCCATGAGCAAAGCCGTTCAGGGGGCAGGGGGGCCAACGAGGGGAAGATGGCAACCTCAGGGGTGGTGGAAGTTGGGGAGGGGGGCAGAATGCCCCTCTCGATCCAGAAGCGATCCCGGCCCAAACCCACCTGAACCCACCTGTGCTTGGTCACGCCCTTCCTCTGTCCACTTTTTCCCATCATGGGTGATGACCCTTCTTCTTCTTTTTTTTTTTTTTTTAATTTATTTTGAGAGAGAGAGAGAGAGAGAGAGAGAGAGAGAGAGAGAAAGCACAGGTCAGGGAGGGGCAGAGAGAGAGGGAGTGAGAATCCAAGCAGGCGCCTCACTGTCAGCGCAGGCTCCAACGTGGGGCTCGAACCCACAACCTGCGAAATCATGACCTGAGCCAAAGTCAGACGCTTAACCGACGGAGCCACGCAGGCGCCCCTGTGATGACCCTTCTTTTAAAAGTATTGCTTATTTTGTTTATTTAGCTGCTTTAGCTCATGTTCGCTAGCTTAAATTCCCACCGACAACCAAGAAGGAGGTGGGGGTTTCTGCACCTCCTCCCCTCCTGGAGGAGTGGGTGTCCCTGGGATCCAGGGTTCTATCTGATCGGCTGGCCTCAGCAGAGGTAGGACATTCTCGGGCAGCTGCCTAGCTGGCTACACACCTGCCATCCCTCCCCGCCTCCCTAAGACCCCGTCACACCTCACATTCTCACGGGCAGAGGGTCTGGCCAGCCAGGAGTAGAGTTTGTGCCCAACTTGGACACGGTCTATGACCCTGCCTCCAGTCCTCCAAATGTCCCTTGTTCAAGAACTCTGCTGAGGCGCTAGCACTTTGAATGTCAACATGTTGCTAAGAGAAACTTTCCAAATAACGGAGGCACCTCCTGAGCAGTCTTGGCCGTCTTTTAGGAAGTGTATGTGGGCAAGGAGACCCTGTGCACCATCGATGGTCTTCACTTCAACAGTACCTACAATGCCAGGGTCAAGGCTTTCAACTCCTCCGGCGTCGGGCCTTATAGTAAAACTGTAGTCCTGCAGACATCTGACGGTGAGCACTGGGGTGCTGGGGGAGGACCAGATTCAGGCACGGGCGGATGAGCTTCTAAAGGAGGATGGCAGGGGGTGAGGGGTGGGGGGAGACTATCAGCTGTGCAGGGCAGGGGAGTGAAGGGATGGAGGAAATTCAGCAGCAGCGAAATGTATGCGTCTCCTCCCAGCCCTGTCCCTGCCCTTCTCACCACGGCCCCTTGCCTACTTCTCCCTACTCATGAGCCACAAAAAAAAAAAAAAAAAAAAAAAGGCCATTTCTTCACCCCATTTGCTGGCGTGGAAAAGGAGACAAGGATGTGAGAGGCTCAGGGAGACCCAGGGACTGAGACTGCATAGGACAGACCTGGAGAAAAGGCCACTTAGTCCCTGGGTTTGACCTTCCCCCCAGTGGGAAACTATCCCTCGAACACCTGGCACGAGAGCCCAGATCTGATGGCTCACATACCCAGCTGCGTCCTTTCAGGTTTCAGGCAAGAGGAGCACATCAGCATCAGGGATGTTGGTCATCTGTGTCCTTAGCAGAAGAGATGATGTAAATAAAGAACATGTCCCAACAAGAGCCTGCCCTGCTAACCCGGGCATCCCAGGATGGTGTCAATCCTGTTTATCGTCATCGTGCATCCCAGCACATCCTGCGGTCGCCCTGAGGAAGATGTGACACGCCTGGCTTGTCTCCCCAGGACGCAGGGGAGAGAGGGCAGGGGCAGATGCTGTTGTCAAGGGCACGGCTGGGGACGCTTTTCTGAAGATCACCAGCTTTCTGCCCTTAGGTGCCCTCCGCCCTGCAGAACGGTAGTTCTTGCCCTGAGCACTGTGGTCACGATTCTAGAGTCAGGACCTCACGTCCCGCAGCCTGAGGATATCGGAGAACAGAAGGAGGACTGCAAAACAGGAGGATGGAGCGTGGGGACTTTGGTTATATCACTTCGCCGCTCCGGGTCTCGGATCCCACACCCACAAAGTGGGGCAGGGATTACCTCCTTCCTCTTTAACTTACAACGGCGTAGGAAGCGTAACGGAAGGGTGTCGGAAACCAAGACTCCATAGAATGCATTTAGATTTGGGGCTCCGGGGCTCGAATGTCTGTGTTCCTTGACAAGGCTGGGTTCGTGGGACCGAGAGCTGGGATGAACAGAGATCGGGGAGTGTGTGTGTGTGTGTGTGTTCGCATGTGTGCGCGTGTGTCCCTGTGTGTGCCTGGGAATCACACAGGGAAAAGCGTGTGTGATGCTGGATGCCAACTTGCTGGGAGATGTGGGTGAGTGAGTCTGTCTCCGAGCCCAGGTCGGAGACTGCTAGCGAGTCCCATCCCTGACTCTGCTTCCTTCCTTTCCAGTGGCCTGGTTCACCTTTGACCCCAACTCTGGGCACCGGGACATCATCTTATCCAATGACAACCAGACAGCCACCTGCAGCAGCTATGATGACCGGGTGGTGCTGGGCACAGCCGCGTTCTCCAAGGGCGTGCACTACTGGGAGCTGCACGTGGACCGGTACGACAACCACCCAGACCCCGCCTTCGGGGTGGCCAGGGCCAGCGTGGTCAAGGACATGATGCTGGGCAAGGACGACAAGGCCTGGGCCATGTACGTGGACAACAACCGCAGCTGGTTCATGCACTGCAACTCCCACACCAACAGGTGCGTTGCCAGGGGGGGGGGGGGGGGGCAGTTGGGGAATGAGGCCCCTGTGGGGGACAGCATCCCTTCTGCTAGGCATCCCTGTGGGGGAGGCCTTTCAGCCACTTGGGTGTCCCATTTCCAGGGAGAAGTGAGTGTGTGCCCAAGGGACAGCATGCAACAGAGACTAGAGTGGCCCCAGGGCATGTGGCTTTACAGGTCACCCGGCCAGCCACACGGACCAGGCTCTGCCAGGTTCCTCGGCTGCCACTCCCTTCCCACTTCTGCTCCGTTTCCCTTTAGACACTGTCAGCCAGGGGCACAGCCGGTGTCCTCGCAGCTGTGACCATGTCTCTACAGACGTAGCAGGTGCCATTGCCCTGGCAGTGACCCCCCCCCCCACTGCCCAGCCTTGTGTGGGCTTTGACCCAAGACAGTGCCCCCAAAAGGGCAGGCCTGGGCGTGGCAGGCACTGTTGGGGTGCTCACTGCCGGGGACTCTGTCAAGGGCCCTGCCAGGGCTGCCTTACTCTGAGGCCAGCCCTGGGAGTGGTGTTACCAGGGCGGACATAGGAAGATGGGCCCTTTGGGGTCGCCCTGGGAAGATGTCCCTGATACCTGGGCTCCTTCAGGGACTTGTGGGCACCTTGATCTCTCTCCTCAGAGAAGGCAGTGGGCCCCCCACCCCCCCCCCCCATCATAGCTCAGTGCTTACTTTCTCCTCACCCAGGGATTCCGTGTTCACACCCGGCCTGTGTGTCCAGGGTGGGGGTGGGGGATGGAAAACCTTTTAAGGCCAGCACTGGCCAAGGAGCCCAGAAATAAAGAATGGTAGTCACCTGGAGCTGCCCTCTCCCCGCGCGATCTCCTTCCTGGCCTGCTCAGGGCCATCTCCCCAGGAGGAGCCAACCTCACGGGGCCCAGCTCTAGGCCATGTCAGTGAGCCTGGAGGCTCTCAGTGTTCTGGCCCCAGGAGTCCTGATCTGGGGCAGGGACTTGCCTGAGGGTCCCCAGGGAAGCAGACTGCACCTCTCCCACCTGCCATTTCTCTGGCAGTGACCTCTAGCTCTGGAGGCCTGCGGGAGGGTAGCACCTCGTCCCTCTGTCCCCTCTGCCTGGGCCCTGCAGGCTGACTGGGTGTTGCAGGCTGCCAGGTGCTGCGGGCTGACCCGGCACTGGATCTACCCCCGGCCGCTGTTCCCAAACCACAGAAGAGTGGAGTCCAGCTCCATCTCTACCTGCTTAAACCAAATGGTGCCCAGATACACGGCTGATGGGGGTAATAACGGAGCGTTATTGAGCTTACTTGGTGCCTGAGGCTGTAGGAAGCACCTGACTTCCATGATCTCCCTTAGTCCTCTGAAAAGTACTATTGTGATTGGCATTTTACCCATTAGACCAAGGGCTTAGGTGAAACAAGCGTCCCAAGTCACAGGGCTACTTAGCGGCGCTGTCAGGACTCGGCTCAGAGTCCTCCGGTTCTGGGGGGGGTGGGGCAAGGGAGCCCGGGTAGGGGGCTGCGGTGGGGTGCCCATGAACCTGGGGCAGCCAGCGCTTGGGTGGGAATCACGTGTTTGCGCCTCACGCCGGTCTCTACCGCCACCCGGCGGTCAGTGTCTGAATAGCACCAGGAGCCCGGTCGTAGCTCCCTTTTCCCACCTGCAGGATCCTGTCCTGGGGTCCTGACACCGCTCCCCACCCCCACCCCACGCCTCCCGCCCTGGGGAAATTTGACCTCCTGGGAAGTGCCTTTCCCGTCAGCGCACCGAGTTTTCCTCACGACTTTCCTGTGCTCTCTGCCATGCCATCAGCCCCCAGCTAATCAGCACCTGACCCATCAGGAAAGGCTAAAAATGGTTTTCTCATCAGAGCCGAGCAGCTGGGGTGGAGGATGAGACCTCAGCCCTCAGCCCTCAGCCCTCAGCTAAGGGAAGGGAGTCTGATGGACCCTCTTCTTCCACGGACAGGAAGCGGATCAGCCAGGGAGCCTGGGGAGAGCATCTGAAGAGATGCTTCTCGCGGGCCGATATGAATTCCCACCACTGCCGAATGTGGGATCACAGACATTTATCAAGAGCTCCACAATTTAGTCTCAAGGCTCCACCGCTGGCGCTCATGGGATGGCAACTCGGGACAGGGGACTTGATTCCAGATTCATCTGTCCCCTGCCACGCATGGCTGTTCAAGAGTCCCTGGGATGTTTCGGAGAGCAGCTGAAGTCGAGTGGGCCTCGAGATCTCCCGAAGGGCTGGCTCTCTGCCTCTTTGTGGATCTCAACGTTCACGCTGGTTAAAACTATAACAGGTGCCAAGCTAGTTCTTTCCCTTGGAGGGCAAAGGAGCCTTCCCTACCCAGGCTCCAAGCTCTGGGTGTTCAGGTGGGACCCGCTCATCCACACCCCAATTCCCTGGGTGCCCAGGTCTCAGGGACTGCCAGGAAACCAGGGACTGAACAAGCCGATCCCTCCGGGGTAAGGAAACTTACACGAAGGGTAAGGTCTTCCTGTATGGCCCTTAACTGGAGAGTGCGTTTCAAGGCAAGTCTCACAGCCCAGAAGAACAGCTCCCTGCACCTCCATGAGGGCTGTGTGTTTTAGGTGAGGATATTCCTAGCATCTTCTGAACCACCACCTACATCCCAGGCTAGATGTGGTGGTGATGGGGCTTCCTGGGGCTTCTCTTCCCAGGACGGAAGGCGGTGTGTGCAAGGGGGCTACTGTCGGCGTGCTCCTGGACCTAAATAAGCACACGCTGACCTTCTTCATCAACGGGCAGCAGCAGGGCCCCACAGCCTTCAGCCATGTGGATGGGGTGTTCATGCCAGCCCTCAGCCTCAACCGCAACGTGCAGGTACCACTTACCCTTCCGGGCGGGAGCCCCTCTAGCTGTTCCTCTCGGGGTGCTGGGGCCTCCGAAGTGCACTTGGACGATGTGGGCTATAAAGAAGCTGACTGCTGCCCGCCCGGGCAGAGAGGCACCTACCAGCTCCCCTTGGGCATTCCCTGGGGACAGTCCTCTGTGGCATGATCAGTTCGTACTTGTTCACTTGAGATAAGTGGAGGCGCTAAGCTGCCAGCTTGTGGAGCCACAGTGGGAGGGAGGGGGGAAAAGGGAATGGAGGGGGAGGCAGGTGGGGGTTCCGTTTTCTGGGACGGGTGCGATGGAGGCATTCGTTAAGCCATCAGGAGGAAGTCAGTGCCCCCTGCCCAGCTTGAGCCGATGGCCAGGTATGCGCTGGGGCCTTTCAGGTATGGCTTTCCCCAGAGAGGAGAAGCACAGAGGGGCTGGGAGAGACCAGTCCCAGGGGCTTTGAGTCTCCTTCTGCCCCCTCTCACCCCTCCCTGCCCCCTCTGGCTCCCACCTGAAGCAGGCAGGAATGTTGTGCTTTTAGATCTCAGGGCTGGAGCCAGTCCTGGGGGGCTGGCGAGGGCTCGGGAGGCCCCAAGTGGACAGAGACACAATGGGAGCTCAGTGAGGGGGCGAGGGTGGGAGAAAAATGTGGGGGCACTACCCTTAGCTTCTAGCAGAGCCCTCCTCCCTCTGGGAGTCCTGGCTGTGAATACTGACAGGCCTACATCAATCACTGATTGATTGATTTGTACCTGCACTCACGAAAGGGCTTTGAGGCAGCCTGAAATATAACAGATGTAAGAAAGGAACGAAGGCCATGGGAAGAATGCAGAGACAAATATACAACCCTGAGAACCGTTCACCTGCTGCAATGGAGCATCAGCCTTGCCGGGGCTCCTGGGACAAGGTGGGAAACCCAGGCCCAGACCTGCTCCTCAGGATGAACTCGGGGACATTACGTTAGTGAGACTGGGTGACAATAAACAGCATACCCCGCAGTACAGAGAGGCCCTCAGGCTGCTGCCTGTGGTGACCCCAGCGAACAGGGGGCCTCGCACGCAGCCGCTGGGCTGTCTGAGCACTCAGGATTCTCGTAGTGGCCTCCCCCATCCTCACTGACTGGGTCGTCTTTTCCAGGTCACCCTGCACACAGGATTGGAAGTACCAACAAACCTGGGGCGGCCAAAGTTATTGGGCAACTAGCCTCCCGGCCCCAGCTGTTCACCGGCGTCTGGGAAAAGCCCCACCATCCCTCGCTGAGGTCGAAGGACCCGCGAGGGCAGGACGATCGCCTTGAGGGGTGCAGCCCAGCAGCCGCTCAGTATCTTAGAGACGTGTTTTCTTTGGAGGGTGAGAATAGGTCTGCAGGCCACGCTTGTTGAGGCAGCTGGTTAATAAGTGGCCACTGGTCGGTGGTGAAGCTGCATGTGTGTGTGTGTTTCTCTCATTCCTCCTGGACATTACGAATGCTCACAGAGAAGGAACTTTCTCGAGGGAGGGAGAAGGCATCCGGGGTTTATGATTATGTTTCCTGCCATCTGTTTTCAAAGCTTGTCTTTTTTGCTGGGGGGGGGGGGCCCGGCAAGAGGAGGGCCGACTTTGAGACTGGCATCCTGAGAGCAGAGGCAGGAAGGCACTTCCGGAATCCCACTCCCCAAGTGTTGATTGACCCTTTGCTGGGACACCTCTCTGTCCCGAGGCTGCAGGTTCTCATCTCCTCCAGGAAAGGTTCTCCTTTTTGCTTTTTTGGTCCTGGAGTCTCCACAACATTATGCCCTTGCAGACCTAATCCAAGGTCGATAGAAAGGGGCATTAATCTTGACCTTCACCATTCCCACTGACTTTCACCATTCCCACTGAACTATTGAGAACCTTTAAAATGGTTTCTTTTGGTCCTTCATTAATCATCTCTCTCTCTCTCTCTCTCTCTCTGTCACACACACACACACACACACACACGTCTGCTAAAATGCATTCAGTCAGTTCTTAGTCCTTAAACACAAAAGAAAACAATGGAATTGGAGTGACCACATGAAGCGTGTCTGCTGGCTGGCAGCTGTTTTCTGGAACTGCAAGCTTGTCTGAGTTGCTCTCTTCCAGGCTTTGGTCCTCCCAGGGGGACCGTGGGGAAGCCTCTTAGAATCTGCCTACCTTTTCTTCCAGACCCACCCTACTGTCATCATGAAAGTAGGAGATGGCCCCCCATGGCAGTGGTGCCTCTGCCTTGGGATGGGCAGGTCCTCTAATGAAGGCAGGAAATAGCAATATCAGCATGTCCCTTACACCCCAGACTCCCGGGGTGAGCCTGGCTGTGCCAGAGGCCCAGGCCGGGCCGCCTAGCAGGGCGCCCTCATGGGCCCAGGAGGTCCCCATAGAATCATTTGCATCTCTCAGAAACAGAGCTCGCTTTCGGGGGTCTGAGCCCGGAGCCCGCCGCGGTCCTGTCCCCAGAGCACCTTCCTGTCTCCTCCTGCTCTTCCTCTTTGTCACCTGCCACCTCCATTTCCATCTGGTGGCAAAACTTTCTCCTTTTTAAAAAGAATATATTTTATCAAGCATTTTATTTTTGAGGTTGAGGAGTACCTTGTCCATTTGCTGGATTGGATTTTTATAAAACTTAGCCCATAAACCGGCAGCAACTGTGTTTACTCGGTTCTACCTGCTTGTGTAGACACTGCCCTTGTTTTCTGAGCGGCCAAGGCCAATGCTGTGTAGATCCTGCCCCCCTAGCAGCAGATCCTACAATCCTACCTCAGAGCCCGCGCACCCTCGGACCTCGAGGCTGCCTTGTCCCCGCCGTGTGGGCAGACATGGCCGGCTAGGCCACCTGCCCGGCGTCTTCAGGAGCTGCTTGGTGCTGTTTCGGCCTCCGAGCTCGGGTCCTGGCAACCACCTGCGTGTGGAGCTGAGGTCTTGCCTCTTGGTTCTCCGCCAGTGGCGTGGTTTCTCAGGCACCCGGAGGTCTTCCTCGTCCTGTCCCGGACCCCCGCCAGAGTCCCGAGGGGGATGCAGCCTCCTGCCTGTCCTCCTGCCTGCACCTGCCTCTCCGTTTCACTCCTTAGCCATAGCTCCGGGTGGACTCAGCTTGGAAGCTGGTGAAGCTTCCTGAAGATTGGAGGACACAGAGGAGCCATGGCCTTGCTGGGGCTGATGAAGCATGGCCAGCAGGTCCAGATGCATCGGCTTTGGGAAAAGACTGGCCAGCGTGCTGGGAGTGACACCAGGAGTGAGTGTGGCTGGGGAAGGTGGCAGTGGCTTCCTGCGGCGGGGGCTGGATGAAAGGCTGGGGAGCTTCCAGAATCCTCGAAGCTGGGCTCCCCAGGCGGCCCTGGCTCTGCCTCTCTGGAAAGGAGCTGCTGGAGTTCAGCTGGACTTGGTGACACCCTCGGGACAGCCAGCACCGGGGTCAGAGGGAAATGTGGAACAGAGAGAAGCAGCAGTCCCAAAATGGCGGGGGGGGGGGGGGGGGGAAGGTCTCTTTAGGAAGAAAAAGGTAATTTTTCAGAGGGAAGCCGCCAGAACTTGCCGCCTCCCTGCAGGGGTCAGCAGCTCCAGGAGGCCCCGTGAGTGTCCCCAGCAGGCACCTTTCCAGCTTTGCTCCTCGTCCAGGAACCCAGCAGCACCGTGTCAGGCTGTCCTGAAGCCACCTCTCCTGTCCTCAGCACAAAACACCTTTCAGGGACAAGAACGAACCTAGGAGAGAAGGCAGGTCTGTGCCACACTTGTTTTCGAGGGATCGGCCAAACAAAGAAGGAATCATCAGCGGCTGTGGCCTGACTTACGTCACCCTCCCAGGAAGCCCCTGGGATTCGGAGCAGAGGCTACAGGTCGTGAATTTCTCATTGGCCATCGAATTCCCTGTCCCCTTACAATGTGGTGGCATTTTTGTACTTAGAATTGTATCAAAATGATGCTTTTGTTGGGCTGGCTGAGGAATCACTTGGTGTTTGTCTATCAAGCAGTTTCAGTGAGAAGAGAATTCAAAGTAACTTAAATGTCAGGTCCCAATGCATTGTAAATAATGCCTCCTTGACGTAGTTCCACGGTTCGTGCTCTGCTCGTGAGCAAGTTTGCTCAAAGCATATGCCTTGCCTTTTAGAATGAATCCCTTTTAAGCATCCACTAGCGACTCACCGCAAAGCACCCTAGCTCCTAATTCAAAGCAAAAGCTAAAACATTGCACACAGCCCTCTCTGCCCCGTCGGGGAAAATAATGATTCTAATCAAAGTGGACATCAGTAATCCTGACCCACAAAGTAACTGGCATAAAAACTATGTATACAGTTTTATATATAGCTCTGGGCTGAAATCTTCAGCCCTCCGTGAACTCTGTGGTTGTGACAGCACCCTCGGGCGCCTCGTGGCCCACCGAGAGTGAGGAGGGTCATGCTTTCCAGAGTGAGCCTGGGCAGAACCGGAGTTCACCAGGGACGCTGGGAACAGGTTCGTGCTTCCTGCTCTTGGTGCCCGGGAAAGCCCAGCCTCGAGGTGCCCGTGCCCTCTGCCTACAGATTCTCAGGAAAGGATCACAACGCAGGTTCTACGTGTCCTTCTTCCGGGGACATTTGCATTTTAGCCTTAATTCTGGTTGCAAGTGAAAGGCTCGGTCCCCTGTGAAGGCATGTTTCAGCACAGACGAGCAGACAGTTGTCCTGTGGCCACCCACACGCGGTGAGATGGGGAGGATAGGGAGGGTAGGTAACACTCCGAGTTGGGGGGGGGGGGGACTCAGCACGGGAGTGCCGGAAAACACTCTCACAAGGCCCATGGCTGATGCCAGGGTTCCTCAACCTCAGCCCCCCCCCGGGGTGGGGAGGGGATGGGGTTCTCTTATTGTTGTGGGCTGGCCATGGCCTCCCCACACTAGATGCCGGTAGCACCCCCCCCAAGTGAGGGGTGACGACCCAAAGCATCTACAGACATTGCCAGATGTCCCCTAGGGGACACCCTGGGTTGAGAACCACTAGTGGTTTGTCATGTGTCCATGCGTCAATATGCAGGGTGATGCTGGGGTATCCACTTCAGCGTTACCTGGAAAGCCTGTATCACAATGTATGGACCTTCCTACCCAAGACCAGGATTGTCCTTCCATAGGCCTGCAGTGCTCTGCCAGCTGGGGCAGGTAGGGGGAAATGGAGGTGAGCCACCAACAGAGGCCAAGCTGTCAGGTCTCACTTTGTATTTACTGAAGATGCCCCCACCCGCCCCCCCCCAGAAGACACCCCCCATTCCTAGAAGGCAAAACTTGTTACCAAATGTTTCCTTGGCCGCTTTTGCCTGGAGGCAACAGGAACTTAATGGATTTGTGGCCTATTATCTGGTTTTAAAAATCTAATCAGATCTCATTAGAAGATATTTAGGGTCTCTGCTGATTCTGGGAAATCTCTACTTTTGTTTTGCAAGTAAGCCAGTAAGCTGTTTTCAAGGATCACTTTCCTTGGCAGGTTCCTCCTTAAAGAGAAAGGGGTCCTGGTGGCTTTCGCTTTAAATGGACTGTACGATAGGTAAGAGTACGTGTGGGGTAGGATGTGTGGCTCAGGCACCGCATTCAGCCCTCAGACACTCGTGTCTTTGAACCTGGCTTTGATAATGGTTCACACGTCTTAAATCTTTCTGTGCCTCGGTATCCCCACCGAGGGAATGCTTTTGAAAGAAAAGAATATAGTCTCTCATCTATTGAGTCTAGGCTAATGGTCCCCTTCAAAGAATCAAGCCTGTGTGGTGACCTTCCAGAATGTTCTCCGACCACAAGACAGTGTCTTCCATCCCAGCCTCTTGTGACCAGGAGCATGTATGTATTAACACTGCTGCCTGGCCTTGAGGAGGGAAAATTGACATTTGAAATAGGCTTCACATGACCATGCAAAGCAACACCCCAGACGTTCCCATTCCCAGCAAGGCCTGTTTTAACGGTACTTTGGTGCAACGTGCTGTAAGCGGGCCACATGTCAGCATTGTCATTGTTAGTCCCAAAGGCATCTGTGTGCAGAAGCCCCCATAAAACGTAGAAAGAGGCTGACCTGCCTCTCTGTCTCCTCGGTCACCTTAAGTTCTAACATCTGAGGCGTCCCCCAACCCATCCTGTGTTTCCATTGTTTCCGAGATCTCGGCAGGGGAGCAGCTTTGAGAACCAATGTCTAAGAGTAAGGCGGGAGGCACCTGACCCCGCGGCTGGGACTCCACTCGCACTACCTGTTGGGGAGGGGGGTGGGGGGTGGTTCCCGGCTTTCCTTGTGAACGATGTTGGCTTCAGGCAGGAGTTGGGAGTCGAGACCCCACAGGGGAGTCTTGTCTGGAGGGCGCGGGCTGCCCAACCTAGTCCTGGGGAAGACCCCCCCCCCCGCAAGGTGGGCACCACTCACCAGGCCAGGCCCTCAGGCAGCCTCTGAGGAGACTCCAAACACAGACTTCCGATCCGGAAAAGCGGCCTCCAGTGGCTGTGGAAGCAGGAACACGGCGAGGGCCTGCAGACCTTTCCAGCTCGTCCCGCGCCCGGTGGCTGGGCGTCCCCAGCCTGACTTCCTCGGCACCAAGAGGAAGCGCGGAGTGAGCCAAGCAGAAGACGTTAAATGCATGATGTAGACGTGCTGCTTTCCCACTAATTTTGTCGTATTCAGCATGAGTGATTTGTTTAACGTTGGCAAAGGAATTTAAAAAGTAACAAGCTCTGTGTCCTTGTTTTGGCTGTCCACAGTTCTTGCATTTCCCTGCCTTCCTTTACCCCCCCCCCCCATCGCATCCACTTTCTGTCACAGTTGTCTCTATACGGTGGCAGCTCTCGGTCCCGTTGGTGTTCGTGTTCCACTGGAAACACGGCGGGGGGGGGGGGGGGAAGCAACTTTTTTCTAATTTTTGTATCGGTATCCACGAGCGTTTGTATTTTTTGAATTGCAAACACTGTGTTTTCTGGTCTTTGGGGGGTTGGTTAACTTTGTGTATTGCCTTCTGGAAAACCTGAGTTTTATCACAGTCTTGAGCAGATTTGAAATAAATTCTTTGGACACTGCCAACAACCGAAAGGCAGGGCCCGGTCTGGATCACTGCCCAGAAGCACAGCGCGCCTCTTGCCACGTGGGCCCTGGGTGGCGGCGGGCGGCTGGGACAGGGGAGGCGGAAGGGAGGCCACCCCGTCTCTCCCCCGCAGGGCCTGCGCCTGTGAGACGCCATAGGGCTGTGCTGCGTGTGCCCACGAGATCTTGAAGCGGTTCCATGGCTCTGAGTAAGGTGCATCTCAGAAGACAAGGGGGGCTTTATGAATTCATTCTCGCAAGAGGGGACAGGGCTAGACATTGGTAACAGCACATGATTAAGGTACATTGGTGAATAAAACATTGATCAGGGGTTACAAGAAACTGAGATTTGGGGGAGACCTCCTAATAACCTATGAGCATCAGGGAGACCGACCGGCCCCTTCAACCACACCGTCTGAGCCCAGGGGTGTCCGACCTGAAACCTCTTAGCCTTCCTCAAACTGTGGTCCTCACCAACACCCATCTCACACACCTCCCCCAGCAGCCCCTTCGGCCCGGCCTCACTGCCCGGTTGGCTGCTGGATCCCTGAATGGCTTACCTGGGGAGGGGCGGTTGCAGACTCCAAGATGAGGCAGCAGGGCATTTATGAGCAAGGGCTCTGTGGATCAACCCCCTTGGGAGCGAAGGAAGCAGGGCCGGCCAAGGGAGACATCGGGTTGGGACGCAGACCCAGCAAAGACCTCTGCCGCTCTGGGTTGGGAGAGGGGCACTGGGTTCAATACTCCCGTCTCGATCCAGCACGGACGTGGGCCACCCCGGGAAGGAGGTGAGGTGATCCCTGAAGAGGGCCAACGGCTGAAGGTTGTGCCTTCAGTGCTCAGAACAAGAAGTTCTTCTACCTGAAAGAGGATCTGAGGGAGACATCCGGGCATCGACCCCCCCTGCGCCACAGGTCTATACGGCTCCTTCAGAATTCCAGTGAGGGAAGCTTAGCCGAGGAAGGCCAGGGACGCTGGAGCTGGTCTTGGAGCTGCAAGGGACACTCGTGGTCAGCCTCCTCTCCTATTCATTCTAGGCTCCCTTCACTCTCACCTAGTGCCTCTGCTAATCGTGGTTGGGACCCTCATCCCTGGGGGTCTGAGCCTCAGGTCACCAGGCCCTTCGCACCCAGGGTTGCTGCATTTGTCTACTTACCATCAAAATCAGGTCAAAGGACTATGAAGAGATGCCCGGGTCCCACCTGGGTGCAGAATTTTCCCTGCCCCACCGGGTGACGGCAGCCTCGTCTCCTCTCGATGGTCAAAGGTAGGTCACCCCTGCGAGGTGGTGGCTCTTCTTGCCTGGACAACTTTGGTTCAGCGGGACATGTGCTGTGTTGTTTCTTCCTTTGGGAAGCAGGGTCTCCAGGTGTCCGGGGCCGAGAGTTGTAGGGACGGGAACCTCCAGGTCCCTAAGTGGGTCACTGGGAATAACGGTAGGCAGGGCGTCGTGTGGAACAATGGCTGAGCCACCAGACGTGTCGGGGACTGAAAGACACCCCTGCAAAGGGGAAATGGCAGTGTGACGACAGTAAGGAAACACGTACCCACAGCACGGAAGCCGTCTGTTCCCTCTGTGGCTGTTGGCAGAATCTTAGTCATAACCGTCTTTCTTTGGATGACTGGTTTTCATGGCGGCTTCTCTCTGCTGCTATCTTGCTAGAGGAAACTTCCATCGATGGGGAAATAAAAAGTGTGATCTTAAGCCTGCTCTCCAGCCCTTAAAGTACAGGTTTTTCTTAGTCCCTAAATATCTGAGGATTCCTGGAGCGCCCAGTGGTAACAAGACCACTCTGTAAGTATTTATTCAGTAAATTAAAAGGTGAAAGCAAAGCGAGGTGAGGAATCTAAACTCAGAACTTGCATGCTTCTCCCGAGTGGACGAGTCTGCAGTTCTGGTCCAGAGTCTGGCTAAGCGTTCAGCTGTCTGAGCTGCAAGGCCGGTGGAGGCGGGGGTGGGTGGGGCGGCCTCGGACCCTGGGCTGCCTGCAGAGAAGGGGAACCAAACTGTCCCCGTCGCTGCTCTGATAGGTCACCTCTAGGTCTTCAGATACTTCCTGGTGCTTTGTCAGGCTTGGGATCCTCTACACCTTTAAAAAAAAATCACTCTCTGGGGGCCTGGGTGGCCCAGTTGGTTGGGCGTCTGACTTTGGCTCAGGTTCACGGTTCACGAATTCGAGCCCCACATCAGGCTTTGTGCTGACAGCTCTCCCAAAAACAAACATTAAAAAAAAATTTTTTTTTTAAAAACTGCCAAAGTAGGTATTCTGCCAAGTGCTGCCTTTCAAAATAAACTTGGAAAACAGAATGCTGATTCCACTCTTGCTTCAACTCAGGGCTTTTGTGGAGCTCCTCACTTGGCAATGGCCTTGGAGTCCACCTTGGAGCCACATAAAAACGTCAGCCATTTTTACCCCTTTGTTTTGACCAAAATGTTACCGTGCGATAAGATTTTTTGTCATAAAGAAAAACAATGCCAAAGTGATTACTATCATTGAAGACTTTTTGTTTGGGTCACAAGCTTTGAGAAGTTCCAGACGCTTTCAGTAAGTGCAACATAATTTAAAAAATATGTTTAGCCATCCACGGTGATTATTCTGGAGAGGACATTAGCTTACATGTAGGTGTGGTTAAAATCCTCTGCTGTGTTACCTGTCACATCACCTATACCACAAAAGCTGTGTTCTATTTACATAACTTCTTACAGAGATTTCACGCACGTGGTAGGCTAAAAATCAAAACTGCTTTTCCCACAAAAACAACTGACAAATTATCACACGTGATTCTTTCATGACAAAGTAACATGACACCATTTAAAAAAAATTTTTTTTTCAACGTTTTTTTATTTATTTTTGGGATAGAGAGAGACAGAGCATGAACGGGGGGGGGGGGGCAGAGAGAGAGGGAGACCCAGAATCGGAAACAGGCTCCAGGCTCCGAGCCATCAGCCCAGAGCCTGACGCGGGGCTCGAACTCACGGACTGCGAGATCGTGACCTGGCTGAAGTCAGACGCTTAACCGACTGCGCCACCCAGGCGCCCCATGACACCATTTTTAGAAAATTAAAAAAGGCAACTTAAAGCTAATTATCAGCATTTACAAATCAGTAAATCATGAAGTTTATGAAAAACCATTACATGCAGAGGTACAAAACACCAGTCAGAGCCAATCTAGCATAAATCTCGCTGGACAGGATTAAACGTCCTTTTCAACAGGCTGGCTATAATTATACTCACAGTGCGATTGGCCCTTCCCACCGTACGCTTATCACCATAAAACACACACACCTCACCGGTACAAATTTTATTATTTCTACTTGACGTTTCCCCCTAAAACAGAAAAGCAGTCTCTAAAATATGAAATAAATTAAGAATAATCTAGAAGTCTCATAGGGGTCCAGTTCTAGTACAGAGTTCCTCTATGTCATGAAGTACTTCACTTAGCCACTCGGGAGGAATTTATTTTCTTGATGTCAACCTGGCTCAGAATCAGTGTCCCATTTTTGAATTTTCCAACCTGTCCAATCCGTCCACTTGACAAAATGCTGGGAGCTGATTTCTTCTTTTTGGCTCTCCTGCAGTTAAAAATCAGGGAAGGGTACTGAAGTTAAGCTTACAAGGAAGGGCTATCGCACCACCAGCCAGGTGGCCGGGGCCCCGCCCCTACAAACTCCAGGTGTCCCCCTGTGCGTCCCCCCCCACTGCCCCGCCCCAACTGCGGGCCTTCACGTGGCCCCAGAAACATGCCGCCTCCTTCCTGACTCAGGGCCTTTGCATTGGTTTCTTCTATGTGGAATGTTCTCTACAGATCTTTCCAGGCTGCCCCCTCCTCTTCACTCAGCTCTCAACTCAGATGTCACCCCCCTAGAATGACATCCCGGCCCATCCCCGGTGATTTTCTCCCCCGATGCTTTAGCGCCACCTCTTCATAGAACCTGCCGGGGCCTGACATCCCCTCGCTAACCTGTTCATATGTTTTGGTGTGTCTCCCTCACTACAGTGTAAGCTCCTCAAAGACAAGGAAACTGCCAGTGTGACGATGCCTATATTCCCGACACCCAAGACACCCATATGCCTGGCACGCAGGGGACCCTCAACGGACAGACAGGTATGGTCAGAACAAACGACCGCTTGACGGCACGTGCAAGCTCACTAGGAGTCCAAGGAAAAGGCCAAGACAAAAGAAGTCGATTTTGAACCAGTAATTCAAGGAGGGAGAAAAGGCATTTTTGAACAAAAGCTAAGAAACAAAAGTAGAGCAACAACATCAGTGTCCCGTACTCAGACCGTGGCGCCCTGCCTACGTGGTAGGTCAAGGAACTGGCAGTAGAGACCCAGGCCGTGCTGTCTTATCAGCAGGCTCTTGAGGCGGGGGACACAAGTCTTTTGTTGGAAACGTCAATCTCAGCTTCTCCACCAGTCACTTGAGGTGTCTGGTCTTTGGAAATGGGAGACCGGAGAAAATTCCCAGTTTGGTTCTGAGGTAGCTATTCGATCTTGGGCCATGTCCTACACCTGGTCTTCCCTTCACGGGACTTGCTGAGAATCCACGAGGGACAGTGAAGCACTCTAACGGGCTAGAAACACCGCGTAAACTCCAGGTGCTATCTTCACAACTGATCCAGCATGCTTATCCAGATCAGTCCACCCCAGTAGCTGATGCTGTGTCACTCACCTGTCTTCCTGCCCTTTCCTCTTCTTTTTCTTGAAAATATCTGTGTCCTGGGCCTGATTTCAGAATTTAAGATAATATATGTGTCAATAACGGATAATGGAGATTCAAAAAAAAGACGAGGTTTGTGGTCAAAAGCCAGTAAGCTATCATTTAATTTTTTTTTTCAAGTAGGTGTATGAACACAAACTTAGTTTTTTCCTAAAACTCTTTCAGAGTGTGAAAGGTCATTCCAGAAAAGACTGACAGTAGAAACATCGAATCTTCCGTTTTACATGAAAGGGAGCGAGGGTAACCTCTGTTCCTCTGAGGTTTTTCATGGGTCCTCGTGTTCTACACAATGTAAAATGCAATACAGGAGAAAGAGCAAGGCAGCTTATGTTATCCGAGTGGGAGTTTGCTATTTCAGAGCAAACCTTTCATGTAAATATGCCAGGTTACCTGGCTGGTATTACGGAATAAGGCGGACCTGAACAAGTGGAGAAAATGATCCTCTAACTCCAGATTTTACTGTTGTCTACACTGCTTTCCAAGCAGCCAGTCCAGCATTCCACTGTGGCCAAATGCAGCCACCTTTCTGTTCTAGCTTAGGAACGAAAAGGCTATTACTCCTACCATTCTCTTTTCTTCTTCTTTTGCTGCCTTTTTTTCTTTGATTTGCTCCTGCAAGACCTTGTAATTCACATAACTATTTTTGGGAGGCTGAAATGAAAGGAAAAAAAAAAAAAAGATATCATTTTTTATTTTGCAAAGACCTCCCAGTGACCCATGCCCTGACTTGCCCCGGGCTCTTCCCCCGCTTTTGTATCCTGTCTGATGCTGGAAGACGGAAGCAGCCCCCCACCTGAGCACCCAGCATTATGGCACGTTCCCGTTCCAGGACTCTTTCCTTTCCTTTTCCGTAACCCGTGATCCCGAACCGGTGCACTTCCAAGCGAGCCTGTGGGCACAAAGCAGAATCAGACCCAGGTGCGTTCCAAAGACTCCAGACAGGAGATACATCCCGGGGAGTAACACACGTCAGACACAACGTGCTGTCGCAAGAACTCTGTGGAGGGTGGTTTGCGCAGCCTTGTGGAGGTCTCCGTTCTCCCACGTTTAATTTTGGACAGGTGAAGCAAAGACTTCTCTCCACACAAATTAGCAACAGAATTCGGATTAAACGCAGAGATGCTCTCTGTGTTTCCACTTAAAGGTACCCCTCCAAACACACTCACAAGGAGAAACCATTCCTCACGGAGGTTTCAAATGCAGATCTGGGTTTGCTCATTTGTTTAAAGACACTGCAGAGGAAGAGGAAAAAGTCACCAGTGCCCACTCTTAGCAGCTCAATCCCTTCCTCCTCTCTTCTTTTTCATGCATTTTTAAAAACCGAGTTTTGACTACAAAATACACACGCCTGGCTTTTCATACTTACCACTGCATTACTGGCATTGTGGTCACAAGCCCTCGGGTTTTAACTGACAGCCTAATAATCACCAAGAGAAGGTAGTGTGATTTGCTTAGCCATTTACTCAACCACTGGACATGTAAGCATATTCTTGTGTGTGTGTGTGTGTGTGTGTGTGTGTGTGTGTGTGTGTGTTATAAAGCTGAAAAGATTAACAATTTCAAAACACATACCTTCTCTAAGTTAAATTCTTGTCTATCCACATCGTTCCCAAGGATATTAGTTTTGGTCTGAAAAGAAAGAGAATTCTTATTAAGATCATCTGTTACTGTATCATTAGAGTATTTGTCACCAACAGAGTAGTCATGTTTTTTTGTTTTTCAGCTTATTTATTTTGAGAGAGAGTGCACATATGTGTGTGCATGAGCGGGGGAGAGGCAGAGAGAGAGAGGGAGAGAGAGAATCCCAAGCAGGCTCCGATGCAGGGCCTGAACGCTCGAACCAGTAGATCATGATGTGAGCAGAGATCAACAGCCAGACGCTGAACCTACTGAGCCACCCAGGCACCCCCAGGGTAGCCATGTTTTAAAAAGCCCAGAAACTGGCCCAGATGTCTACATACCGAACAATAACACAAGCATGTTGCACAAAAGCCTAATGACCAGTTAATGGAAGAAAAAAAACCTTTTGAAGTCTCAAAGCTTAAGAAAGGATGAGAAATTTCTCTTAAATTTTTTTTAACATTTATTCTCGAGAGTGAGTGAGACAGAGCACGAGAGAGGGAGACACAGAATCCAAAGCAGGCTCAAGGCTCTGAGCTGTCAACACAGAGCCCAACGTAGGGCTCGAACTCACAAACCATGAGGCCATGACCTGAGCCAAAGTCGGATGCTTAACCAACTGAGCCAACCAGGTACTCCAGGATGAGAAATTTTTTTAAAATAAAAATAAAAATAAAAAATAAAAATAAATAAAAATAAAAAAAACAAAAATAAAAAAAATGATGAGAGAGACTAATGTCTGTCTCTCATAAACCACATGTACAAGATTCTGTTTGGTGTGGGGTTTAAAAAAGGGTGGGTGTTTGAGGGATTCTGGAGGGTAGTATTATATTTGAATAATTCTTTCTCTTCTTTCTTCTTCCCATCCAGCCATTAGAATGATGGCTAACAAAACTCTCTTGACTTGAGTATTTCTTTCAGGAACATCAGATTTCTAGAATGGCTTATACTTCCCAACAGAAAATGATGATACTGCAAAAGCCTGCAAAGCATGTAACTCTTTATATTGGTGCATCTACTAGCTACGGTTACTGACCCACAGAATTGACCAGAAGCTTGAGATTTGAAGGAAATACACTGTCCCATCTGGTTAACAAGAGCGGTCGCTACTCAACTCCAGCCACCAGATCTGGACCAACGGGAAGCAGGCTCTAAAAAAGAAAAGGCACCCTTCTCCCTCACAGGACAGTGGTGAAGAGGGATGGATGGCCGGCTGCTCTGCTCCCAGGATGGGACCTCCCGCTGCTCCTGCTCAGCAGGTGGGGGTGTGGGGAGGGTCGGGGCTGGGTTGGCTCGGTGCCCTACCCCACACCACGCTGGGAAGTGCCAGAAACACTGCAATCTACAGGTCTCCTGGACTCTCCTTCTGCAAAGGGGAGCTGTATTTCAGCTCAGCCTGTCCCCCCGACCCCTGCTGTGTTTGGGCTGTGTGGGTCAGTCAGTGACTGTTTCCACAGGGGACAGCCTCTGTCTCCACAAGGCCATGTACTGACCTCACAGAGGGGTTCTTACGATGAAAGTGGATGAAGTGTGCAATGGTAGATGTTAGCGACGTCCAATAAACAGGAAGACGTGGCCAATGCTGCGAAGTCACAAGACTCCTGGGAGGCACCACAACACTGCTCACCCGCTGTCACGCCGCACACAGACTCTTGCAGGCCCATGTGCTGATGGTGACAGACAGAACAGGGCACCACCAAGGATGCTCTAAGCATGCGGCCTCGTTCTGTGCTCTCAGTCCCAATAAATGCACCTTCCGCATTAGTTTATCAAGATTCCTGACTTTTACTACGTTTACGATTTTCTTCGATCGTGTATTGCACAGACTCAAATGCCTTAATTAAGACCACGGGCACGTGGAGGACGCCAGGCACCTCCATTCATTTATCCCAGAAAGTCTTACTTCCTGTTCCATGACTGGAAAAAGTCTACGTCTACCTTGAAGGTAAAAACTCTTCTCCACTGGTACGTGCGTCTAATCTACTCAATATGATGAACACTAATACCACTTTTGGAAAACAAATGGCTTAAGTCTTAATGACTTCAGGATCATCCAGATCCTCAAATATAAATTATATGTTAAAAAGAAACACCGTAGGAGTGCCCTGGTGGCTCGGTCAGTTGAGTGTCCAACTGCTGTCTCGGGTCATGATCCCAGGATTGTGGGATCAAGCCCCACGTTGGGCTCTGCGCTGAGCATGCAGCCGGCTTGGGATTTTGCCTTCGTCTGTCCCTCCCCGCACCCCACCCCCGTCGTGCTGCCCCTCTAACCCACGTGTGCTCGAAGATAAAATTTAGGAAGAAAAAAGGAAACCTGTATGCTGGTCACAGCCTCCAAAATCCCATGAAACATTTAACTCCATTTCTAAGTATTGAAGTAGTTGTTTATCTTTCTTCTTCTGTCCCAACCATCCAATCAAGTAATGGCTAAACTCTTTCAAGTTGAAAATTTCTTTCAGGAACATCAGATTTCCCGCAATACTGGAGATGTCACAGATGCCCCTGACTATTACTAGAAGATCAGCAAGAGGAAGGAAGCACTGTAATAAAATTCCTAGCCACCTGTGCTACAGTCACCGCAGGGCTGAAACCCCTGGGTCTGGGGGAGAAATTGGCCCCCAAAGGACAGGGGCATGGCTTCTGATGTCCCTGCTTCACCCAACACCAGCCCACAGATTACCCAGTCCTTGCATGCAGGCGTCTGTTTATCTTGGCCGTGGGGACACCTGGGCCGAGGGGCTGTGGAGACCTGAGTGGCAGGCCTGGCCTCACACAGATCATCTTGCTGTAGAAACTCCTCAGCTTTGTAGCCGTCGATATATTTGAGAAAAGGTCTGGATTCTAGATCCTTGTTTATTTATCTTTTCATTTTTATTCAAAAAAAATTTTTTTAATGTTTATTTTTGAGAGAGAAAGAGCACGAGCTGGGGACGGGCACAGAGAGAGAGGGAGACCGAGAATCCAAAGCGGGCTCCGTGTCGATAGCACAGAGCCTGATACGGGGCTTGAATCCACGAACCGTGAGATCACGACCCGAGCAGAAGTCGGACACTTAATTGACTGAGTCATCCAGGTGCCCCTCTAGATCCTTGTTTACAATAAAAATAAACATTTGGAAAATAATTCTTAGCTAATTATTTTGTGATGTTGAATCCATAGGCATGACCCCCCCCCCCCCCACTATTACCTAACTTTTATTCACAGCTTTAAAGCCACTTCAGTACATTATTCATAACGTATTGCCTGGTAGAGAAACAATCGGTGGTTTTCCCTGTTTTCTTGCCCCTCGGACCCACTGCAGTAGGAGGCACAGCACCTGCAGACAATACCGGGTCCTCTTCTGCTTCTAGGCTTTGCTGCCTACCTGAAGCTAGACAGGGCCACGTGACCTTCTGTGGCCAAAGAAGTGTGAGCAGAAAGGAAGTGTGCCCCTTGCACATGGAGCCTCTCTCTACCAGTCATCTGTTGACTCCCCTTCTTCACCAAAGCAACTAAGAACCTTCCAGATGGTGGAGCCCCTATTAGCCCCGGCCCCTAGCTGAGGACGGTGTAGGGCAGAGCAGTCTGTCCTTAGGAGATATCAAAATAATTAATTTTTGCCTTCGAACCACTAAGACGGAGGGACTACGTTATTAAACCACAGCCTAATCTAACTTGACCGGCAAAGCCTTACTGTCCCACACACAGGAAAGAGAAATGTCTGCAGATTTTGAGAACTTGCGTGTTAGGCTATGAAGAAAGAAAGCTGTGGAAAGAAGAAACCGTTTGGGAGAAATGCACGGGGACGATGGATAAAGGCCCGCAGCCCCCTAGGCTCAGTGAACTCATCCACAGGTTGACTTGCTGACCGCAAGTACTTTCTCCTGCACTGGTTAGATTCTTCTATTCTATCAGCTACACTGTCCAACCTTTGTCCAATTAGAGAGTAGCTGGGGAAATAAACAGTCTCGTTTTAAAAAGCAAGCAGTTCTGGGGCACCTGGATGGCTTAGTCAGTTAGGCATCCAACTCTCCGTCTCGGCTCAGGTCTTGATCTCATGGTCGTGAGTTCAAGCCCTGCACTGGGCTCCGTGCTGGGCATGGAGCCTCCTTAAAAATACAAATAAAAAATATAAATACAAAGTATGTATCTACATAACCGTATTTGTAAAAATATAATAACATATATGTAATTTAAATGCAAGCAGTTCCAAGAGCATCAGGAAATGTACTTGATCTTCTTGAGGAGACGTTTCTTCAACTACATTACTCTTACACCTATCTGACACTGGATCTCGCAAAGAACAGGGGTGTGGAACAAAGTAAGAACCTGGGGAAATAACTTGGGGACAGGTCTTTCTATCTAGTGAAGATGCTGGGAAGCAGTGCACTTGTGTTACTCAAAGGACAAAGAGCCTAACCTGACCTGTATTCTCTCTTTCTGGCATAGTGGTGAGGCACACAGCTCTCACACAGCCAGAAACCCCGGGGTCCGAACCTGAGCTCTGGTATTTACTTCACATCCATAATTCTTTGTGTGGAATCCTTAGAAAATTAAGAAGTTTTCACATTTTAGAAAGGTAATACTGTGACTATACTGAATATCATATGTCATTTCCAGTGGGGGCCGAGACAGCAACCCATAATCCATTAAGCACGTTCACATTTCTGCAGCAGGATCTATGGATATTCATGCCAAATGCAACAAACAGAAATAATTCCTAAGCCTCATCTGAGTTCAGTTCAGGTTTTGCTGCCAAATAAATCTATCTGCATCAAACTTCGAAACGAAACATTAACTGTGACTTCCAAAGCTCCGGGGTTCTGGGATTGCAGGTATGGGGCGGCTGACTGTTTAAACGCAGGCATGCACCCTCACCTCTCCAGGCATCAATTTCCTCTGTAACATGAAGACAGGGCGCATGAATTGTGAGGATTCCACGAGATAACGAATTAGGGAACAGAAATCATCACTCGTGGAACGCAGTAAGCACCAGCGCATCTTGGTAATTAGGAGTGATTGGCTACCTGCTCAGGAACAGTCTACATGCACCTGGGTCCAGGCCCCAGGAACCAAGAGCCCCTTCTGATCTAGAGTCCACCGTCCTATTATTTCTATTGTCTTTCTTACCCCTTCTTTTCTATGGAGGCCACAAAGGAGGCTAAGGTTCAGGGCAGGGGCCGACGTTAAGGGTGGAAAAAACACTGGTGAGACATCCCTGTGAGCCAAACAACACTTGTGTCATTTCCAGCCACACCCGACGCTTTCATTTCTCAAGACCCTTCCTCGTAGGCAGCCTTGCACCCATTCAAGAATGGTTCACGCACTCATTCCTCATATTCCGTCAGGCCACCCATCCTGACCCAGCACCGCTGCGGTCAACTCCTGATTCAGCTCCTGCAGGCCTCTGCTACCGCTTCCCTGTAATCTAGTTACCACACAGAGGCCTGAGTGATGTTTAAAAGGTTAAGTCAGATCACCTCATGCCCTTAAAACTCTCTGCTGGCTTTCCACATCCTTTAAACTGAACTCCAAAGGTCTTACCATTGCGTACGAGACCCGGCAGGGGCTGGCCTTGGCCTGTTCCTCCACCGCAGCTCATACCATTCTCCTCTCTGTCCTCCTCCACTAGGCTTCCAGCTTCCAGAACACATTAGGCCTTCTCACGCATCCGGACGCTGGCAATGCTGTGTACTATCCACCCGCGTTAGTCTCCCGGCTCCTGTCTCTGACAAACCTCAGCAGAGCTTTGTCACCTTCTCCTGAGACTTCCACCGACTCTACCGAAAGGAGGTTCTGCCTGCTACTCTCAAGGCCCTATTTCTTTTCCTTCAGAAGGTTTATAACTTTTTAATTATATTATTAATTTACCTGGAGTTTGGTTGACCCCACCAGTAGAGAGTATACTCCATGAGGGCAGAGGACTCTCTCTCATTCACCATTGGATCTTCTGGGTCTGACAAATAGTTGGCACCCAAATTATTTGTGGAATAAGTAAGTACACAGGTGATCTTTTACCTACTGTTTCCTGAGAGACTACTTCTATAGTCACTCCGCTGTAAAAAGGATAGGATTAGGAAGTTCATCTGTAGGTTAGACACCTGGGATGGGTAAAATGTTACATAAATGGTGGCCAAGTTCCCAGATGAACCCATTCAAGGGGGTGATGTCAGCGGGGAGGGTTTCCCCCCACAGCCGACAAGCAATCCTCCCACACCAGCTATAATCCAACTCTATCTGGAGACAGCACCACACTGCACAGACTAAGGGCTCAGTCCTACAAGACTGTCCCTCGCTTCATATGCTGCAAGCCCAGGTTGTTACCTGTACTTAGGACTGGCTACCCACAGGTTACAAGTCCCCACGACTCCTTCCTTGGGTTGGCTGAATTTGCTAGAGCAGCTCACAGAACTCAGGAAACCTAACTGACTAGATTGCTGATTTATTACAGAAGGATACAAGTCAGGAACAGCCAGATGGGGGAGACGCACAGGGTACAGCGGGTGGGACAGGACAAGGCACTCCCATGTCCTCTCTGAGCGTGTCACTCGCTAAGCACCTACAAGTGTTCACCAACCCACAAGCTTTCCAAACCCTTTTGCGTTTATAGAGGCTTTGCTACCTAAGTATGATGGACTAAATCGCTGGCTATTGGCAATAACTTCAACCTCCAGCCCTTTACCTCTCCTCAGAGGTCAGAGAGACAGGATTGAAAGTTCCAAACCTCTTGTCACGGGGTGGGTTCACCTGGCAGTCTGTCCCATCTTTACAGCCTTTCCAACTCACTCATTACAAAAGATACCTTTACTGCTCTTATCACCTAGGAAAGTCCAAGGGTTATAAGGGTTTTGTGCCTGAAACAGGGGACAAAGAAAACATAAATAGATATGTACAGATACAGATACAGATATAGATATATACATACACACACACACACACACCAAGTATATGTATATATATTTTTTCTTATTATAAATCACCATACCACACCATTGAAAAACTGTTTCAATACACAATGCACTTTAATCACAGTATTTATGGCACAAGCCTAAGTTCTAGGGAAAGACGGTCACTTCCTGGGTTCAGGCAGGGCCAGCCGGGTTATCTAACTGGTTAGTACCTCTCAAATATTCTCCAAAGACGACCAGCTGACTCCATGCAGGCTATCATTATTACACTTCTTTGCTGATTCCATGTCTGTTTGAACTGTCCTACAATGACCTGTAAGCTTGCAGAGAGCAGGGGCCACAACTATCTTTTACTATGTGGTACAAACTCTTAGCATGGCATCACATATCCCAATTACTCCCAGCCGACTGACTGTTCCTTACCTGGCGTTCCCTAGATCCAGGATATGCCATTAATAAGCAGTGTTGTATTCGTTTGTATTTATTTACATGTTGCAATGCCAACAGGCTGAAGTCTTTTTACAGGCATATGTGTTTTTATTGTGTCCATATCCCGTCTCCTTAGCCAGACACATTCACATTTTCAAAAGAATCAATTTTAGGGGCTCTTGGGTGGCTCAGCTGGTTAAGCGTCCGACTTCAGCTCAGGTCATGATCTCGCGGTTCTTGAGTTTGAGCCCCGCATCGCTCAGAGCCAGGAGCTTGTGCAGATTTTGTGTCTCCCTCTCGCTCTCTGCCCCTCCCCCACTTGCACGCTCACACGCTCTCTCTCTCTCTCAAAATTAAACGTAAAAAAAATTCTAAGGATCAATTTTAAAAAGGAGGAAAGGGCAGAACGGCCAAGGGCAACTGAGAAGTTTCATTAGGGTCAGGAGGTCCAAAGTGTCCAATGAGCTGAGGTTCCTGAGAAAAACCAACTACAATGAAAAAGGGATCAATTGGAATTGGAAGAAAATAAATCTAACAGCCTGCTGCAGATGATCTATTATTAAGAGACAGAGAAATGCATTCATTCAACGCTAACCTTTTTGTCCTTTCCACTAGAAAACTTTCCATTCTAGAGAGAACACAAGCAGGTGTAGGAGGAAACAAAAGACCGAGGACCTGAGGAAATGAGGGAGGGTACTCAGATGCTTTGCTAAACTCCCCAAATGCAGAATTATATATAATGCAAAGCACTGTTTCCCAACCTTTCTCACTGCACGGCACACACAGAAAATACTAACATCTGTATGGCACACTGGGGGACACTATGCTAATACTGATCTCTTGTGAGTTTCCCTGGCTGATCAGCTTGGGAGTTCCTGCTGGCTGAAGGACCAAGGGAATCCGTTTCCTAGTCCACCTCTAACAGTGCCCAGTGCCCCAGCATTTGGAGTATGAGCCGGGAACTGACCGGGAATCCTAAAATAAAGGTAGATTATTACAAAAAGCCCTATTAATCTTTGAGGAAGAGATCCTGATGAGGATCACTTCACTTGACATGAAGTGCTACCTGAATTCTAGGGAAGATTATACAGATGGTTTTTAAATCGTAAAAAAGATGTGGTAAGCACTGGACACCGACCAGCACATGCACACACGTGTTCACTGAGAACCATGCAAGCCTGACTGTCTTTGCAGCGGGTTGAGTTGTGGTCTCCAAAGAGACATGTTCTAAACCCCCAGAATCAATGAATGGATCTTATTGCGGGAAAAGGGTCTTTGTAGTGTAATTAAGGATCTCATGACAAGACCCATTCTAGATTTCGGGTAGGCCCTAAATCCAATGACAGCTGTGCTTTGAAGAGACAGAGGGAGATTTAAGACTCAGACATATAGAGAAGGCGGCCATGTGTAGACACAGGCAGAGGTTAGGGTGACGCAGCCACAGGCCAACGAACACTTAGAGCCACCAGCAGCTGAAAGAAGCAAGGAAGGATTCTCTTTCAGAGCGGAAGGTGCCTAGCCAGCCAACACTTTGATTCTGGCCTCCTGGTCTCTAGAACTGTGAGAGAATGAATTTCTGCCCAGCAGCCCTAGAAACTAATACAATCCCCTTTTCCGTTTACGACAGACAGAAGTTTATAGGACATGAAGAATGCAACAGAAATAGAGTCCCTGGAGTTCTGCAATGAATTTGACCAAACCATAATGATATCCTTGTGGGCAAAGCTGGATATGCAACCATACCTCTCTCCTGGACTGAATTTTGAGTGAGACTTCCAAACTCATTCTGAGATTACCGCTCAGTGAAATCAAACTGCTTTCCGTGAGAAGGGGAGTTCCTTGAGAGGGAGCAGTTTCGTCTATTTTGTTCAATGCTAGAACCCAGTGCCTACAATAGCAGCCAGAAATAGTGGCCGAATGACTCCGTTTTCTCAGAGCACAGTTAAGCAGAAGCTCCAGGCGCATGAAAGAGTCAACTCGGCAGGCTTGCGTTGGAGTATTGTCTGATAAGAGTGTTTTTACATCCCCGAGCCCCTGAGTCAAGGCTGCCCGGATAGTTTACACTAGCCGTGGGATTTATGGTGAACACGTCCTTTTTCCTGGGGGTCTAAGAGCTTCAATAACTAAGGTCAGTCTGGATGTCTACACAACCGACCCCCAATAAAAACCCTGGACACCCAGGCTGGAGTGAACTTCCCTGGTCGGCAACACTTCCGACCTGCTGTCACGAATCACTGCGGGTGGAAATTAAACGCATCCCACACAACTCCACTGGGTAGGGACCTCTGGAAACCTGCACCTGGTTTCCTTCAGACTTGGCCACATGCACCTTTTCCCTTCGCTAGTTTTCCTCTGTATCCTTTTGCTGTAATAATTCGTGACCGTGACGATGACTATGGCCAAGTCCTGAGTCCTGTGAATGCTTTTAGCCAATCCTCAAGCCTGAGGGTTGTTCTGGGGACCTCTGACACGGTCTGTAAAAGTACTCATCTAGGTGCGCCTGGCTGGCTCAGTCGGAAAAGCATGCGACTCTTGATCTCGAGGTCAGGAGTTCGAGCTCCATGGAGGGGAGGGGAGGGTAGAGATTACTTAAATAAATAAAAAATTTTAACAAAGAAACAAAAAGATACTTCTCTCCAACTGCAATATCAGGGTTTCCAACACATACATTGAAACTAACCAACTCATTACCTGTGTGTTCTCATCTTGATCCGGCTTCCCTTTCCTTTTTTTATTTCTGCTGTGAAATTCTATCACTTGTACTCGCTCCCTGCCGTTCCTCAGTGTTGAGGGAGATGCCGTAGCACTAGGGGCGTCTGGTCCTGAAGGAGAGCTGGTGGGGGTCACAGCAGGAACACCCTGCAGCTCTTCCCTGAGTTCCTTGAAGAAGCTGGAGACTCTCTTCCTTTGGCCTCTCACGGGAGAACCAGGTACAGGAGCTGGGTCTGCTGCCAAGGTCACTGGAGTCCCTACATCTCTCCTCTTGTTTTCTCCCTTCTTTCTGATCCTTTTCTCTTCTGCCTCATCTTCTGTCTCCCCTGTTTGTTCAAACACAGAGTGGAAAGATAAATATTTTTGGTTCTATCGAATGAGATGAAGGCACTTGTACATACGCCACAGCTGTCAACACCCAGAAATACAAAGAAAAAAAAAAAACAAACGATTTCTTTTCCTTCAGATAGGGATGTATTTGCACAATTCATAGAATCCCAAAATGCGTGGGGCGCCTGGGTGGTTCAGTTGGTTAGGCGCCTGCCTTTGGCGCAGGTCATGATCTCGCAGTTCGTGGTGAGTGTGGGCCCCACATCCAGAGCCTGCTTCAGACCCCCTGCCTCTCTCTTTCTCTCTCTCTCTCTCTCTGTCTCAAAAATCAATAAACATTAAAAAAGAAAAGAATCCAAAATGCAACATCTTTTCCTAGGTAACTGACTGTATCCATGCCTTTGACCCTTGCAGCATAAAAAGTTCTCACCTTGTTCCGTAATAAAAGTGACATCAAGGCAATAATCCCAGGAACTGGTAATCCCAATTGGCTCACGTTTAGTGCTGAAAATGTCTGCCACTGCAGCTGGTGTTTTGTTTTATTTGTTTTTTTAACACTTTCTAGGGGTATAGGTAAGTATCACAGTCTTCCTATCGTCCAGAGTCGAAGTCCATACAAATACAGGGAATGTACATACGAGGGAGTCTGAGGATTGGAACCCAGGCTCTGCAAATTACTAGCTAGGTGAGCTTTGGGAAGCATTTTAACCTCTAGTGCTGGTTTCTCCATTTGTAATAATGGGATTAAGGACAGGATCAAGTTCACTGGGTTGTGAAAATTAAATGAGTAAATACGTGAAAAATATGGAGTGCATAGGAAATTCTCTATACTTTTAGCTATTGTGTTTACTGTTTAAATAAACTGATCATTTTGAGCAATGGCTCCAAACTAAAATAGCTTTTGAAACATCACCTTACAAATTTAAGAAATGCTTGCTCCTTAAGGGCGTTAACGCCTAACAATCATCTCTGTTGCATGAACAAGGGATGTCGCCTTCCCTGGAGAAAGTTCTTCAGTGTGTGTAACTGTCTTCCTACTAAAGTGCCTGGCGGTTGCCAATCCCAATGACCTTTTTGTATTTCCTTTTCCCCAGTCAAGATAAAAGGAGACCACAGGCTGGCCAACTTAACGAAGAAAAGCCTGCAGCAAAAAAGCTTCGCGTGAAAACGTTCTCTGAAGTCCGTGGGGGGAGGAACACACTGAAGGATGGGGCACCAACGTCACAAGGTGGTACCAGGGCACCAGGATCACCGAGTTTGGGGGAGAATGTGGGGTGGGCAGTGGGCTTCCGAGAGGGCCGAGAAATGTGAAAGGGTGGGCTATTCCGAGAACCCTTTAAACCTGACAGCCTTGGTGCTCATGACGAGTAACTAAGTAGTGCCCACACTCAGGGGCGACGTGGGAGGCTGTATTCGTAAAGAGTAACAACAGACGCTGAAGGTGGGGGCGGGGGGGGGGGAGAAGGGGGGAAGTCGGACGCAGGTGTGTGCTGAACCCATCCTGGGAACCAGGTCTGCAAAGGGAGGGGTGCTCCACGTGCAAGAACCTTTAGCCTTGAACGCCAAAGGCGACCCAGTTCGGAAGGCACAGCAGACACCTCGGCTGCAAGTCCGCTCTCCACGTGGGCTCCGAGGCCCCTCACTCACCGAAGTCGTAGAGGTTCCGGAGCAGGGCATCCAGAAGTGTCTGAGAACCCGGAGGCGCGGGGGCCTCCGATCCCCGCTCCTGGGCCATCGCGGGGTCTGCCACGGCCGTGCCGCCCAGAGCCCGCCCGGACGCACACACTTCCGAGTTCTGACGCGCTGCGCGCGCGCGCGCGTGCGTCGCGGGTCCCGGCGCGGCTTCCGTCCTGGTTAAGATGGTGGCGCCCGGGGTCCTGAAGAGCGGCCGCAGAGGGTGCCGCCGCCCTAGGCGAGGTCGGGCCGCCCTGCGCGGAAGAACCGCCCCCAGCAGCATCACTACGACCGCTTAGCAAAGAATTTCAGGCCCCGCCCGGACGGCAGCCGCATCATGGATTCTTCCAGCTCATCTAACTCTAGCTTCTCCGTCGGCTCCGCCAGTCCCGGCGCTGTCGTGCTCCTCTACTCGGTAGGCGCCCCGGGGAACGAGGCCCGGGGCGGGGCCGCAAGAGAGGACCCCACCCTCCCGGTCCCGGCCTCCTACGGGCCAGGACCCCTGGCCCAAAAGAGTGGGTGCCGGGGTCGCCGAGGAGGGGTGAGGTGGTTGACTTGGTTTCCAAGGCAACGGTGTATCGCTGTGTGTATGAATGTGTGTAAGCTTTTAGAAGTTTCTATGGGCGACGGTTCCTCTGGTTCCTTTCCACGCGTTCCTTCTCTTTGCCTCCACCAGGCGGGGGGCCTTCAGAGAGCCCCTGACGCAGGAATGAGGCGTGAGAAAGGGATCTCTCTGCCTCCAGCGAGGGGCTGCCTGTAGGTGGAACTGGAGAAACCTGCCTGATTCTGACCTGGCCTGATATGTCAGCGTGTGGCTCCCCACCCCGCCCTTTTGCTGCCGTGATGTTCCTGGGAGAAAAGTATTTGGCTCGTATGGGGACACAGAGTTTGTGATAAGACTTAAAAGTTTTTCAAATAGAAAGATTGGGAACTTCTGGAAAATTTTACTGCGTTTTTTGTCTTCCATCCGTACGTTTTGCGGAAGGAAGCTAATGCCGCCCGGTCTCTCCCAACTTGCCTTCTAACCCCCAACCCTCTCTCCCTCTCCCGATTGTAACTGATCTTTTTTGCCAACAGAATGTCGGTCGCTCACCATTTATATGAAGAAATTATGAGGTGAACGCTTTGTAGTTCTCAGGATTGCACAATTCTGGGGCAGCTGATATTTTTTTTTAACCACGAAATTAATTTTTAGGTACTTTACAAGGCAATGAAAGAATGCATTTTAAAAAGCATGTTACTATGTCATGGAGGTTAGCGCCAATTTCTGTCTTAAATATAATGTTATTGTGTGTAGGAAGGTCGTAACAGGGAAAAGACAAAACAATGAGATAAACCAAAAACTCAGTTTCAAAAGAGAAGGTAGATACAGGGCTACCTTCAATTTGGGACACCAGCATTCTTTGGAACATGGGGAAACTTCTCCCTCCATGTGGAGAGCTCTGGGGTTATAATTGCTGTCAACTGCCCACTTCTGTGAGAGTTATTACTTTAACCTCTCTAGTTGTTGACCTCACCCCACAGCTCTGTGGGGGAACTATTTTGACCTCATTTTCTGACTCTGCTGTTCCAGACCAGGCATACAGGGAACCGGGTTGCTGTGTAGATCCTGACTCACCATAGGTAGCTTTTTCAGCCCTAAACTGGTTTGTGAATTGACTGCAATTTTGCACATGCATATAAAGGAAAGAGTTGGGTTTGTTTTTTTTTTTTACTTCCCCATTTACTGCTGGTTCTTTAATGATAACGCTTTGGTCGGCTTTTTCACATGAAAAATTAAGGCAATTGTACGTGAGCTTTTTCTACCTGTGAAGCTGGACAGAAGCCCTCGCTATTCTTGTAACTGCATAGGCTTTACTCTTAGGATAACCTGAACTTTTTCTTACTATTTCAGGCTGTCCTTATTTCCTCAGCCACACTGTTCTTGTGCAATAATCTAATGTGAGAGTAGTACTTAGAGATATGTAAGATACTCCTGATTGCAACAAACATTACAGCACTGGTTACTTACAGCGTCCTAGTCATTATTTTCAACACCCAGAATATAGACATTAAAGACCCAGCCTTTGCCTCCATGGACTTGAAGTTATGAAAATAAACAATTGCAATTACAATTAAGTGAGGTAAGGGCAAAGGTCAAATCATCCACAGCACGTTGTGGCAGGAATGAGAAGGAGCACCTGACCTGTTTGGGGACTCAGAGGAGACTTTTAAGAGAAGGCGACATGTGAGCTGAGTTTTTGAGGTGTGAATGGGAGATGAAGGAGAGGAAGACACCCATGGTAGGTGTCTTCCATAAGAAAGCCACTCCCTTGCATGTTTGGGAGAACCTAGTAGTTAGGTAAGGGTAGAATAAAGGAGACGTGGGAAACAAAACTAAGGAAGTGGGCAGAAGATAGTTCCTAGAGGGATTTTATATATCATATTTACGCACCCTTAAGAATAAAAGCTTTCTAAGGGAACCTTTAAGGATGATCGGATTTGTATTTTTGGAAGTCTAAGGAGGCTGGGTTTCTGGAGTGGTTATTTGTGTGGATAACCTTCACTTAAGTAGAGACGGTAGAAGGAGAATCTGATAGGAGAAGGAATCTGACGCCCTAAGCCTGGGGAGCAACGGAACACGATTGCCGTCATCCAGAGAAGTCCTAAAAGCCTGAGGCAATGGCAGTGAGCCTAGGGAGAAGGGTAAATTGGTTAGTTTGAGTTGGTTAGGATAGTTGAATGCGGTGGCTGAAGAAAAGGAGGTTTCTGTGATTCGGCAACTGGGCGGACGCTGCCGATAGGGAATCTGGGGAGAGGAACAGGTTGTGTCAGTTTCAGATGTGTTCAGTTCCAGATGCGAGTGGTAGAATGAATGATTTTGAAGTCGTGGATTACTACGTTATGGACCCCATACCTCACAGGTGTTTGGGAGACATCCAGACAGAGTTAGAAACATGGTACCAGAGGAAAGGAGGCAGGTCTAGCCTAAAGATACGGATTTGTCAGACATCAGCAAGCAAATTGTAGCTGAAGCCGTAGGTCTGCTTGAAACCTTTTCGTGAGAGCACGGAATGAAAAGAAGACTGGGGATAGATACTTCCTGGTGTACCCAGAACCCCAACTATGGCTTCCTGCTAAAGCCTGAAGGAAAAATCTGGACTCCTTACAATGTCCTGCAAGACTACACCATTGCTACCTCTCTGATTCTACTAATGTTGCTCACTGGGCTTTAGCTACACCGGCCTTTGTTTCTCTGACAGTAAGCAGGCTCTCCCCTCAAGCGTGCTTACAGTTCCCTCTGTGTGGCATGCTGTTTTTCCCAGAAATTTGCATCGCTTCCCCTGTCCCATTTGAGGTGCCAGTTCAAATATCACCTCCCAGAGAGGCCTCAACCCAAGCATTCAATCTAAAGTAGCTCTCCAGTCCTTCCTTGTTAGTTACTATATTTTATTTTCTTTATATTCCCTTTTCCAATGTCGTGTTAACATCAGTCTTGTACTGACTCTCAAAGCTGTGTATTAATGTCTCATGACGTTTGTAGAGCCCATTGTTGACATACAACCGTTATGAAAAATTAAAGATTGACTTTTGTAAATTTACAGTTAAATAAATTCTGTTAAAAATGAAAGTAATAAATACCCCAAGCTCAGCACTTCCTAATTATTTTACTAAATTTTACTGTTACCCACGCTTTTGAGGTTATTTATGTCCGTCAGACTGTAAGGTAGAGATGCTATGTAAGAGTGGCTACTGCACATCCCTCCCCAGCTCTCCGCCTACGGAAGTCATGTTGGTAGCTTGAAATCTGCCAGGGCTCTCCCATGGTTAAACATTCACCAGCGTGCCACTGGGAGTATGCCTAAGTGAACTTATTTGTTGTCTGTCTTTCCGTAAGGCAGCGTAAGCTCCTTTCCTACATGTTCTTTGTCTGCCTTGTTCATATTTTATTCTCAGCCTGTAGAACAGCGCCTGGTATGTTGTGGGCTCTCCCTAACTATCTGTTGAATGAATGGATCCTCCAGAGCAGTTGAAAGGGAGGTACAAGGAGAAGCTTGTTTAGCTACAAATAAGAAGGGGCTGCTGTAAAAATTAAGATAGAAAAACAATGGGGGGAACTAACTGAAATCTTACTGGGGCTCCTCTTTGTATCGTGCCCCTAGATGGGTAGCTGTGCAAATACATTTATCTTATGGTAATAAATACTTCTCCATCATGTATAGGGAAGGCCAACAAATGAGTAGTTAACACTCAACCCTAGCTGCGAGTAGGAATCACTTGGAGTACTTTTAAAAATAATTCTGATGCCCAGGTACCATTCACAGACTAAATTAATCAAGAATCTCTAGGGGGTCCTGGGCATCAGTATATTTTTTAAGTGCCCAGGTTATTTTCATGTGCAGCCTGGGTTAAAAAAACCACTGGATTAGCCACTGGGTCAGGACCAGATTGGGAGCACTTTGAGCTTTAGCCTGTGAATATTGGGGAGCCAGCAGCAGCAGGGCTCAGGAAGTGTCTTCATTCAGTAATTTATTTTTTCATTCTACGATGAGTTCCTACTAGGAACTGGGAATACAAAAACATATAAGACACACTACCTACGCAGACAAGAAGTTTACAGTCTTGCAGGGGAGATACCAATCTGGGTTTAATGAAGTATTTTAGATGCTGTCATGAAAGGCTCAGTTAAGAGTCAAAGGAGAAGATGGTCAGTTCAGTCTAGGTTGAGGGGGGAGAGTCAGGAAATGGTACACAGAGGTAAACAGAGGCTGAGGTTGATGGCTAAGTGTTTTCAGGTGAACAGCGCAGAAGGGTCTCCCTCCCTCCTCCATCTCTCTCCCTGTCTCTATATATGTACACTTATTTATAATTATTTTGTATATTCATATGTAATATAAAAATGTTTATAAACATAAATGCCTTACGTGTGTGTGTGTGTGTGTGTGTGTGTGTGTGTGTGTGTGTGTACAGAGAGAGAGAGAGAGAGAGAGAAGATCTTTGTCTCCCTAGCTGATTCCAATCCTTTTCTCTTCCCACTGCCAGGACCACTAAGTGGGAAGTCTCTAAATCCCCTTTCATCCCTAAAATTATATAATCTATAATGACAGTTTGTTACATTGTACCAAGTCTGAGTCTATACATAAACTGTAAATTCTTTTACTGATGAGAAATGGGAGATTTGAGAAGGTTCTTGAACCTTACAAGCAAGAGTATGATATGTTACAAGGACAGAGTTTTACAGTAGAATCCCAGCATTAGAAGATTTTTCCCTCATCTATTCTTTATACTTTATATATGTGGGCATAACAATGTTCGTGTTTGCATATTTCACGTTTTACATGCTACCCTTTTGATGTTGAAACTCCTCTTAAGTGCTCTTTTGTTTGTATTCTCATTATGCCTAGTCATGTTCTCAGTTTAACATTCTATATTTTTTTCTGTTACTTCAACATGTAGTCATTCAGTTGTGCTCTATTCCAAACACACCTGGATGTTGGGAAATACAAAGAGGACATGTGTTTTGTCTTCAGGATACTTGCATTTTGGGGTGACGACATGCAAACGATTGCAGTATTATGGGTACATTCCATCATAGGTGGAGGTACTGGGTAAAGACGTTCTGATGGGGAAGGCAGAGTAAGTCCCTCTGAGCAACTCAAGGAGAGTTTTCTCACAAGAGTGATGCCTGAGCAAGGATGACAGAGGAACAAAAAGGCCTTCCAGACACAGAGATGAGCTTGTGCAAAGACCCAGAAGCATGTCAACAATGAACTGTGTTGGGGAAATGCAAATCATTTGCTATCGAGTAGACCTTAGCATGGTGGCCAATGAGTCTGGAGAGGGAGGGACAGACCAGCTCATAGGGGTGCTTGTATGACATCAGAAATGGTTTAGGTCTTACTCTAAAGGAGGTGGCGAGTCACTTAAGTATTTTAAGCAGGGAACAACTGGTTCAGAATTGTGTTTTGAAAAGAGCACATGGCAACATGGAGGGTAGAGTCAAAGGGTCAAGGAGACCAGTGAGGAGGCTGCTGTGATAAAGCACACAGGCTGGACCTGTGGTTGAGGAGTAGATGTGCTATGTTCTTAAAGGCCACCTTAACAGGATCAGATGGATTGCACACAAGGGTGAGGGAGGAGGGGTCTAGAATAATGCAAAGGGATGTAGATGGCATGGTGGTTGTTGAGATTTCTGGTGTAAAACTCCAGAAAATAAGCAGGTTGTAGGATTGTGCAGAGGAGAAATGAGTTCAGTTTTAGAAAGGCCAAATGTCGGGGTGCCTGGGTGGCTCAATCAGTTAAGCATCCGACTGGGGCTCAGGTCATGATCTTACAGTTCAGGGGTTCGAACCCTGTGTCAGACTCTGTGCTGACGGCTCAGAGCCTGGAGCCTGCTTTGGATTCTAAGTCTCCCTCTCTCTCTGCCCCTCCCCTGCTCATGATCTGTCTCTCTCTCTGTCTCTTAAAAATAAATAAACCTTAGGAGGGCCAAATGTGAAGTGTTTGCAACTAAATGTGTACATCAGGAGCTCCCATGGGAGAAGAGAACCAAGCAGGAGGTTCGACCACATGTACAATTAGTATCTAAAGCCAGATGAGCAGTACAGTGGGTTGAGACAGGACAGTTGGATATGTTAACATTAAGGGAAATGGGAGGAAAGAAGAAACATTTTCATTTTGGTTGAAATTTTCCCCCAAGGTTGAGAAATCACTGGATTAGAGAAATGAGATGGATCTTCTGCTGTGACAAGAGTCATGAATTAAAAACCAAAGTAAAGGGGCGCCTGGGTGGCTCAGTCGGTTGAGCGACCGACTTTGGCTCAGGTCATGATCTCAAGGTTTGTGAGCTCAAGCCCCGCGTCGGGCTCTGTGCTGACAGCTCGGAGCCTGGAGCCTGCCTCAGATCCTGTGTCTCCCTCTCTCTCTGCCCCTCCCCCATTCATGCTCTGTCTCTGTCTCTCTCTCCCTCTCAAAAATGAATAAATGTTAAAAAAAAAAATAGGAAAATTTCAGGATGGTTGGAGGTGGGGAAAGGAGGGAGCCCTTAAGAATGGTGTCAGGCCATGGGGAGGTCTAGGAAGATGAAGACTAGAAGGAGGTCAGGGTTTAACGATTAAATTAGAAAGAAATAATAATGTGTGTTGTATTTTTTAAGAGCAACGAATAGAAAATCATTAAAAGTTCCATTAGTAATAATATGGTGGAAGAAACTGAAAGGACAAGGAAGTTTATACAGGAAGTGAAAAACTCAAGTGACAAATCAAAATGTATGTGTGTCAGGTGGGAATGTGTGTATATGCCCAGAAAAAAAGCATTCACTAGAATGGTCCCTGGGTCATTGGACAGCAGGTGATTTAAATTTTCTTCTTTGAGCTTTACTGTAACTTCCAGATTTATTTATTTATTTATTTTTGGCTTTAAAACATTTTATTAAGGGCACCTGCGTGGCTCATTCAGTTGAGTGTCTCTTGATTTTGGCTCAGGTCATGATCCCAGGGTCATGGGATCAAGCACTGCATCAGGCTCTTTGCTGAGCATGGAGCCTGCTTGGGATACATGCTCGCTCACTCTCTCGCTCGCTCGCTCTCACTCTCCCTCTCCCTCTCCCCTTCCCCCTCCCCCTTTTCCCCTTCTGCCCCTCCCCCACTTGTACACGTGCTCACATACACATGCTCTCTCAAAACTAATTTAAAAATTTTGTAATTCCCTGGTCAAAACAATTCTTTAAAAAAATAATAATAATAATACATTTTACTAGAATCTGAATTGCTATTTAAGTGCCCAAGAATCTCTAAGCATTTTTTTCTTCCCAGTAAGTTGACCGCTGCTCACACAGGTTAATGCAGGAAAGATAAATAGAAGTTCCTAGGATCTGCCCAACCCCGGATAGAGGACACCCTTTGTGTCAGCAACACGCATGGTAGCCAGGGAGAAGGCAGGTGGCTTTTTGCGTCTCATCACAGCCTGTAGATGGAAGTGGCAGGAGCCATGACCTGGGCATCCCTGCCGCCCCAACAGCACTTCTCCAAGAGGGTAAAGTTCAAACTTCAGCCCTTCAGTCACCAGAGGAAAAAAGTATTTGAAGAAGTTGGAGGACATATGGGGTGCCTTAAGTGGATTGGCACCCATGTAGTTTGACATAATTTTGAATTTCTGTTGTATGCTTGGATTTAATTGTGAATCCTAAGGAGAAGAGGCAGGCAAACCATATTTATCAATGTGATTGATAAAATTGACCAGATAAAATTGATTATAAAATTGGTCAGATTATTCTAGAGCTTAATCTCTTATCTTTACTATCTTTGTTGACTTTTCCAAAAGGGTACTGGCTTTACAAAGATAGCAAACAGACATAATAAAATATTGTGATAATTCAATATCAATTTATTGACCCCTAACTGTCATTATATTTCCTTTTTTTTAGTATAGGAGAACCTTTTATCAGTGCACTCTGCTCTTGTTCGTGTGTCCTTGAATAAAAATGTTGGCAAAGATGAAACCTTACCAGTGTAGTCCCTAATCTGCCCTAATTTATTTTACAGTATGTGCGTTACTTTCTTTCATTTTCCTTACCCACAGAAGGAGCTCAAAAAATGGGATGAATTTGAAGATATTTTAGAGGAGAGGAGGCATGTCAGTGACTTGAAGTTTGCAATGAAATGCTACACACCTCTTGTCTATAAGGGGATTACTCCTTGCAAGCCAAGTGATATTAAATACAATGTTCTCAATTCTGAAGAGGTTCATTATGTCATTAAACAGGTAGGTGATTCCCTCTTCAACCACAGCCAACAAGGAACAACATAGGTTTGAACTGTGCGGGTCCACTTAGAGTGGATTTTTTTTTTTAATAAATACAGTACAGTACTGTAAATGTATTTTCCTTATGATTTTTTTCTTATGATTTTCTTAAAAATATATTCTCTAGCTTATTGTGAGAATATAGTATGTAATACATATAACATGGAAAATACGTGTAAATCAACTGTTCATGTTATCGGTAAAGCTTCCAGTCAATAGTAGGCTATTAGTTAAGATTTTGGGGAGTCAAAAGTTACACATGGATTTTCAACCGCATGGGGGGTTGGCACCCAGCCCCCACGTTGTCCAAGGGTCAACTGTAGTCTGATAGGGAATGACAACAGTTGTATAATCCATTGAATTGACAATGAAATCTGATATGCTGACAGGAGCCCAGTATACAGGGGCACTAATTACTCATAAGGCAAATAATTTGTGTAGGGAGTTGGGAAAGCGATTTTTTTTTTTTTTTGTCCATAGACTGATGAATGGATAAAGAAGATGTGGGGTGTGTGTGTGTGTGTGTGTGTGTGCACACGCGCGCACACACACACACACACACACACACACACACACACAATGGAATACTACTCGGTGATGAAAAAGAATGAAATCTTGCCATTTGCAACAACATGGATGGAACTAGAGGGTATTGTGCTAAGTGAAGTAAGTCACTTAGAGAAAGACAAATATCTCATGATTTCACATATCTGTGGAATTTGAGAAACTCAACAGATGAGCATAGGGGAAGGGAAGGAAAAGTAAGATAAAAACAGGGAGGCAAACTGTATGAGACTCAAATACAGAGAACAAACAGCGTTGCTGGAGGGGAGGTGGGTGGGGGGATGGGTTAAATGGGTGATGGGCATTAAGGAGGGTACTTTTCAGGATGAGCACTGGGTGTCCTATGTAAGAGATGAATCACTGGCTTCTACTCCTGAAGGCAAGACTACACTGTATGTTAACTCACTTGAATTTAAATTAAAAAAAAAAAAAAAAAAAATCGATTTTTTTTTTTAATGATGCCTACCTAAAAGATGATTAGGGGTTGTCCAGGTGAAGTGGGTGAAGAAATGTTCCTAGCAGAGCAGATAACATTTTCCCCGTGGTTTTCAAATTTCACTGCACATTAAAGTTGCTGGAGAAGCTTTCAGGAATCCCTGTGCATAGATCTCACCCCCATATGAATTGAATCAGAACGTCAGAGGGAGGGAACCAGACATTCTAGTAGTAGTTTTTAGAGAAGCCCAGTCAACTCCAAAGTATAGCAAAGTTTGGGAACCACCGGCTTATTTTAAAGACTAGAGAGCATGTGTACTCACAGTACTAGAAGCAGGTCCGACCAGACCGAAGAGGGCACAGAAGGAGTAGTGGTAAGAATTGGAACTGGAGAGGGAAGCAGCGGCCACATGGTGAAGGGTTTTATAAACCATCCAGAGGAATTCGATTTTATCCTACATACAATGCAAAGTCATTGAAAGGTTTCAGGTTGGACTGTGGCCTGATCGGTTTATGTTTTAGAAGCACCATTCTGCTCCAGATGGAGAGGGGAAGTCTGGTTATGATGCTTTTGCAATACTCCCTTTGTGGGATCACACTTGCCTAGACCGGTAAGTGGTCGTAGAAACGAGTTGGACAGATTTAAGAAATTTAAGAGGTGGAGTAGACCTTATTGAATGAAGGGAAGGGCAAGAAAGACTTAGAAATGAGAGCACCATTCATTGCGATAGGGAGCCCAGGAGAAGGAATGGACTGGGGAGAAACACTAAGTTCTGTCGTGGACGTGTGATTTGAAGGCAGCAGGATAGAGGCATTCAGTGGGCAGGACTACAGCTTCCTGGCGGCCGGCCCTCCCTGTTCTGTTGCCCAAGTGCTTTTGTGCCTTGAGGTGAACCTGGAGAGATTTTTGCTTCATTGACTTTTAAGCGGAATTTAGTCAGCTGTATGGCCTCAGAAAAGCTCTTTATCTCTGCTGTTTTCTTCTGATTTGGATGTATGACCTGTGCTCCTAATCCTTTTGTTTTCATCTCTCTGTCATGATCTGTCTTGAAGAAACAATTAGTCTTCTCTGATTGGTCCTATTCCATCAGCGGCATGAAGTTTCCTCGTCAATTAGAAGCCAAAGACAGTGGTTCTCAATACCGGCTCTTTGATAGAACTTTTACAGAAAGTTAACTGTTATTATCCACCAGTATATACACTCCATGAAGGCAAAAATTTTATCTCCCTTAATAAAAATTTTTTTTTTTTTTTTTTTTTTTAGCTGTATTCCTAGTGCCTAGCACATAGTACACATTCAGTAAATATTTCTTGAATGAATGAATAAAAAAATATGTTTTGGTCCTGTCCACAGAGATTCTGATTTAATGACTCTGGAATAGGACCCAGGCATCTCTTTCTTCTTCTTCTTCTTTTTCATCTTCTTTTTAAAAGCTTCCCAAGTAGGAGTGCCTAGGTGGCTCAATTGGTTAAGCATCCGACTTCAGCTCGGGTCATAATCTCACGGCTTATGAGTTTCAGCCCCGTGTCAGGCTCTGTGCTGACAGCTCAGAGCCTGGAGCCTGCTTCAGATTCTGTGTCTACATCTCTCTGCCCCTCCCCCGCTCGTGGTCGGTCTCTTTGTCAATAAACAAACATTTAAAAAGTTAATAAAAGCTCCCCAAATAATTCTAGTGCATAGCCAGATCAAGCATGACTGACCCAAGCCAGTGTTTCTCAAACTTGGCTGTGCTACTGAGAAAAAAATCCCATAATGTAGGTAGATTGGAATTGTTATAACTCAAGATTATGTAACCCAACTGGGCCCTCTGTAATTCTTGTTACTCAGGAATTCTTTGTTTCCCCAGTGAAGTGTCTTCCATTCTCCAAAATGACAGTGTCAGTGTCCGTCCCATTCTTTCTGAGCCTCCCATCTCCCCCCCCTTACCCTCAACATGAGATTTTTCTTCTTGCTTCACAAAAAAATGTAAACCATTATATGACCACTCTCAACTTCCTGTGATCAAGCTACTAACTGACCTGCATCTGATACCCATAATTCTCCTCTTCCTTCCTGTTCAGAGGGGACAGGGAGCCCTTTCTCCTGTTGGGAGTTCAGTCCCTTCCCTACTCCTTTGCTCTGAACTTGACTTGCTCCCTCCTCCCCCGGGACTTTGTTTGCTCGATTGTCCTCCCAAATGTCTTTAACTTTTTACTGTTCTTTACTGCTTTACATCCTCACTGAACATGCTTAATTGTCTTCCAGCTTAAATCAGCCTTTGAGCACATTTGTTCCCCCTTATGACTCAGCACTTCCTTTCCCTGTTGTATTCTACTCTTAGAAGCAGCTGGCTGTTTTCTGTACTTTCTCACCCTTTGTGTATACGCAGCTCCAGCTCACTGGAATCTGGTTTCCAACCCGCTGTAATTAATCTCTCCAGGATTGCAAATAATGACTTCCTTCCTTATGGCTAAAATCAACCTTGTTGAAATCCTTCGCAGTCTTTGGCACACTCTCCCTCTTTTTTTTTTTTTTAGAAGTTTTTAGGTTCTCTCTACACCCAGCATGGGACCCAAACTCACAGCCCCGAGATCAAGAATCCCATAATCCGGGGCGCCTGGGAGGCTCAGTCAGTTAGGCGTTCAACTCTTGATTTTGGCTCAGGTCATGATCTCATGGTTCGTGAGATGGAGCCCCACATCAGGCTCTGCGCTGACAGTGCAGAACCTGCTTGGGATTCTTTCCCCCCTCTCTCGCTGCTCCACTCACACTGGCTCACTCACTCTCTCAAAAATAAATAAACTAAAAAAAAAAAAAAAAAAAAAAACCACATGCACCTCTGAGTCAGCCAGGCATCCCCCCCTCCCACCAAATCTTCTTGATTTCCTCCGTTGATGTGCTTCTTTTCCTTCGCTTGTGTCTTTAAATGCTGCTGTTCCTCAACTTCTTGTTCTAACTCACTCTCTGAGCAGTTTTATTTATTGCCAGAATTATAAGTATCTTCCTTATACTTATGTTGTTATGTTAGTAATATGTTATAAACAACAGTATGTAATAAACAATAATTACTATCTGTTGCTTCAGTCCAGATCTCTTTTGAGACACATATTTTGATGTCTATTGGAATACCTACTTGGAAAATCCAAAAACCTCTCAAATTCAGGATGTCTGAATCAAACTCTCTTACCCTCCCACCCCTACTGCTGTACCACGCACACCCCCCTCCCCCTGTTTTCTGTACTCCAAGAACAACCCTGCCGTGTGCCTGCTGCTCAAACCGCAAATCTGGATGCCGTCTTCAGCTTCCTGCTTTCCCTTCATCCTAGTCAGTCACTAGGAGCGGCTCCTGTGCTCCCCTTGATAGCTCTTGTCTGTTTCTTTCCATCTCTGCTGCCGCTTCTCCAACTCAGGCTGTCTTTGGCTCACAGGAATGCAAGAGCTGCCATCAAAGTGCTTTTAGCCGAGGAAAGATGAGATTACTGCTGCATCGAAGGGACCACTCAGGTTTGTGGTGCGGAGAGCAGACTGAAGAGGGACAGCACCCGGACAAGGACTTACAGAGCTATTGCTCATCTTTTAATCTCCTCTGAGGTTTCCAGGAAGAGGGTGCTGGAAGGACAGACATACCTGTTGAGCAAATGAGAAGCCCAGGTGCACAGAATAAGGGATCAGGTCATTCTCTGCTTCCGTGCTTTCGTCCAGTTTTGGAGAAGGCATTCCTTCTGAATCGACCAGCCTGCTCCCCTGAATGCCTCATGTGTGTAATTCTTTCAGAACCCCGGGGGTCATGTCCTTCCTACTCTTCAGCCTTCTCTACCGGCCCAGCTGGCATAAGCACTTCCTGGCTGGGGGAGGGCCCTCTCGGCCACGTCTCTCTTTCCCTTCTCGGCTCAGCTCCTCAAAGGTATAGTCTGTCCTTCCCCATTCACGCCCACTTTTAGCAGGCCATGCACCTCATCCGGTAAAGGTCACTGTGGATCTCCAAGGGACCCGATCCCAGGGGCCGTTTTAGTCTTCGCTGTATCTTAACTGTGTCCGTTTTTGTTGGGCAGTCTCCTGCAGGACCTCTCTTGACGTTGATGGTGCAACCCGGTGTAGTTCTCTGAATATCTCCCTTGTTAATCTCTTTACAGGTTCTTCCATCCACCAGGCAAGTGTTTCTCAAGGTCAAACCCTCAGCCTCCTTTATCCCTGCAGCCTCCCTGATCCATTTTGTCCATTGTCTTCATTTCCATTTTCACCTGTAGTCTGGTGATGTCCAGACAGGATCTCTAGCCTTGGCTAGATTATCAGGGTTCAGACTTTTATCTCTGACTGTCCTGTTCCCTGAAGGTCATCTAATTTGTATGTCTCACAAACCCCTCAGAATCAGTATCCCCGCCTTCTCAACCCCTGCACCACACTGCCTTCTACCCTTGGTCTGTCTCCCCCATCTCAGGACCGCCCCACCATCCGTTCTGTTGCCCAGAAGAACTGAGCATCTCTCTGCCCTTCGCCTTCTCTTCAGCACCTTTTATTACCTTTGTTTGGGCCTTTTCTGTCTCTGGCCTCAACTATTTTGATAGTTCTTCAAATGGACTCCCTTTCCTAGGCTTGTTTCCTGAAATCCATCCTTACCACTAATCCACTGATTCCTCTGTTTCCCTGGAAAAGATAAAATACGGAGCTAGGTAGAGGATAATTATCCATTTGTGAAGGTACCAAATGCCACTGAACTGTTGATTTTGAAATGGCTAATTTTAGGCTATATTAATTTCACCTCATTGTTTTTTAAAAAAAAACATGTAAATTAGGAAGCTGGGACTCCAGCATTCTACCCTCTGGTATTCTGGACCTCATCCTAAAGCAGAACATTCTCCTCTGCAAAGGATAATTATTATTTATCACATAGACTCCACACTTGTTTCCAACATGCTTGTTTAGGGGGAAGTAAAAAGAGTCAGATTAGGATTCCTTAAGGGCAGAAACGGACTTGTTCATCTCCAGGCCTAGCACACGCCCATATTTGTTCTCTTTACAAGAAGATGTGGTGTGCCATATGAATAAAGAGAGTTCCATTGTGAGGTCATTGATTTCACTAGTTACCCTTTGATACTTGGGAGAGTTTTGTCCCAGTGACCTCTATATCTGAATAGTTTAAACGGTTATTGTGATGTAATCTGGCATTTTTACCTTGTATATTACCCTGTAATAGCATTGAGCAAGCAGATGGAGTGCTGCAACATTCTAGGGAAATAAATTCCTAAATATGTATTCTAGGACACTAATACACGGGCAACAACTTATTTTAGAGAATTTGGTTGTAAGCTTATTAAATCAAATGAAAGGTGAGAGGTTTTCTTTAGTCTAAAATACTATCCTTGAAAGACGATTCTCTTTGAATTTCTAGTCTGTGAGGTTATCTAAATAGGATCATTTATCTACTGTGGTTATATTGGAAAATAAATGATGTCAATTTAAATGAAGAAGAGAGCGTAGCATTTTTGAGCTATATAGTATTGGTCCATTTGGAACTAGTCATACTGGCTTGAGGGAATACAGTTCTGGCTTCTTTCCTTCAGAAACGTCTCCCTGCTTTTCCTTTTCCCTCTAGCTTTCCAAGGAATCCCTTCAATCCGTCGATGTCCTCCAAGAGGAAGTTTGTGAGATCTTGGATGAAATGAGCCACAAACTGCGTCTGGGAGCCATCCGTTTTTTTGCCTTTGTGCTGAGCAAAATATTTAAACAAATTTTCTCAAAAGTGTGTGTAAATGAAGAAGGTATTCAGAAAGTGAGTATCGCTGGTTAAAAAACAACCTCTTCTTCTACCCCTCATGATACAATCAACGCAGAGACATCTCACTCTGCACCAAATGAGCAGGCCCTTGGCATCGGGCATCCAGGCTGGCCGGAAGAGGCTCTGCCTCTCTGGAGGGTGATGTTTGTCACTTTCAGATCTTCAGACTTGAGATTAAGTTACTTAGTCAGGTAATACTTACAGGCTAACCTAATGTCAGATGTCCACAAAGTTATAGAAGTAATGCTTGAGAATTTCTGTACGCGGTTCACCTGGATTCCCCTCCAACATTTCCTTCATCCTTTTCCTCAGTTCTCCAGTGTGTTTTTCCCATAAGCGGTTAGGATACTCCCATCTGGCGCAATTATCAAAATAAGCAAACTGACATTTAACGCTAGAGTACAGACCTCATTCATGATCCACCAGTCGTCCCGGTTATGTCCTGTACAGCAAAAGAAAATCCTCTATCACGCGTCACGTTCAGCTTTCTTATCTCTGTAGACCCTTTTAAGTTAGAACAATAACTCAGCCTTTGTTTGTGTTTCATATTAGTTTTGGAAATAAAACCCAAAAAACAAAACCAGACCTGTTTTATAGCTTGCCTTGATTTGGATTCGAGTGATGTTTTCTCAGTGGGAAAACATTGTGTCCTTCTCAGTGCAGCAGGTCAGGAACACGGCGATGTGCACTTTCAGCATTTGGTTAAGGTGGTATTTCCCTTTGTAATGAGTAAGTATCTTGTGGAGAGATGCTTCAAGAGGGGTCCGCCTTACTTCCTCCATTAGTTTTTACATTGACTGATGATTTTTGCCTGAACCAGTTATTACTCTAATGATTGCCAAATGGTGATTTTTCTAATTCTATCACTGTTGTTAACAGCCTGCTTTCCTCTGAAAGGAAGAGCTTTTCCTATTTTTATTCATTTATGTTTTTTAATATCGTTTTTCCTCTTACCAAGAAGCTCTCACCTTCATTGACCTGCCTGTACATGTCTTTTAAGGTTTTGTTTTATTCAGTCATTTACTTTCAAGTATTTCTTCTTTTTTCCTCCTCTGACTATTTTCTAGATTGCTGACTTACTCTCTGGATCTCTGTCAAAGAATGCTTGATAAAGCCATCCAGAGACGGGCACCTGGGTGGCTCAGTTGGTTGAGTACCCACTTCGGTTCAGGTCATGATTTCACAGTTTGTGGGTTCGAGCCCTGCGTCAGGCAGTCTCTGTGCTGACAGCTTGGAGCCTGGAGCCTGCTTCGGATTCTGTGTCTCCCTCAGTTTTTGCCCCTCCCCTGCTCGTGGTCTGTCTCTCTCTGTCTCTCAAAAATAAATAAACCTTAAAAAAAAAAAAAAAAAGCCATCCAGAGAATCTTGACTGGTGTTGACTGGCCATGTCTTCTTTTTTTTTTTTTTTTTTTTTTAATTTTTTAACATGTATTTATTTTTGAGAGACAGAGAGAGACAGAACGTGAGCAGGAGAGGGGCAGAGAGAGAGGGAGACACAGAATCCGAAGCGGCCTCGAGGCTGAGCTGTCAGCACAGAGCCCGATGTGGGGCTCGAACTCACAAACCGTGAGATCGTGACCTGAGCCAAAGTCAGATGCTTAACCGACTGAGCCACCCAGGCGCCCCTGGCCATGTCTTCTTAACTGATCACACATTACCTTGCCTTGGCGAATTATAGTTAGATTAAAAAAGAAAAGAAAAGAAAAGCAGATAACACACTGATACAGTGAATGTATTTGAGGTATCTTGACAGCCTACAAATTATATCTGGAGGCTCAAATTCCTTCTAACTGCAGGGCTCCCATTCTTCCTGCAGCCAGTCCAGTGTATAGAGAAATACCGTACCTCTCATTTATCCTGCTAATTCAGATTTGTTTTCATTAGTCTACCCGAGAGAAGCTTTGTTCCCTCTTATACACACAATCAGTCTAGCACAGTGGGTAACAGCTGACCTTTTTTTTTTTTTTTTAAGTTTATTTTTGAGAGAGAGCGCACCCGTGTGAGTGGGGTAGGAGCGGAGAGGGGGGCGGAGGGAGAATCCCAAGCAGGCTTTACACTGTCAGCACGGAGCCCAACCCAGGGCTCATTCTTCCCAAAGGAGAGCTCATGACCTGAGCTGAAATCAAGCGTCAGACACTTAACCAGCCGAGCCTCCCAGGTGCCCTGACAGCTAGCTGACTTTTTAACTGAGATTGATTTCAGTTGTATCCCCAGCCCGGCCATCGATCAGATGCATCACCACGTCGCAAATGAGGAACCTAATGCTTAGGCCTTCTTTACAAATATGTGGAATTAAACAATGCGTGTAAAATGCTTCATATGTGAAATGCTTAATGTGGTGCCCCGCTGATATGTTAGTGTTTATCACTATTATTATTATTTTCTATGCAATTTACATTTTTAATGTTCTTGCATCATGTGTGCTTATTTCTGTAAAACTCTGAAATGTAGTAGAGGATTCTGTATGTAGCAGGGGAGCCAGAAAGACCCTGTTATCCTTAGTGTTCCCTCTGTACGTATACACATTCTTCCTGTTCTGATGTGGCATGTGATTTTAATAATATGAAAACTGAAATGATTCAAAAGGGAACATTTGTTTTAAAGCTACAGCGAGCTATCCAGGAGCACCCGGTTGTTCTGCTGCCCAGTCATCGAAGTTACATTGACTTCCTGATGTTGTCTTTTCTCTTATACAACTATGATTTACCTGTACCAGTCATAGCGGCAGGAATGGGTATGTATTGTTTCCCCGTTTTTTATTTTAATTACAAAAATAAAAAATACTCACCAAAGCGATTTTAACAGTTCCTGAGGTGTTTGAAGATGATGGTGAAAATACCCTGTCCCTTCTTCCGTTTCAATTTTACATATTTTTATATGAGTGTTTTTACTTCTGTAGGACTGATTCCCAAAAGCAGGATTGCTAAAGCAAATAATTGTTTATCACCTCCCTTTTGAGGTAGCCAGGAAAGTTGGGATTCAAGAATACACCTTGGTTAATAAATGCAGTAAACAGTAAGGTAAAAACAGCCAGGGACCTAAGTACTTTAAAAGCATTTTCATCTGTACGGACATGTGAGGGAGTTATTTGAAAAGTAAGGAAAATGGAAAGAAGGAGGGTTTTTAAACTGATGATAGAACTCTTCCTCTCATCCGGGACTTGGTGGATTTATTCTGTGCCACTCAGAGAAGGCTGGGTAAAAAAAGAAAGGTGGATAACAAAAAGAAAAAGAAAGTCGCTCTGGACAGCTGTCCAGCATGGACCACATGTGCTGGTCTGTCGTCCAGGTCGGCAGCAGTGCTAACTGAAGACCTCGGCGTGATGACATCATCGAGCTGGCCACTTGCCCACTGAGGCCACGGTCTCTGGTGGGTCTGGCCGTAAACGCCAAGGCGCCCGGTGGCCCTCGAGGTAGCCTCCCAGCTGGCCTGCCCACACGGCCCCTCCTCTCCCATCAGACTGTTAGAGGTCCTTAACGGATGTTCATGTCGGGAAGTGTAATTTTTTTTTTTTAATTTTTTTTTAATGTTTATTTTTCGAGAGAGAGAGAGAAAGAGAGAGACAGAGCTCAAGAGGGGAAGGGCCAGAGAAAGAAGGAGACACAGAATCCAAAGCAGGCTCCAGGCTCTGAGCTGTCAGCAGAGCCCGATCGATGCGGGGCTCGAACTCATGAACCGCGAGATCATGACCTGGGCCGAAGTCAGCTGCTTAACCGACTGAGCCACCCAGGTGCCCCGGGAAGTGTAATTATTAATATCACAGGGGTGTTTTCCACACACGAAATCTTTCTTCATAGAATGTGAGTTGAGGTATTTATGGAAAGTTCCAAGACCTGCAAAAAAAGGTGATCCCCTTCTGTATTTATTTCCTAGACTTCCTCGGAATGAAAATGGTCAGTGAGCTGCTGCGGATGTCGGGTGCCTTTTTCATGCGACGCACCTTTGGTGGCAATAAACTTTACTGGGCCGTGTTCTCTGAATACGTGAAAACCATGCTACGGGTAAATGCAGATAACTCCCGAGTACTTTCAAGCTGTATTTCCTTTTCACTCGAGCTTGCTGGAGGAGCTTAAATTCTTCCTTCCCGAACGCTCAGCCACTCGTCCCGCTGCAGGAACGCATATGACCTCCGCAGCCTGTGTGACCTGCGGCCCTCTTGCCCGTGCTTTGCCCCTGCGCCCTGCGCGTGCACAGTGTTGGTTCCAAAGGCTGGACGTGGGGGGTTGGGAGCCTGGGGGAAGGAATCTAAAGAAGGGCACCTGTTGGGATGAGCATTGGGTGGTTGTATGGAGGCAATCTGACGATAAATTATATTTAATAATTATGTTTAATAATTATATTTTTAAATTATATTTAATAATATGTATTACATATATATATAATATATAAATAAATGGTTTGGGTATGGGGGAAAAAGCATTTCTCACTCTGAGACTAGGCAATGGGTTTTGTGTTTTGTTTTGTTTGTTTCTGTTTTCTCTTTAAAGAATGGTTATGCTCCTGTTGAATTTTTCCTCGAAGGGACAAGAAGTCGCTCTGCCAAGACACTGACTCCAAAATTTGGTAGGTCCTTTAGAGATTGAAGGAAGAATACAAATCCAGAAGATGTGGTGTGGTCACAGCTACTGGATACAGCTTGGCACTTTTTTTTTTTTTTTTTTGGCAAGATATTCTTTCTTTTTTAAGCCTAACTGTTTAAGTTGTAACTGTTTCTATTTATGGGCTTAGTATCTATTGTGCACTTCAGGGTCTTCCTGTTTGTGTCCCCTTGTTTACTCCACTTTTCAATACATCTGGAAACCCTTTCTCCCTGTTTACAGGTCTTCTGAATATTGTGATGGAACCATTTTTTAAAAGAGAAGTTTTTGATACGTACCTTGTTCCAATTAGCATCAGTTACGACAAGATATTGGAAGAAACTCTTTATGCGTATGAGCTCCTGGGGGTGCCTAAGCCAAAGGAGTCCACAACTGTGCGTAAATTTAGGACAACCAAACTTTTATTTGAATCTGATTTTACTTGAATTCAGAGAAAATGCTCATTTATACACCAACTCCTTTCTGAACTTACTCCTGTTTATCCCCATTTCCCCTGTCGTGACGCCACTAGGGATTGTTGAAAGCCAGGAAGATTCTCTCTGAAAATTTTGGAAATATCCACGTGTACTTCGGAGACCCTGTGTCACTTCGATCTCTGGCAGCTGGAAGGATGAGTCGGAGCCCGTATAACTTGATTCCAAGGTGCAAGACCTGTGTTTTCATAACCGACATGGAGATTAGGATGAAAATCTGGAAGGGTAGTTGTGATTCTTGAGTTGACCCCTTCTAGGACTGCAACTTAGTTATCCGAGATGACGTATCAGAGGAGCAGAAAGCTTCAATTAAAGAATTACATTTGCAGGATACGTGTGTCAAATAGGCAAGGTCAGTGCTCATTCTCAGGGGAGCCAGTGCCCTACCGCCTACGCTACACCACAGCGTGCAGTGCGCCGCCCGTACTGCGTGTGTGGGAATCGTTGAGCACTATTGGTAGGTCGGCCAAAGTGTGGTTAATCCTAGAAAGGATTATGTGGTCAGAATGAATGGCGGTGAGTCCCAGTCCTCAAGAAGGTTATAGTTTTGGGGCGCCCTTGTGGCTCAGTTGGTAGAGCACGCTACTCTGGATTTTGGCTCAGATCGTGGTCCCTGGGCCGTGGGATCAAGCCCCACCGTCGGGCTCTGCGCTGAGCGTGGAGCCTGCTTGGCATTCTCTCTCTGTCCTTCCTCCTTCCCCTCTGCCCCTCTCCCTCACTCTCGCATGCTCTCCCTCCCTCTCTCTCTCTCTCTCAAGTAATTTTTTAAAAACAGGTTATCGTTTCATGGGCACAGAAATGTATTAGGTTCTTTCAGGATGCAGGTGCAGATACACCTTTGGATTTTCTTAATTTAGAGAAATACACATGGGGAAGTAAGGAGACAGAAACCACCTGCTCAGACAGGCTTCACACGACCACATCATCGTTCATCATTCATCCGTAGCGCCAGTGGTTCCGCGGCAGCTGGAGTGCCTCACTGGCGGCCTTGCCGGCGATCAAGCAGATGGTAGCTTTATGCTGCCACAGGCTCCACGCTATAGATCTCGGATACGTAGGACGGGGTGCCCTCACTGGCTCCAGCTTTCCCATTAAGCCACCTTACGGTGTGGACACTCTCAGGTCCTGTGCCTGTCCCTGCTTCAGCCTGTTCTGTATCGGTTCCTGATATCGGATACCAGGTTTGGTGATCCATGCCTGAAGAATCTGTCAGGCGAGGATCGTGAGCTGCTCAGCAGAGCAGCGTAGCAGTCAGGCAAGCTGTGTGGCCCATCCAGGGCGGGCACGAGCAGTTACCACGTAAGCTGGTGTGTTCTGTGAGAGAGGTGTTCAAAGGCAGCGAGCGAATTCCGAGAGGGCAGAGTAGTTCAGGCCCCTGGTTTCACAGAGGAAGTGATACATCCTAGTTATAAAGCAACAGAAGTTGTTTTGCCTGGAACCAGGAAGAATAGGACTGTGTCCCCCTGAGTGTATTTTATCACCTCTCAAGAGCATACCGTAGAGACAGAGGGACAGACGACACCACAGTAAGTATATTCTTGCACTGTGACCTGAGAAAATTCGGTTGGCAGAAAGAATGAGAAGCCTTCTAAAGGGTCTGCCTTCTCCCGTTCCCCTCCCTCACCATTCACATCAGTGTGGGTAGCAAAACTGTAATTTGTTGTTCCCTGTTCTTCCTTATAGGTATATCCCTCAGAAACAGTCAGAGGACATGCATGCCTTTGTCACTGAAGTTGCCTATAAAATGCAGCTTCTGCAAATTCAAAACCTGGTTCTGAGCCCGTGGGCCCTCATGGCTGCTGTTCTGCTTCAGAACCAGCCTTCCATGGACTTTGACGCTCTGGTGGAGAAGACTTTATGGCTGAAAAGCTTAACCCAGGCCTTCGGGGGGTTTCTCACCTGGCCCGGTACGTATGTGAGATGTATGTGAGGAGCGTGCTTGCTTTTTGTGTCTTAATTTGGAAAAGCTGTCACCTAGACATGAAACACCTACACAGGACACCGAGCAAAGCTTTGCTCAGAGAGAAAGAAAACTTTTTTTTGAAGTTTATTTATTTATTTTGAGAGCGAGAGAGAGCAAGCAGGGGAGGGGCAGAGAGGGGGAGAGAGAGAGAATCTCAAGCCGGCTCCACAGGCTCAGCACAGAGCCCTGTGAGGGACTTGAACTCACAAACTGTGAGATCATGACCTGAGCCGAATCAAGAGTCGATGCTTAACTGACTGAGCCACCCAGGCGCCCCAGACAGAAAGAAAACGTCATTTGTTTTTATCACTGGGGGACACTGAATACAGTATGTTGATTATTTGAGAACAATTGCCTACGTGTCACTTCTTCCTATGAGACTCTGGGTATGTCAATTAAAATGCTGCCTCCTTGGCACCTAGCAGGGTGGAGAGTGGATGAATCTCCTTTCCTCCGCATATTCCTCCCTCTGTACCCACTTCTTGTTATTTTTATTTTTTCACAGTTTTTTGGTTTTTTTTTTTTTTTACTAAAATACAGTTAGCGTCACGTGTTTTGTTTCAGGTGTGCAGCCTTGATTGGACAGTTCTACGCATTACTCACTGCTCACTGTCGTCGGTGTAATACACCCACCTCGTTTTAAACCACATTAGATTTGCAGCCCATTCGCTTCACCCCATCAAAAGGACCAAAGGGCCAGTCTTGTGGACCTTTACACGATTCTCGGAAAAATACAACTTTGTAAAGCCCTCATTGGCGTTATAAATACTTCGCCGGGAGTTTGGGACGTGTGTGCCAAGTGTTAGCTTTAGCTGTTTCCAATCTCTTTGAGTCAAAATTGCAGAGACCACAGTTGGAAATGTAATCCGTTCATAGCTCCCCACTGGTCACTCATTAAACCTCTTGAGTGCCTGGTGGGTGCTGGGAACTACCCAGAGGCCGGAGAGAACAAGGCGTAACCCCTGTGTGGGACGTCCTCCTGGCGTGTGGAAGGCAGGGGCGGGGCATCTAGTGAAGTGGGGCCAGCGAAACACACACAAAGAACTTCGAATGGACCGCAGAGCATTGCTGAGACCCCTGTGTAGGGAAGGGCCACGCTCGGGGAAGGTTTCATAGAAATGACTTTTGAACCGATCTTGATGGAAAAGCAGGAGCCATTCTGGAAGACGAGCGGGCAAGGGATTGCTAACGTAGGGATTGGGAAACGTGAAATGGTGCAATAGCACCGCATCACGGTGATGCTGGCCTGCAGGTGGGTGGGTGAGCTTACAGTGTTGGCTCTGGGAGACGGATGATGGAAGGTAAAGATGTGGACACAGGCTGGATTAGCTGGGCCTGCTGCCTGGGGGATCTGGACTGGAAGCTGTAGTTTACGGGACTCAGTCGCAGATTTTTTTTTAAGTTTATTTATTTTTTTATGTTTATTTATTTTGGAGAGAGAGAACGTGGGAAAGGGGCAGAGAGAGAGAGGGAGACAGGATCGGAAGCAAGCTCTGTGCTGACAGCAGAGAGCCGAATGTGGGGCTCAAGCTCACGAACCGTGAGATATCACCTGAGCCGAAATCGGACACTTAACTGACTAAGCTACCTGGTCGCCCCTTAATTTATTTTTGAGAGAGAGAGAGAGAGAGAGAGAGAATCCCAAGCAGACTCCATGCTGTCAGCACAGAGCGCGATGTAGGGCTTGAACCCACGAACCGTGAGATCACGACCTGAGCTGAAATCAAGAGCTGGGCACTTAACCAACTGAGCCACCCAGGCACCCCACAGTCGAGGATTTTAAGCAGGGAAACATGACTGCAACAACTGTAGAAAACAACCAGTGTCCGTTTTCAAGCTGGGCCACACGAATGGGAAGGGAAGGAGCCTGAACAAGGCAATGGCAGAGCTGAGGTGGGGCTATGAGGTGTTTAGGCAGAACTGCCAGCAGAAGTGGCCATCGCCTTGAATAGTGGTCACCAGCAGAGAAACAAAGATGAGTCAGACACATGTTCCCATGGGCGGCAAAGGACACGTTGAGTGTGATTCAGGTAGAAAATCATGAGAAAAGCGTAGGTAAAGTGCTGACTCCTACTTGGCCCAGGAGCATGTGAAAACCTAGGCACCTGTCTTCCCAAGCGTTTTTGTTTTCTCAAGATGGAAGAAGTAGGCCAGTCTGTAGCTAAGAGTATCTATTCAGCAACTGAAATAATTTAAGTTATTATAGAGTGAGAGTCTGTTGGTATCTAAGTAACAGTAATAGAGTGATTAAATATGATTTCTGATTCAGAATGTGGTATATCCGTTCAGTTCCTTTTTTCTTCCTTACTCCACTTACCACGTATTCCTAAGCATTCTCCTATCAAGAGGTCTTCATGATACATGTATCATTATGCCATGTCACATTATATCATGTATATAACATTACCATATGTCATTACCTTGAGCAAGCGGAGACAAGACATGTGCATCTAGAGCAATGTGATCGAGTCCAGAAGGAAACCCCACACCCCTCAGTTGTCTCTTCTGCAAAGCATTAGCAGACTTTGCCCAGCTTGACCAGTGTGCCTGGCTACATACCCGGCAACCAGCTCTTTGGCTCAGGGAAACAGTAAAATGATTTCCCTTGCCAAGAATGTTGGTTAAGTATCACCATCTCTTCCTTACGCTTCTGTAATACTAACTTCTTGGCCTTCTCTAGGCCAGCATAGTGTCAGGTGGTAAGTTACCAGCATCTGTTAGGGGCTCAGTTCTTTACTTTTCTCCGATGTGAAAAAACCAGAAAACCTCCTCAGTGTCCGCCTGTGCCCAGGGAAGCCTGGTGCTAGGGGAGTGCCTCTGGGATTACCCTTTGTTCACCAGCAAAGTTGCAAAGCAATATTCTTGCCGTCTTGGAATTAATTGGTCTAAGCAAGGGGTGTGTGTGTGTGTGTTTGTGTGTGTGTGTGAAGTATGTTTTCATCATGAGCCTTCTTATCTTAGTATTTTGTGAATTCACATGCATGTGATTTTCTTATCCTGTAACTTGCTATTTACAAAACTCTGGATACCCTTGGTTCCTGAGGAAGTGTTGGTTTTTAGACTGGGAATTGGTATGCATTTCAGAGTGGCTGACAATTTAGGGGTAGATAAGAAAGTGCATTAAATGTCCTCAGAGTTTATACTGCTTTTAGAAAATACCCTTGGGGCGCCTGGGTGGCCCAGTCGGTTAAGCGTCCGACTTCGGCTCAGGTCACGATCTCACTGTCTGTGGGTTCGGGCCCCACGTCAGGCTCTGTGCTGACGGCTCAGAGCCTGGATCCTGTTTCGGATTCTGTGTCTCCCTCTCTCTGACCCTCCCCCGTTCATGCTCTGTCTCTCTCTGTCTCAAAAATAAGTAAATGTTAAAAAAAAAAAAATTTTTTTTTTTTAAAAGAAAATACCCTTCACAGGGGCACCTGGCTGGCTCAGTGGGAACAGCATGTGACACTTGATCTCAGGATTGTGAGTTTGAGCCCCACGTTGGGCATAGAGATTACTTAAAAAAGAAAGAAAGAAATAGGTATCTTTCACGTAGGGTATCATTACTTCAGTTGGTAGAGCCTAAAACCAGAACCTGGCGCTTGAAAGTAAATCTGTCAGGTCCCTAGCGTTGATGCATACACTAGCCTAAGACTCCCATCAGGGAACCCATCCCATTTCTTTGCTGCCTGAACGCATTGTCTTTGTGTGTAGATAATGAAGCTGCTGAAGAAGTTATCCAGTCCAACCTTCTTCTGCATTCCAACATCGCCAGCCTTGTCAAAGACCAGGTGGTTCTGAATGTGAACGTGAACTCCAGAGACTCAGAAGTGGTCCATGGGCTTCTCTTCCAGCATATCACTCTCCTCATGTGCTCAGCTTACAGGAACCAGTTGCTCAACATTTTTGTCCGCCCTTCCTTAGTAGCCATGGCACTGCACATGACACCCGGGTTGCGGAAAGGTAACTTTCGGGAATGTGGTCTTGAACTTTAGAAGAGACCTGGCCGTTCAGCTCCGTATATAGGGAGCAGCATTTGAAGCCTTATCACGCTCAGCCACATGTGTGCGTCCCAGACACCATCAAAGAAGGGGCCCTGTGTACTCGGAAGAAGCTAGGCTTGTTCCCTAAATACATGGCCATCCACTTAACATTTGGGAGTTGAAAGGGGCCTAAGAAATCATTTAACCTGAACCTCTCCATTTATAAGTAAGGGAAGTGAGGCCTGGAAAGGTACCTAATCACCTAAGGAAGGTTCTGGGACTAGAGCACGGCTGTCCTTGTCCCGGTCAGCATGGGCACAACAATCCAGCAGTGCAGGAGTGCTTACTAGATACCCAGTAGCGTCCCAGTGGCGATGAGGAGTGTAAACAATGAATAAAACCGTTTTTGTCCACCGGAACCTGTAGTTGAGGTCAGGGGTTTTCTACCCAGGCTATGCTGGAATTACTAAGGGCGAGCCCCGTTCTGATTCAGTGGGTCTGGAGTGTGGCCCACACATTGCTGTGCTTGTTTTTGTTTTTCAAAGCTCCAAAGATAGAATTATCGGTGCCAACCACAGACCTTTAGCATTGGAATGAACCTCACAGGTCCTGTGTCCATGCCCTCATTTTGTGGATGGGGAAATGGCCCTGGAGAGAAGTCAGACAATTTAGTTCAAGACCCAGGAAACTCAAATCTTGATCTGAGGTTTCTTACATTGAAATTCATTCACAACCAAGGATCACATGCATGGTCTTCTAGAGTGTTGGAGACACCCTGAAATTGGAGGCAACATTTCCTGTCCATGCGTCTGTATATTCTTCTAATGAGAAGTTCATAGCATGTGTCAGAAAAATGAAGAAGGCTCTGTGGTTGATGGGCGAGGTAGACCTAAGTGTCTGAAGAATCCGTGTTTTCTGCTGTGTGCTGATGTCTTCTAGTGCTAAAGATACAGTAAAGACAGCAGGAAATATGAATAGAGAAGGGACTGAAGTAAGTCATTGCTTTCCTTCTCTACTAAGGAACCATGGGCAGGGGAAAGTGAAAGACCCTAGCATCCAAGAAATGTGGCATCTTGTTCGTCACCAAACTGACTGGTTTGAGGCCTAGTTGTGATTAAGATTCAATATTGAAACTGCTAAACTATAGTTTGTTCTGTACGTAAAATTTGGATTGGTTATAGCTTCCTTTGGGGGCCCTAATTCTTGTCCCTGCCTTTGAATAACATGCCTTTGAAGCAGTGCATTTTGGAAAGTCAAGGACTTCTTGGTACTCCCTTCAAAAGCCGTGTTGTAATTTGATGTAATTAATTTATTTCCAGAGGATGTCTACAGTTGCTTTCGCTTCCTGGTCAGTGTTTTTTCAGATGAGTTCATCTTCCTTCCAGGAAACACAGTCAAGGTAAATCCTTACAGCCGAAGAGCCCAACTGTGTTTGCAGTGTGAGTTCTGGAAATGGTAGGCTTGCATCCACGAGTGTGACCTCCCTTTCTCCAAGGCTTCATTTGGCAGAATTAAAGAGACACTTGGACACTCACAGCTCAGCAAGCTCTGTTTTGGTTCTTGGTCAAGTTTAGTCAGTAATGTAGGGCTTATTCGGTGAGAAGGGAGTCTTTCTTTCAACCTTCAGTGCAGCCACTGTAAATAAATCAACACCGTTTTGTTAAAAATTTACCAACCAGCAGGGGCACCTGGGTGGTTTGGTTCATTAAGCGTCCAACTCTTGGTTTAGGCTCAGGTGATGATCTTGCGGTTTCGTGAGTTTGAACCCTGTGTTGGGCTCCGTGCTGGCAAGCATGGAGCCTGCTTGGAATTCTATGTCTCCTTTCTCTCTGCCCCTCCCCCACTCACTCTGTCTGGCTCTCTGGCTCTCTCTCTCTCAAAATAAATAAATAAACTTAAAACAAAATTTACCGACTGCCACACATTTTCCCATTAACAACTTGTTGGAATGTGTCGGGCCTCTTGCTTTGAGATTGGCGAGCAGTAGTGTTACCCAGTGGTATAGACAGCTCATGAGGAATCGGGCTCCCAGATTCCCGGTAGTTTGCTGGCCTGCTGGTTTGCCGCGGCGGGCGGTGTAACAGGATGGCAAGTAGTTAGGTTTCTGTACGCTGTGCCAGGGAGCACAGGTTTTCCTCAGTTGAAAATGAGGGCAGCAGATTTTGAGCATAAGCATAACCCCACGTATTTTGAGGACCTGCTGTATGTCCTTCCTGTTGGAATGTAAGGAGTGTGGCCATGCAGAGTGAGAAAAATCCATGCCCCGGGTCGTGATTTCTAAGGCTTATGAATCTTCTGTGTGTTTGCTGTTTGAGGTTCCGCATTTTGTGTGTTAGCACACACGCTTCTCTGGCTGCTAACAACCAGAACCTTCCAGAAGGGTTGTGGAATTAACTGGTGTTCTCTCAGTGTCCCCGTTAACCTAAATTAGTGGATTCACTCTGTCTTCTCCTCTTCCTTCCCAGGACTTTGAAGAAGGCTGTTACCTGCTCTGTAAAAGTGAGACAATACAAGTGACAACAAGGGACATCCTAGTTACCCCGAAAGGAAATCCTGTCTTAGAATTTTTAATAGCCCTCTTTAAACCTTTTGTGGAATCTTATCAGGTATGTAACTCTTAGGAAGTTCTGCTTCATCCTCCCGTATCCGGTATAACTAAGATCCCCCCAGCCTGTACTTCCTTCTGGCCCCAAGGGCAAGTGTCTCCCCCAGGTGAATGGTGGAACAGTAGGGAGATTGATCAATAGGGTGAAAGATTCACCTCTCAGGTGATTCACCGTCTCAGACCCCAGAGGGTAGCAGCTTTATGACGCCACATAACTACACTTACACCCAAGCACTGTCATGCTGTATCTTAACAGCTGTTTTCGTAGCACGTAGCAAGGTGTTTGATACATCATAGGCGCGCAGTAAATGCAAGATTTGAATGATACAGAAAGTCATTTCTATCAGAATTTCTATACAGAAATTATTTCTATCACTAAAGGCTGATGTTGGAAGGGAAAGGAAAGGTTGGGGTGCAAGTATCAGAAAGAGTGTGTCAGAGCTCTAGGAGTGCTTCGAGAGGGGGGAGGGTCTATATGCCCAGCAGGAACTGTGCCAGGATTCAAAGGGAGAAGGGGAGTTTGCAGTGGAAGCTCTCAAGGGACTGTACATATTTGCAAGAAGAGGGCTCTGTTTCTGAGCTCTGTGCACCGGTTAGAGGCGCCCGGGACTGACCTCCTTGCAGAGTGGCCCTGTGGCCTATGAAATAGTTCTTGTACAAAGTCTGGCACTTAGTAGATAAATGATAAATGCTTCTTCTATCTCAAAGCACCTTTCTGTGCTAGAAGCCATTAGCATTTGGGGCCTATTAGGTGTTTTTAGAGAAAAAACAGTTGCAAAACTTTTGGTCCTCTCTTCCTAAGTAGTGTAAGGTCTGTTAAGCTGATGGTGATTCACTTAATTTGCAACCCATCAAAGTGAGAAATTGTATTTTAATAAATGTCAATACTATTTCAAACTCTTTTTTCTAACTATAAGCAGTGATACGAGCTCAAGAGGGACCCAAGAATTCTGTGGCTTTTCTGTGCCCAAACCTTGGAGGGCATTTATTCTGCTCTTACATAAAGTATCTTTCTGTGATGAGGGGCACTATCACGTTATTGGCTGTCCTCTTGTATTTGGCTGCGTTTTTCTCTTTCTGTTAAAACCAGATAATTTGCAAATACCTCTTGCACGAAGAAGAAGACTACTTCACTGAGAAACAGTACTTGGATGGAGTTAGAAAATTCACCAGTGAGCTTCTTGATCAAGGTCAGTCACACCCCTGTGGGTGGTGATTTCCTGTGGTTGAAAACAAGAAGTGGTCCACTCACTTCTTTCTCTGTCCCAGGTGCCTCGCAGTGTTACGACGTATTGTCTTCCGATGTACAGAAAAATGCCTTAGCAGCTTTTGTGAGGCTAGGTGTGGTAGAGAAGAAGAAAGTGTAAGTACTGCCTGGGACCGCATGGGTGCTGAAGGGGCGGCGACGGCTAATGACAATTGAGCCCCGAATCCAGACAAAGTCGTAGAAATAGATGATCCGTAAACATTATACCGTACCTCCCTCACCCATCTGCTGATGGGTCACGTCAGTATGAGTTACTGTGCAAATTTTATGTGGATATGAACAAAAATGATACTAAAGCACAAAAAGTGTTTTAGGCCAGCAGTTTGGCTTTGACCTAATATTGAAATTTATAGATTAATTATAAGAAAGATTTTGGGGGAGCACAGTAGAGTGTGTGTGCATGTATACACTTGTATATGCCCACGTGCAACACCTAAATACATACGTGTATGTGCAGATCGTTAGATGTTTCCTCTTTTGAGTGAATGAAGGTAAGAGCGGTCAAGCTTACGGACGGCTGGCTGGCTCAGTCGGTGGAACGTTCAACTTTTGATCTCAGGGTCGTGGGTTCGAGCCCCACACTGGGTGTACAGATTACTACTAAAAAATAAAATAAACTTGAAAACAAAAGAAAAGTAGTCTTACTGTATAAATAATGAACATTGACTTCCCCCCACCCAAGTTTATGCGATAAGAGTTTTTTGCATTTTCTTCCCCTAGAAATAGTCACAGTGTATTTAATGTGAATGAACCTGCCACGACAAAATTAGAAGAAGTGCTTGGTAAGTACAGTTTAGTGACATATGTGGTTTCACTTTGTATTTATCACCATACGGTAAAACAACAAAGTATACTGTGGCACCAGAGACTTCATCAAAATGAACAACAGTAGAGTTTTAATATAAAGAGAACTATATTACCTAGGTTTTTCCAAAGGGAAGTGAGGACAAGGTGCAGAGAACACACAGCAAGCATAAAATGGGCAGTCTCCTCACAACATAACAACTATCAGCTTCTAGGGACGCCTGGCTGGCTCAGTAGGTGGAGCGTGCAATTCTTGATCTCAGAGTTTGAGTTTGAGCCCCACACTAGGTGTAGAGATTACTTGAAAACAAAACCTTAAGAAGAAATTATATGGGGCAGCTGAGTGGCTCGGTTAATTGTCCGACTCTTGATCTCAGCTCAGATCTTAATCTCAGGGCTCATGAGTTCAAGCCCCACATGGAGCCTACTTAAATTTTTTTTCATTAAATTAAAAAATTATCGGCCTCAGGGACACCTGGGTGACTCGGTGGAGCGTCCAACTTCAGCTCAGGTCATTATCTCCTGGTTCGTGAGTTCAAGCCCTGCATTGGGCTCGCTGCTGTGAACATAGAGCCCACTTTGGATCATCTGTCTCGCTGTCTATGTCCCTCCCCTGCTCATGCTCTCTCTCTCTAAAATAAATACACATTAAAAAAAAAATTATCAGCTTCTAGCATAATTAATCAGGGTCTGAGATCTGGACCCTTCACATCCAGTCTTATCGGACATGGAGAAAATACCTCTCATCTGAGTCCTTGGATTCATTTTCTCCCTGTCTACTCTTGGATCCCTTCTTTCCCCAGTAAAGGGTTGGGGTCAGTGTTCACAGCATATAGACTTTCTGAACTCAGAATTGGGGCCGATAGCACCTCCTTGGGAGAATAATCCAGCCTTACTCTTCTCCAGATGCCATTGGCTTATCAACAAATAATCCAGTCCAGAAAGGCAGGGTCATTTGTTTATGGTATGCAAAGAGAGTTGAGAGTATGGATATAAGCAAAGAGATTTAAAGGTCAGAGGAGATAACAAACATTTCTCATAGGAATGATGGGATAGTTTTAGAAGGGGAGAGTGTTAGCATCTGAAAAAAAAATACTTGTCTGGTGATTATATTGAATAAGCACTACATCGTTGAGTGGATATTCTCACAAGTAGCAGTTTTGTACCCCTACATGAAATTCAGTACATTTGTCAAACCTACATGAAAGAGCTTTAGGCAGATGTCTGCCAGGATGAAGGGAAAACCAGGACGGGGCGTGTGGCTGACGGAGAAGGGTTGAAGAGAAAGGGTAGACGAACAAAGGAATGGTTGACATAAATAGCGAAGGTGGGAATGCTAGTTTCTTGCTGAAGAAAATATGAATGATGAAATCCCAGTCTTCTGTCATATTATGTCTGCAACCTCAGAACATGCAACCTTTGAGTTTGGTAAGAGGTGCGTATAACCAAAACAAACCCTAAATAAAACCCTCATTCAGTGAGGATGACAGAATGGATTTCTTAATCATGGATGGCAAATGTAACGTGGGTGTGGATGTACTAGAACGTAGGAGGCTGGAAGTTCAGAAAGCAGACTGGGTTCTAATCCTGGCTCTGGGCCTGGCCAGTGGGGCGGGGGTGGGAGTAGAGCAGGGGAGGGGCTGCTGCTTCCCCTGCGGACAGGCAGGTGTCTCCGTCGGGGCTTTGTCAGCCTGTGAAACCACACAGGTGTCAGGCTTAAACAGCTGTATGGGGATGGGCAAACTCAAGGTCATTTCATTAGCTGGTTTTTTTTCCTTAGGTTGTAAGATACCCCTAGGAAAGCCGGCAACTGCAAAACTTTAATAATTGCCAAACAGTTATGCGAAATGTGGTCACATAATTGCTGTCATCTGAGGACTCTTATTCCAGCAAGCAGTGATGTGAAGGAAGAGTGTCATCTACTCGTGCTTCACGAGACGTGAGAGCCATGGGCTCGGCAGAGAGGAAGAGGTAGCCGGTGTAAGCAATCAGTGTAACTCTCTCCACCGTGACGGTTCAAAAGGCATCTGTGTCTGACTCTGTGTGTGTTTTAAAATAAAACAGTCTTTTGGAAACATGTTTGGAAAAACAAAGCCCAGCTCCTATTTCACTAACTTGTTACATGTATTATACATTTACACTGACTTGTTGAATTGCAGTGTGACAGCACGAAAGGCGGTGGCTGTCGGAAGTGGCACACCTATATTTCCTGTGGCTTCCTTCACCTCACGTGGCGTCAAACAAGTACCAGTTTGACGGAGGTGTGTGATAAATCAGCCAGCTTACATGAAAGCTTGCCGCCCGGGGGCCTTAAGCAATAAAGCTGCATTGGAGAAAGTATGTGCAACAAAGAGACGTTATGTGATTGATCATAAATAGGCTTAAGAATCCAGGAGAAGAAGAGTTCGAAATAAGATGGGTGACACCAAAAACTGTGACAGCCAGCCACCACTGGGAGTGGCATTTAAGCTAAGAATTAAGATGAGTGCCAGCCCTCCAAGTGTGGGATTGGGGGGACAGAGCGGGGACAGAGGAGCAGAGTGTGCTGAGAGAAGGGTGATCACAGTGTTCTGGGGTTAGTTCTGGAGAACCCGAAAGGCCAACGTGGCTGAAACCACAGTCGTGGGCAGCGGAATTAAAAAGAAAGGCAGGTGTATTAGTCTGCTTAGGCTGCCATAACGAAATACCAGATTGAGTGGTTTAAACAGCAGAAATTCGTTTTCTGACAGTTCTGGAGGCTGAATGTCCCAAGATCAAGTTGCCAACAAGGTAGGTTTCATTCCAAGGCCTCTCTTCCGGGCTTGTCGGAGGCCACCATGTTGCTATGAGCGCACACGGTGGTCCTGCCCTCGTTATTCTGTGTAGCCCCCATGACTTCCCAAAGGCTCCCTCTCCACAGTCACGTTTGGGAGAGTTTGGGCTTCAGCATCAGGACTCAGGGCTCACAATTCAGTCCACAGCAGCAGGGTTAACACATGGGGACTGAGGGACTCTCGTAAGACATTTGAACTGGAATGTAAGTGCCATGGAAAATGTTGGAAGGTTTCGGCATGTGGTGCCAGGACTTGCTGTATCCAGATTCCTGGAATGTGCATTTGTTTTGCAGAGGCCAGGCGGTTTCTGCTGCACGTGCAGATTGTGGAGAGCTGCTGTGCTGGTCCACACGTTGGTGGCAGAGGGGCCCTCTGTGTGGCTCTGCTTGTATGGAAAGCCAGAGATTTATGTGTGTTGACAACAAGAAGTCAATTAAACAGTGTTCCTGGCAAAGGATTTCATGGCATGCCAGCTAGACGGGGACACAAAGCTGACCATCCAGGGAGAGAGAGTGAGTTCAAAGCAGCTGGCAACCTGGGACCCTGGCCAATTCCTCCCGAGTAGATGTGCCTTCGAAAGAGTCCCCATACAGCCAATTTTGGTGGTTTGGTTTTCTCCATGACAGTCGTGCTATGCATGTAACTGTTGAAGACTGAGTAAGACGACTTGTTTACATTTAACACGTTTCAGGTCTGGGGGCAAAGCCTGGGGTTCTGGGCACAGGTGGCTACGGACTTGTCTCCTGGCCAGCTCTGACATCCGAGCCAGCAAGTAAGCAGATAAAGAGAGGGGCAGGAAGAGGGGCGGGGGTGGCCAAAACCAAATGAGGCTTTGCAGCAGAGGCTCTGCTCCCCTAAAACCCCCTGGGATCACCCAGGCAAACCTAAAGTTTTGGGGAATAGCGTGCTCCCTATGCTAACGTACTTTCAAAGCATGCTATCCTACCCCACGTGTGCTCCTTTACACACACGTGGTTTCAGAGCACACTGCTGTGCCTACGCCCTTCCACTCCATCCCATCTATAAATTCTGAAGCTGCCACTGCTTTGAAGTGGGTAGAAAGGCCCCTAGCATGTGGCTTTCCACGTCTGCTATCCCAACACAATGTTGCAGCTGAGAATGCAGGGTCTGGAACCCAACCGGGTTTGAAATCCAACGCTGCCATCTGCTAGCCCTGTGTTCTTGTAGGATTTACTTATACTCAAAGCTTCAGCTTCCTTATCCATCAACTAGGGATGATGATCCCTCTTGGGCTGTGAGAAACGGGAATGCTGGGGGGCTCAGTCAGTGGAGCATGGGACTCTTGATCTCGGGGTCATGAGTTCAAGCCCCATGTTGGGTGCAGAGCTTACTTCAAAAAGCAAAAAGAAATTTCTAAAATTTCTAAGGAACTTACCAAACTCAACCCCCAAAAAACAATCCAGTGAAGAAATGGACAAAAGACATGAATAGGCACTTTTCCAAAGAAGACATCCAGATGGCTAACAGACACATGAAAAAATGCTCAACATCACTCATCATCCGGGAAATACAAATCAAAACCACAATGAGATACCACCTCACACCCGTCAGAATGCTAACATTAACAACTCAGGCAACACAGATGTTGGCGAGGATGCAGAGAAAGAGGATCTCTTTTGCACTGCTGGTGGGAATGCAAACCGGTGCAGCCACTCTGGAAAACAGTATGGAAACAGTATTAAAAAACAGAACTACCCTGTGACCCAGCAATTGCAGGGCTAGGAATTTACCCAAAGGATACAGGAGTGCTGTTTCAAAGGGGCACATGCACCCCAATGTTTATAGCAGCGCTATCAACAATAGCCAAAGTATGGAAAGAGCCCAAATGTCCATTAACTGGTGAATAGATAAAGAAGATGTGGTGTATATATATACAATGGAGTATTACTCGGCAACCAAAAAGAATGAAATCTTGCCATTTGCAACTACATGGATGGAACTGGAGAGTATTATGCTAAGTGAAATAAGTCAGAGAAAGACAAATATCATATGACTTCACTCCTATGTGGAATTTAGATACAAAATGGATGAACATAAGGAAAGGGAGGCAAAAATAATATAAAAACAGGGAGGGAGACAAAACATAAGAGACTCTTAGATATAGAGAACAAACAGGGTTGCTGGAGGGGTTGTGGGTGGGGAAATGGGCTAAATGGGTAAGGGGCACTAAGGAAGACACTTGTTGGGATGAGCACTGGGTGTTATAAGTATGGGATGAATCACTGGAACTCCCTCCTGAAATCATTATTGCACTATATGCCAACTAACTTGGATGTAAATTTAAAATTTTAAAAAAAAAAGAAATAGAAATGCCGGTAGCATATTTGAAACAGTCTTTGGCAATAAGTGTAATCTTATTACACTTCTACTTATCTTTATCTTATCTATCTACTTATTATCTTCTACTACTACTGACAGGGACAAACCCTAGTTGGCTTCTCAAAGAAGATGAGATTGGATGCTTTCAGGTGGTTTCTGTGGCTGCAGATGCTTGTGCCTCAGCCCAGCTGCTCAGCCCAACAGCATCATGCTGTGCGCTGCCCCAGTACCTCATCCACAGACACCTGTCATGTTCCAAGTTCAGCTGAGCGGTGCTGGAAATGACAACTTTTCTCTACATCTCTTCTTCCATTAATAGAATGGGAACATTCAATGTAGGGTAGAAAGTAGATTTTGATGTCTTGTTTGGCTTTGTTCATTCCTTTTCTTTCTTTCTTTTCTTTCTTTCTTCTTTCTTTCTTTCTTTCTTTCTTTCTTTCTTTCTTTCTTTCTTAATTACCAACTGTGACAGAAGCACAAATCTCCCATCGACAAATTCAAACATCTAGGCAGCTGAGTGGCTCAGTCGGTTGAGCATCGATTTGATTTCAACTCAGGTCGTGATCTCACGGTCCGTAGGATCGAGCTCTGCTTCAGGCTCTGCACTGACAGCATGGAACCTGCTTGGGATTCTCTCTCTCTCTCCACATTTCCCCACCATGCACGCACATGTGCACTCTCTCATAATAATAAATAGACTTAAAAAAAAATAGATTCAAGCATCATTTTTTTCTAGAGCCGTCTCTGGACCTGCTGCACAGCTGTCAACCTGGGATTTCCCTTCACTGTTCTCTTGACAATTCCCTTCACTTTTCTGTGTTGGATTCCCCTCTTTGGGGTCCCATTTATTCCTTTTTGTTTATCAATTCTAGTGAAGCCTATCTTCCAGCTGTAGGAGGGATTAATGTTGTAGACATCACCTTGTCTTTTTTCCACCCACAGTTGTCTGACAATTTAGCTGGGTATAGAAATTCTAGTTTAGAAATAATTTTCCACGAAAATTTTGAAAAGCATATTTCTCCATTTTCTTCTAGTTTCTAAAGTTATTTTTCTCTGAAGTCAAAAGAACATTCTGATTCCTGAATACAAACTATTTGCCTTCTCAGGAAGTTTTTAGGATCTGTTTTTTATACTTTCTGAAATTTCGGGTGATGAGCTTTGTTGCGTTTTATGTTTTGTTTTGTTTTGTTTTTGTGGCTTAGACAAATTTATGATCTTACAGTTGACAAGGTCAGAAATCTGAAAGGAATCTTGCTAGGATAAAATCAAGGTGTCCCCTTGATCCAGAGGCTCTAGTAGGAGAATCAGTATCCTTGCCTCTCCCAGCTCCTAGAGGCTCCCTTCATTCCTTGGCTTGGGGCTTCTTCAAATCCAGCAATGTCAGGTGGAGGCCTCATTCTACATCCTCTTGTTTTTTCTCTTCCATATTCCTCTTCCACTTTTTTTTTAAATTGAGATATAACTGACATTACAGTATATTAGTTTCAGGTGTACAAGGTAATGATTTGATATCTGTATATATTACAAAATGATCACAATTAAGTTCAGCTAATATCTGTCACCCTACATAGTTCTAAAAGCTTTTTTTCTTGTGATGAGAACTTTCAAGATCAAATCTATCTACTTTCAAATATGCAATACAGTATTAACTAAAGTCACTATGCTGTGCATTACATCTTCCTGACTTGCTCATTTCATAATTGGAAATTTATACCTATAGACTGCTTTCACCTATTTCACGCATCTCCAAACCCCTTTCAGAGAACCATCAATCTCTTCTCTGTATCCATGAACTAACTGATTTTTGTTGTTGTTGTTTTTGGGAGAGGTGGTTTCTTCAATTCTACCTATAAGTGAAATCATACGGTATTTGTATTTTTCTGTCTGCCTTATTTTATTTGGCATAATGCCCTCAACTTCTATCCATGTGGTTGCAAATGGCAAAGTTTTCTTCTTTTTCATGGCTGAATAATATTTCATGTGCATGAACCAAACCTTTTTATCCATTCATTCATGAATGGACACTTCGGTTGCTTCCATGTCTTGGCTGTTGTAAACAATGCTGCAGTGAAATGGGGGTGCAGGTATCTTTTCATTTCTTTTGGGTAAATTCCCATAAGTGGAATTACTGGATAATATAGTAATTCTATTTTTAATATTTTGAGGAACCTCCATAGTGTTTTCCACAGCGGCTGCACCAATTTACATCCCTACCAACGGTGCACGAAGATTCCCTTTTCTCCACATCCTCACCAAAACTTAGTTCTTGTCTTTTTGAAGACACCTAACCTTCTTAGCCATTCTAACAGGTGTGAGGTGATATCTCAGTGTGATTTTAATTTGCGTCTCCCTGAGGATGAGTGAGACTGAGCACCTTTTCGTGTACTTGTTGGCCATCTGGACGTCCTCTTTGGAAAAATATCTGTTCAGAGCCTCTGCCCATTTTTTAATTGGATTGTTTTTTGGCTACGGAGTTGTATGAGTTCTTTACATATTTTGGATACTAACTCCTTATCAGATGTGTGATTTGCAAATCTTTTCTCCTGTTCAGTAGGTTGCCTTTTCATTTTGTTGATTTGTTGTCAATGTTTTTAAATTCTTTATCCTGGTCCCTCAGTGGACCTTTTTAATAGATGCGTGTTCTTCAGTGCTAGGGAATGTCCTTGTATTATTTCTTTTATAGCTGTCTTCCTTCTGTTTCCTCTACTCTTTACAGCTAAAAGTCATATTATTTTAGTTTAGGACCCCCTGGCTTCTAATTTGCTACCCCCCTGTCTTTGTTTGAGGGACACACTACCCTCTTAATGAGATTTCCCCAGATGCCTAGCGACCTCTGCCTATCCATCCGCATTTAGGAGTGAGACGGGACTGAGCTGATCGGCAGCCCTCCTTTCTCCAGAGAGGAATCGTTTGGTCTCCTAGCATCCGGGAGCCTGGGGGTCTCCTCCGGCGTATAGGCTTTCACAACACCCGGCCCGGTGTGCTCGGTGAATCTAAGACTAGGGTCACGTTGGTTTAACCTCTTCAGAAAGTAAGTCTCTCACCCGGAGGATGAGGAACCGCTGCTGGGAGGGACGAGGTGGGCGGGCTTTCTAGGACTCTAACTGCTTCTCTCACAGGTTCCCAGACTCCTCCTCACGATCCTGCCTCTCCTGAGCCTCGCTAGGGTTCCGGGGCTGGGTTCCCTGGCGCACACTGGTTGGCTTCTCTCCTGCAGGTTAAGGTTTGGATCTCCTAAGTCAGGTAACTTTCAGCGCACGCCTGCGACGGTTTTGCCAGATTTCTCTCAATCGCCTACTTTGAAAAAAAAAAAAAGAAAAAAGCTTAGGGGTGCCTGGGTGGCTCAGTCAGTTAAGCCTCCGACTGCAGCTCAGGTCATGATCTCATAGTTTGTGAGTTCGAGCCCCGCATCAGGCTGTGTGCTGACAGCTCGGAGCCTGGAGCCTGTTTCGGATTCTGTGTCTCCCTCGCTCTCTGCCCCTTCCCCGTTCACACGCTGTCTCTCTCTCCTTCAAAAATAAATCATTTTTTTTAAAGTGTAAAAATCGCTTATTAAAACGGAAGGTAATGTTATGCTCAAAAAATCGAAGGTGACTTTCACCCAGCGCACTCCTTGTCTTGTGCAACAGCGTCTGAACTGAGGAGCTTAATTTGGGGGAAGCAGGTGGGGAGCCCGGGGACCTTGGGCTCATGTCAGGCCTTGACGGGCTGGCTGTGTCCCCTGCAAAGGGAAGACTTGCGACTTACTTGTTCTATTTGAGTAACACTTACCGGGCACTTACTGTGTGCCAGGCACTTCTAGAAGTGCCTTCCAAACATTAGCTCTTTTTTTTTTTTTTTTTTTTTTTGAGAGAGAGAGAGAGAGAGAGAGAGAGAGTGCAAGCAGGGGAAGGATCAGAAGGAGAGAGAGAGAGACAGAGAGAGAATCCCAAGTAGGCTCCACCCTCTCATTGCAGAGCCCCGCATGGGACTCGATCCCACAACCCTGGGGAAACGACCTGAACCAAAACCAAGAGTCGGATTCTCCACCGACCGAGCCACCAGGTGCCCCCCAAGAAATAACTCTTTGAGTGCTCAGGACGAGTGTGCAGAGGGTCGTGTGAGGATTACCCCCTTTTCATCAACAAGGGAAGTGGGCCCCATGGAAGGTCAGCGACACGAGGGAGTAAATCATCTTCTGGTTCCATTCACATGAATTTTGTGAAAGAATCATGGACTAACAAGACTATAAAGTCCAATTCTTGTTTCCATGAAAAACAAGACAAAACAAAAATCTCGGGCCAGGGGGTTAATGGCCAGAGCAGCCGGAACCCAGGCAAAGGCCCAGAGCTGGGGCAGTGACACCGCTGGACCATGGGGGATGGCGTGACTCCAGAAGCCCTAGGACCCTGCTGGGGATGGAACAGCCCTGGACTGGGAGCCTCAGGTTCTCAGGTGAGGTGGCTAGGGCTTCCGGCTGCCCATGGCTTTCCCGTCAGTGCCCGACCCACCTCCCACCCCACTAGGCCCCCTCTCTGTCCCCCCTCCCTCCCTCTCTCCCTCCCCTCTGTCCCTCCTTCCCTCTCTCTATCCCTCTCTGTCCCCCCCCACCTCCCTCTTTTTCCCTCTCTCTGTCCCTCTCTCCCCTCTCCCTCTCTATCCCTCTCTGTCCCCCCCTCTACCTCCTTCTCTTTCCCTCTCTCTGTCCCTCTCTCCCCCCCCATCCCTCTCTGTCCCTCTCACCCCTCATCCATGCCCTAGATCAGCACTGTCCAGTAGAATATTCTGTAATGATGGAGATGTTTTATAACTGCATAGTCCGATAGGGTATACACTAGCCATCTGTGACTACTTAGCTCTAGTAATGTGGTTAGTATATCCAAGGAACTGACTTTATTGTTATTATTATTATTAATAGTATATATATATATTTATATTTTTTAATGTTTATTTTTGAGAGAGACACACAGTGAGAGTGGGGGAGAGGCAGAGAGAGAGGGAGACACAGAATCCGAAGGAGGCTCCAGGCTCTGAGCTGTCAGCACAGAGCCCAACAGGGGGCTCGAACTCACGAACCGTGAGATCATGACCTGAGCTGAAGTCGGAGGCTTAACTGACTGAGCCACCCAGACGCCCCTAGATAATTTGTATATATTTTTTAAGTTTATCTATTCTGAGAGAGACAGGGAGAGAATGAGAGGCTGAGGGGCAGAGAGAGAGAGGGAGAGAGACAGGATCCCAAGCAGGCTCCCTGTCGTCAGCGTAGAACCCAACGTGGGCTCAAACTCACAAAACTGTGAGATCGTGACCTGAGCCAAAATCAAGAGTCGGACGCTCAACCAACTGAGCCACCCAGGCGTCCTTTGATAATTTATATTTAAACAGCCACATGTGGCTAAGTGACTACATATTGGACAGTCCAACCTTAGATGTTTCATCTCTTAGAGAAAGACTAGAATCACCCACCTTACTAACCACATTACTACTAACCACATTACTAGACTAACATCCTCCCCAGCGTACCTGACTGAGACCTTCGAGCTCCAAGCAACAGGGTCTAAGTGTTACTACTCTCAAGTATGTTTGAAAACATGATTTTCTTTTCCAGAAAAAGAACCTGAGGTAAGGGCAAGAACAAGCACAGTGCTCCACGCAAGAAAGGTAACGCCATCACCACGTGGGAAAACACAAACGTTTTACATCTTTACTGGGGAGTTGTTACATCCGCAGAACCATTTTTCCAAATTTTCGAGCCAAGATTTATGCATTCCAGTGCGTTCAAAGCTTATCTCCAGCAAAACTGTAAGTAATAATAATAATTAACAACAACCAGTGGAGATGGGGTGGGGTGGGGGGAGCTGTTGGGTACAGGTGAAACAACACTGGCCAAATGTTGACGATTTTTGAAGCTTGGTAATGAGGACACAGGGATTCTTTATACTGCTCTGTTACTGTGTGTTGAAAAATTCAAAATAAAAAGTCTTTAAAAATAAGTATCCTGGGGCGCCTGGGTGGCGCAGTCGGTTAAGCGTCTGACTTCAGCCAGGTCACGATCTCGCGGTCCGTGAGTTCGAGCCCCACGTCGGGCTCTGGGCTGATGGCTCAGAGCCTGGAGCCTGTTTCTGATTCTGTGTCTCCCTCTCTCTCTGCCCCTCCCCCGTTCATGCTCTGTCTCTCTCTGTCCCAAAAAAATAAAAAAAAATAAACGTTAAAAAAAAAAATTAAAAAAAAAAATATCCTTAGCAGGGGCTCAGTCAGTTGAGCATCCGACTTCGGCTCAGGTCATGATCTCACAGTTTGTGGGTTCAAGCCCCACGTCGGGATCTGTGCTGACAGCTCGGAGCCTGGAGCCTGCTTCAGATTCCGTGTCTCCTTCTCCCTCTGCCCGTCCCCCGCTTGTGCTTTGTCTCTCTCTCTCTCTCTCTCTCTAAATATAAATAAACATTAAAAAAATAATAAGTATCCTTAGACCTCACACATAATGTATAGAACAAAAGTGCTGGAAAGATGTAGCACAGAACAGAGAGTGGATCTAATTTTTAACATCACGTACTTAATTTTCTTTTTCTTATTTAATGGTTTGAAAAGGTGATACACTCAAGTACTAAAACAAAACGAAACAAAACCAATCTACAGTGCATCTCTATCCCTGTCTCCCAGTTCTAGCTGCCCAGACCCCTTCAGAATTTCTCTGCAAATATACACCTGTATTTTCTCTTTTTTTACTCCTAAAGCAGCACACTGTAGGATTATTCTGTATGTTGTCTTATACTTAACAACATATTTTTATTTAATTAAGTAATTAATTTATTATTATTTATTTTAGAGAGAGAGAGAGAGCATAAGTGGGGGAGGCAGAGAAAGAGAGACAGAATCCCAAGTAGGTTCCATACTCAGTGCAAAGCCTGATGCGGGCCTCGATTCCACGACCCTGCGATCATGACCTGAGCCGAAACCAAGAGTAGGACGCTCAACTGACTGAGCCACCCAGGCACCCCTGTTTTAAGAAATCTTTTTAAAGTAATCTCTATACCCAACATGGGGCTTGAACTCATGACCCCAAGATGAAGAGTCATACGCTCTGCCCACTGAGCCAGCCAGCCACCCCTCTTAACAACTTACTTAAGACATGTTTCCACCTCGGTACCTGGAGAGGGCATTCCTTTTTAAGCTGCATGGTATTACACTGTGCATGCGCACTGAAGTTTGATATGGTTCTGGGTAGTTTCCATTCCTTTGCTGGTACAAACACTGCTTCAGCGAAACCCGTTCAAATATTCTGTGTTTCTTCCTTCTTTTCCTTCTGGTATTCTCATTATGATATGTTACACTTTGTTTTTAATGTTTATTTGTTTTGAAAGAGAGAGAAAGCAAGAGTAGGGGAGGGGAGAGAGAGAATCCCAGGCAGGCTCCGTGCTGTCAGCTCGATCCCAGGACCCATGAGCCAAAATCAAGAGTCAGATGCTTAATCGACTGAGCCACCCAGGGGCCCCTGTTACACTTTTTACAGTTGTTCCTCAGTCCTTGGATATTCTGTTCTGTGTTTGTTTAGTTGGTTTTCAGTCTCTGTTTTCCTTGCTTTTCGGTTTTCAAGGATTCTGTTGATACATCCTGCAGCTTTCCTCAACCAGGTCCAGTCTACTGAGAGGCCCATCGAAGGCACTCTTCATTTCCACTGCGATGTGGGCTTTTGTGAGTTGCTTTTATCTCTAGCATTTTTTTGGGGGGGGTTCTTTCTTAAGATTTCCATCTCTGCATTACTGCTGCCCATCTGTTCTTGCGGGCTGTTTTCTTTATCCGTTAGAGGCCTTAGCATTTTAATCATGGTTGTTTTCAATTCCCAGTCTGTTTTCAATTCAACGGACCCTGTCCTGTCTGGTTCTGATGCTTCTCTGTCTCTTCAAATTCTGTTTTTGCCTTTTGGGACGCCTTGTCATTTTTTTCTTGGTGGCTGGACATGGGGTTCCCGGGGAAGAAAGGAACTGCTGTAAATAGGCCTTTAGTGATATGGTGAGTGGGGGGGAGCAGGGCTGTACTCTCCAATGATGAGGTCTGTCTTTAGTGAATTTCAGGAGTGTTTCTCAGCTGTTTTCGCCCCCCTCGGGTGGGACAGGTTGGCTAGAGTGGGCTGGGGTTGGGTATTCCCTTCCCCAGTCAGCTAGGCTCTGCTAATGCCCCAGTAGGTTAGGCTCTGGTTAACTAGTCTCCCCTGAGGGCGGGCCTTAAGAAAAACAGAGTGCTCAACCCTATTTCAGGAAGTACCTTGCCCCGCCCCCTGCTGGAAGCCTCTGGATATTTTCCTCTGATACTAGGAGAACCTAGAAGGAGGTATATTTCACAATATGGTGGGTGATGAAATTTGAAGTGGGGTTCGTGAGCTAAGAAAGAATTCTCGAGACTACTTTAGTGCAAAAAGGTGATTTTATTAAAGCACGGGGACAGGACCGTAGGCAGAAAGAGTTGCACTGGGGTTGTGAGGAATGACTGATTATATACTTTTAAGTTTGTGGAGGGAGGGGAGGGACGTATAGATAACAGAGGTCTCCAAGGAGTTTTTGGATGCTGAAAGCAGGGTCTCCCAGGACCCTGAAGATTTAGCTATTGTCAAGGTAAGGTTGCTTTTAGTTTTTAAGGAAGTGTCAACATTAAGCATTAAGGCAGCCATGAACGTCTTGGGGAGTATTACACTGACATCTGTCAATGGGCTGCAGGCTGTAAGGGCATTTAATTTAAATGACATTTTTCATGCCTTTGTTTCCCTCATCAGTGGGGGTCCCCCTGGAGTTAACTCTCAGAGTTTTGGGCACTGAGCCTCCAGTGAGCGTTCAGATTTCTCTGCCCCAGCACTGGTTTCTACCCTAAACTTCTTTCTGCTCTAGTAAGATAAGACATCCTATATCTGCCAACTGGTCTCTTCAGTCTGGGGGCAGACCCCACCTGTGCCCCACCCCCACCCCCACTTGTGGATCCAAGAAGACTGGCTGCTTTTTCAGTCTCTTCAGCTTTTACTTATCAGGACAGAGGGAGACTTCTGGGCTTATATGCAAAACCGGAAACTAGAAGTGTTCTTACAAACTTATTTACAGGGGCCTGGGTGGCTCAGTTGGTTTAGCCTCTGACTCGTGGTTTTGGCTCAGGTCATGATCTCACAGTTCGTGGCATTGAGCCCTGACTTGGGCTCTGTGCCAACTGTGTGGAGCCTGCTTGAGATTCTCTCTCTCTCCTTCTCTCTCTGCCCCTCCCCTGCTGGCTCCCTCTCAAAATAAATAAACTTTAAAAAATCTGATTCGTAAATCACATAAGTTTACGGAGTAAATTTAATTTAGGAAGTATGCTAATATTTTTGTAGAATAAATCTCCAGAAATGGATCGTAGGGTCAAATGGTTTGTATAGTTCTGTATTTTTTTAAATGTTTTATTTATTTTTGAGGCGGGGGGTGGGTCAGAGAGAGGGGGACAGAGGATCTGAAGCAGGCTCTGTGCTGACAGCAGAGAGCCTGACATGGGGCTCGAACTCATGAACCACGAGATCATGACCTGAGCTGAAGTTGGATGCTCATCTGACTGAGCCACCCAGGTGCCCCATAGCTCTGTAATTATTTCCAATCTGTAAATATCGCCAAAGTGCCAGTGACCCAGTTTACTGTAATTCCCCCTAGCAATGGCTGAGGCTACACGCACAAACATTTTAGATCCACTTCGTGGATCCTGTAACTTTGAGGGACATGTTTAGCTAGAGAGGGTAAGTCAACATATTAGGTAAAAGGAATCAAATGTGACATTTAAGACATAAGCTCTTGTCCTGCAACTTTCCTACTTAAATTACACCTACTCACCTGTTTAGAAGGTTCATCTAAACAGCTAAGTGATATGTATCTTCATGCCCAGTGAAATTTCTTCAAGTTTGAGACTGTTTAATTTTGCCAATCACAAAGAATTCAGTAACGTACACGTCAGTGTTAATGGGGCGCCTGGCTGGCTCAGTTGGTGGAGCATGTGACTCGATCTTGGGGTCATGAGTTTGAGTCCCACATTGGGCATAGAGATTACTTAATAAACAAAGAAATAAAATACCTTTAAAAAAACCCAAATTGGTGCTAATGCAAATAATCTGGTTTTATCTATCTCATTAACTCAAATCTGCCACTTTAAGGAAATTATAAATTATGATATCCTCTGTCAAAACACCATTAACTTTAACAGAATACTTACAACTGTAAATGGATAGAGCTTTGAAATAAAGACTGATCTATACTAGTGAGATGTCAACCATCAGACATAATCCAATAATCTAGCCTACTGGCTCAGAAGCCAGCCCTAGAAGAAAGTCTGTCTGAGTTCAAAACCCATCTAGGTTACTTATGGGAACTCTTTACAGGCTGAATTACTTGCAAATTACTTAACTTCACAAAACCTTAATGCCTTCAGAGACTGATGTGAAGATTAGATAAAATAATCTGTTAAAGGTGCTGTAATCATCGATAAATGGTTCTCCAAAGGAAGGTTTGCATGCTGTTTATCATACTTGAATTTTTTACATGTCAAATATTTTGATTCTCTTTTTTAAAATGTTTGTTTATTTATTTTGATATATATAGAGAGACAGAGAGAGAGCACGTGTGAGCGGGGGAGAATCCCAAGCAGGCTCTGTGCTGTCAGTGCAGAGCCTGACGTGGGACTTGATCTCATGAACTGTGAGATCATGACTTGAGCCAAAATCAAGGATCAGACGCTTAACTACTAACTGAGCCACCCCGGTGCCCTAAATATTCTGATTCTTATTGATGGAGCCACATGTCAAGAAAATTTCATCTTCAGAAAATGTACAAAGAAACACCAATTTGAAAGAATTCTGTGTATTAGTAGTGGTAGGGTTAAAGGTGGAGTGTAGAGAATGTTGCTTTGGCATTGAACAGACCTGGCCTTGAGCACTGCCTCTCATGTTCAGTGGGGAGATGCTTTGGCCAAACAGCAACCTCTCTGTCTCTTTCCTTAGCTGGACAAGGACTAGAACAATTGCTATCTTCCAGAGTTACTGTGAGGGTCAAATGAGATAACGCCTGGAAAGGGCCCGGTGCAAACTAGGACCTTCATAACCGAGAACTGTCATTAGTTATTCGAATCATCCAGTCAATAATATTCATTAATCAGCATTTATCAAGTGTCTATGTTATGCCCAACACGGCTCTAGGGAAGCCAATGAGAAAAAATGAAATGCAAATATTCTGTATGTGTGGTGTGAGATTAAAACATACATGTGTTTCTCAACATAATGGGAATATATTTAACATACATATATCTTGCATGTCCCGTACAACTCTGTTAAAGAGTAAAATGGAATGGAGAGGAGGGTCAATGGAATGCCTCCTTATCTCTTTTTGTAAGAGCTCTAACTGTCCTATAAGCTTAGAGTGGCTAATTCTGATTTGAGGGGCTACAAGCCAGCTGTGTCACACTGTCTGATTTTTCATTCTGTTTGGGGACTGAAAGAAATGAGAATGTGTCTTATCATTTCATTATCATTATTATCAGGCCCCCGCGCACCTCATGAATGACATAAGCATGACAAAGCACACACACACCATCATAGACCGATATTGCTAATGGATACCGATACAAAAATGTGAATGAAGTCTTCATTAGAATCAGGCAGTATATTAAAACAATTATATATTGCAACCAAATAGAATTAATTCACAGGGTGTAAGTGTGGTTCAGTGTTAGGAAATCGATTTTAAAAACTTATCCAATTAATATGACGTAGAAGAAAAATCACGATGAGCTCAGCGGACGCTAAGATTCATTTGGTATTTCAGAATCCATTCCGGACCTAAAAAAAAATTAAAACAACTGTTAACTGTTAACACGAATAGGGAATCACTTCCTTAACATAATGACCAAAAGCCAATGTCAGGCTTCAATGGACAAATAGGAAAAACGCTCCTACCAGATACACATCCAGTATAATTCCTAATTCTTAGGTAGGAATATCAAGCAAAAAGAGAGTGATGTAACATAGTTCTGGATGTTCAACTTAATACAGATACTAAGAAAACTACGTAAGATGTGTAAAAATTGAAACGAGGCAAAATGATCTTTATTTGCAGGTGATGTGATTATATACTTGAAAACTCCAAAGAAACAACTGGGAAACTATTAAAACTCATAACCTAATTAAGGCACTGGTTGCAATATCTGTAATTAAAAATATATTATTTTTTTTAATGTTTATTTTTAACATTTTTAACATTTATTTATTTTTGAGAGGGAGACAGAGCGATCAGGGGAGAACAGAGAGGGAGGAGGACAGAGGATCTGAAGCAGGCTCATTGCTGTCTGCACGGAGCCTGATGTGGGCTGGAACCCACGAGCCACAAGATCATGACCTGAGCCGAAATCAGGTGCCCAACAGACTGAGCCACCCAGGCACCCCAAAATGTAATGTATTATTAAAATGGCACTTCTAGTCAGTGAGGAAAAAGGACAATTCAAAACTGTGAAAACAACGTGTTTATTGTGGGAACATGGGATTCTTACATCATTCTTTAAAATGAACTATAAATGGGAAAAAAATCAAATATTAAAATGAACAAAAACATGACATTTTTAGAATCTGGGTAGGGTAAGAGTCTGAGTGATAAGGGCTTTCTAAGCCTGATGGAAAACAGAGAAGAAAAAAACCCCAGGTATACCTGGGTTCAATTAAAATTTACTATACTACAAAGGTGCCTGGGCAGCTCAGTTGGTTGAGCATCTGGCTTTGGCTCGGGTCGCGATCTCATGGTTGGAGGGTTCGAGTCCCACATCAGGCTTTGCGCTGACAGCACAGAGCCTGCTTTGGTTTCTCTCTCTCTGCCCCTCTCCACCTGTGCTCCTTCTCAAAAATAAATAAACATTAAAAAAATTTTTTTAATTTACTATTCTACGTAAGTAGATAAATAAATGACAGTAGGAAAAACCGACAGCATTTCGTACTCATGAAATTCCCAAGTATTCAATAGAATCCGGCAAAATGGTAACACAAAGATAATCTAAGAATGGCAAAGAACATAAACGGGTAGATTACAAAAATACGAAATTGCTCACCTCACTCATAAAAATTACAAACGAAACTAGGTACTAGTTTTTCACAGATAGGATTAGTAAAAATAAATTTTATTACTAATAAGAATAATCTGATTATTTAAAACTGGATGAATAAATGTGGACAGGTACTGTACATAGTTGGGACGAGGTAAAATGGTTCAACTTGCCTAATGAGCAATTTGGCAATGTTTGCCTAAATTTAAGGTAGAGTTTGGTAGAGCAATTTCTAGAAATGCATCCTATAGACATATTCACGCATGTAAGCAAAGATATACGTACAGGGAACTTTTTTCAGGAGTTTTTGTAACATAAAAACCTGAAGCCAACAAAGTATTGTAATTGGAAAATGCAAAATCATGATAAATCCATCCAATGTGACTGAATACTGTTTAAATCACGGGAAAAAAAAAACCCAAAACCCAGTCGGTGTAGCTACAGGTATTCACGTAAGAGTCTTAAAAATACTGAATTGGTGAGTAAAAGCAAGATACGGAACAGTAATGTATAGTACGATCTAATTTCTTTTTTCTTTCTTTTTTTTTTTTTTTTTTTTTTTTTTTTTAGTATTTATTTCTAGGAGCCCTATGTGGGGCTCGAACTCAATGAACTGTGAGATCATGACCTGAGCCAAAGTCGGATGCTCAATGGACTGAGCCATCCAGGTGTCCCCAGTCCAATTTCTGAGGGAAAAAAATGTACGAGAAACTCTTCTAAGAGTGGCCACCTCTGGTGAGTGGGTCACTGGGTCACCGGGCTTGGGTGCAATGACCCTTTTTACCTCACACCTTTCTGCGTGGGCTCAAGCTTTCTTAATAAGCACGAATTAATGACCCCACCTTTCTTGCCTCCAATATTTGAAACATCTTCCGTGTGTCCCTGCAGCCCATCCTAGCCTGTGCCTCAGGTACTCCCGTTTGTGTCCCTGCTCACCTTTGCTCTTCCTTTTCCTTTGTGCATTTAAATCTTGTCCATCCTTCAAGGGCCAGCTCAAAGGCCAACAAATCCATGAGGACTCTCCAAACTTCTCAAAATAATGCTGCCCTCTTCCTTCTCAGTATTCCCACGAAATTACTGAGCACGAAAATGACAACACACAGGGTTTTGGGGTTTTTTGCAATGCTGTCTGCACTCAATTATTTAATTGATGTAATTTGCATCACACTGTTGTGTATTTCATTTACTTTCCAACCTATTTTCCAATTTTTTATTCTCTATTTTTTCCAAGTCAAGCATTTCAGAGAAAGCATGCTCAAATTTATTTTGTCCTCCCCACCCCACGTTATAGTCCATGTGAGGCACGGCATTCAACAAATACTTTTACTTTTTAAATCAATCATATGTGAAAGCTCCCTCAGGATCTATATGTATCAAAAAAACAGACCCTTGTCATTTATGTTCCTAGGTCCTGGGTCACATGGCCGACATTACATTTCCTTCATTTAGGGATGTGCAAATGGCATCAAATCCACTTTTTAGAGCCAATTCACACTTTGTGTGTCTGAAATTTCCCATTCAAGAGAGTCCCCCAAAAACAGATCTGATTTGATCACAATTTGGATAGTAAGCAGAACACTTATTTAAATTAGCTAACAGCTTCCTACCTATCATCCCCATATACAAAAATAAACCAAAAAAACCCCTCAAAAACCAAAAAAACAAAACCTGGGCTCATAAAACAGTATTTCAGTAACAAGGATGTAAGAATACTGAATCCTAATTAAAGAAGAGAGATATAACATTGTAATACCAATTTTATCCAGCGTAAGAAAAATTTTAAGCTTTATTTTGATAAAACATTTCAGATTCCCTCATATCACAGCATATCAATAAGCAAGATGTACATGTACTGATTTTATCCTACATGTCAAGCCCCAAATTCCCAATCCCAGGTAAGCAAGTTGCAAAATACAAGTGCCGATAATTTAACTATAGGTAGTATTTTAAAGAAAAGTGAGTGTTCAGCACTTTAAATTAAATGAGGCTTTAATCAAAGAGAGACTTAATACCACAGGGTGTCTTTTTTGCAACAGTAATGAATTCAATCAAGTCTGTGATTCCAAGCTCGAGCGACAGTGTTCTGTTTGAGGCAAACAAGCAAAGGCAATCAACTCTTCGGTGGTATTTTACAGTATGTACTATATATTTTTGGACAATTTCATTCCATTTTTAGCACTTGGGAATCTAAGGAAACAAGAATTAGAGAAGAGCTCTGATTCCACTTTGGGGAATGCAATGTAATGGCTCTGTCTTGGCACAAAGGTACACTGTAACACTGGTGGTGGTCTTTGATCAACTTCCCACGGTAATTGAATCACCAACAACTATAACTCTGATCAAGGAACACACAGATTTTACCAGAAGAAAATTCTGTACTTCCAGTTTTAAAAAGCAAACGGTTCTATGAAGACGCAACCATTTGAATTATCTGAATATATACATTTAAGTTTTTACAACTTCATGCCTTAAGTTTTGACTTCCAAAGTATCATTTCCTGGACCCAACATCAAATATTTACACGCTATGTGTTTCACACAATATAATTTTAGAAACCGTAAGTTGCACAAAGTAATCGTAAAAGTTTTTATCAAATTCATGTTTCCAGTGATCTTAAAAAAGACAATTTATAGTTGTTTTTTTGTTATCTAGAAAATCCTAACTGTATGTGAAAAATTAATCAAAGAAAATCTGTAACTCTGATAATTTTCCACCCTTAAAAGGCATCGCTAAAAATAAATAAAAGGGCTCCTCTGCCAATGAGTAATGACATCAAGGAGCTTCGCAACCCTAAGCCACTCTTGAAAGCAATTTTAAGTTTTACCTAATTTCCAGTCTTAATATCAGTATTTTAATTCAGGAAAAAGATATGACCTTTTGAAGTCCGTGGCATCAGAAATGGCACTTTTGGACAAGAATCACAACTGAAAGCTAGTGGAAAAATGAACCTGAGCACAATTTCTCTCCACGGATGAGAGATATGCTCAAGGTACAGTAGAAACAGTAGTTCAGAAACCTTGAGAAGCTCAAATATCTTGAGCTATTTTTGTTTCACTAAACAATCTGAAGTAAGCATTATATTCACTTTTAAGAATAAAGGAAAATATAAAACATGAAACATGCAGTAGGAGTCACCAAAAGTTCGTTTCCTCCCTTTGCTTTGGGCACACTGTCTCACTTTTTTGTTCTCTACTTTGTTACAAAAAAACCCAAAAGCAGATCTCTGCTCAAAGCAGTCATACTTGAGAACACTATAGGGTGTGCATATGATTTTTTCTCTTTTCCCATCCACCCAGACCTGAAATCTACATAAATATTTCCATGTATACTTTTCTCCCATTTGCATGAAGTCTGAGCCACTATATAATTTACACGGAAAAAATCGGGGGAGGCAGCTAAAAATCACTGGCGGTTGCCAGGTTCCTCAGTCTGTCCTGCTTCTTTAATCATTTTTATTTTTTTAATATGATAAAGACAAAAGCTCCAGCTGGAAATTCACACAGTTCAGGAGCATGTTGAAAATGTTTTTTACCATAGTCCTTAAGATTCAAGTAAATGCTCCCAAATCAAGTATCATAAAGCTGCTAATTAGCAGCTCAAAATAATCAGCCATTCAAATGACGCTGGAAATGTTTGCTGAACTGTTTTTATGAAAGCTCCCCCTTGTATTCTAGAAGGTTCCAAGTACTAGTCCACAAACTAGCCACTTTTAAGAAGGAATTCTTTTGACCAAAATGTACCCTAAAACCAATCTTCTCAATTCCTTTCTTTTCCCAAAGTTGTTCAATCACATTTTAAGGTGGGGAAGTATATGACCCAGGGTGTTTTGTATGGAACTGTACTCTTTAAGAAACCTAACATTTTAGTCAACGGGGAAACTTCACAACATACTTAAACCGTACGTATTTTAGATATGATTTCTCTGTGCTGCATAAAATATACTGTAAGGAAGTGTGTTTTGACTCAAAGGATACACTGAAATGCTGCAGTATGACAACATATTCTTAGCATAACTTAAAAGGAAAGCATGTATTTTAACAATTCCAATGTTTTGTCATTGGGGCTTAATTGGAACTTTCTTTTCTTTTTCCTTTTGATTCTGCATTTCTGTTTGAGAGGGCATCTTTTATTTTTAAGCTGTGTTTGAGACTATAAAGAATATGCTAATGCAACTTAATATATAAATATAAATAATATATGAGCAACATATACGTATACATATACCCACGACGCGAGCATCAGACCACTGATGTTGTACTTTCGGGGTTCACACGAATGAGTCTAGATGCGTTCCTCAGGTCCTGGAGTTGCTTGGCAGGTTTCCCCACACCTTCCTCAAACCTTTTCTCCACCACGGGGAGGACGGTCTCATATAGAAAGGATGCATTCTGTCTGATAAAGGCCTTTTTCTCTGGATCCTGCTCACACCGAAGGCTATAATCCACATGCTGCACAGCGACCAAAATGATCTCCACCAGGCTCTCCAAAAGTACCATGTGCAGCTCGGGGAAATACAGCTTCAGTGCCTCTTCCAAGAAGCCCATGGTCTGTTTGGTAAAAGCAACCACCGTGTAGCTCAGGTTCACCCAGCAGTCATCCCCGGTGTACTGCTCAAAGTTCCTCACCCCACAACTCTTCATCTCCTCTTTGAGCTTGCCCAGGGCCTCTGGAGTCATCAAGTTCATCCTCCTCCACATCTCCTCAGAGTTGCGATGTTTAGTGGCTTCGATGATAATTTCTTTGTAACTGTGCAAGGCCCCTTGGATGTCTTTCACCAGAAGGGCATGGATGATGAAGGTGAGGTCCAGTCCGATGTCACCCAGTTGCTGACAGTGCTCCTTGGCCACTTTGACACACTCAGCCGCTGTAGAGAGGCTCTCCTTACTGTCAAACACCTGCTTGCTAAAAGCATCCACAAACATGCCCATGGCTGATCTCGCCCAGACCACAAAGGCAGAGTAGCAGCCACTGTCAGTGCCTGCAAAATCCGTCTCAAATTCCCTTGCAGTCTCAAGGAGGCTCGTAAAGAAGACGTGGCATAGCTTATGGATGTAGAGTAAAGTGGCACCCTCGATGCGAAGCTGGCGGATTGCGGTATGCACAGCTGCTGCCCTGTTTCTCAAAAACAGCTCACAAGCCTTTGTGCACTGGCCAAGCCGGATTAGTTGAGAAACTGCCCTTCGAGTAGCCTTGGGACCACCTCTCAGGGAACGATCTGGGGAGAGTTCAAAAACTAGCACTTCCGTGAGCTGTCGGACGCGCTCATCCACTTTGGCCCTTAGTTCTTTAACAGGCGGTGGGCTGGGCTTATCTTCCAGGTAATGGTTCAATTTGTCCAGCAGGTCAACGGCCCCTTCAAAGTCTCTCTGGGCGATACAGACATCCAGGTCTTCAGGCAACTCCTGGATCCACTCCATTGAGAGGTCCACCTTCTCTTCTTCTACCTCAGGAACAGCTGGTTCGTCGTCTTCTTCGTCCTCAAATGGGTTACTGGCCTTGGAAGGCACCTGCGGTGGTCCTCGTGGGGCCGCTGCCTCCTCCTGTTCCCTGCGTCTTTTTTCACTGAGGGCCCTCTTGGTTTCCTCCAGCACTTCCAGCCACTCTCGTTTGATTTTAGCATTTTCCGCCTGAAAAATACGGCTCTCGGGAAACATTAGCAGCTTGAACATGTCTTTCATGGGCGGGTTGTCCTTGACATTGACCACGGCCAAACCATCCAGGGGATAGAGGGCGTTGTAGCGATACATCCCACGCCTCTGAGGCAGCCAGGTGGCCACCAGCAAACAGTCGTTCATGAGAAAGCCATGCACCCGCTGCAGTTGGGCCATGTGGTCCGCCTCGTATTCCACCAAATCCCCGTTGTACACCAGGTACTGCCCCGGCGTCTCCAGCAGGTGCCTGCAACCTTCCACCTTCTCAAGCAGAGTGGTAAGAGTGCGCTGCTTCCCTTCCTCGCCCGGACCCGCACCGTCGCGGGAGGCGCCCCCGGGTGTGGGAAAAAAGCCAGCCTGGCCCCGCAGGTGGTCTCGGCCCCCCGCGCCACCTCCTCCTTCCTCTCCTCCAGAGGCCGCGGCGGCCCCGGCGGCGGCGGCGGCAGCCGGGAGCAGGGTAAGCGGGATGCTCTCCAGGCTGCTCTTCTGCTCCGTCAGCAGATGGCTAAGCTGATACATCTCGCTCTCCAGGTAGGAGATCTCGCGGGCAGTCTCTATGAACTGCCGGTAGTTCTGGTAGACGTTGCGCTTCAGGTTCTGCGCCGTCTCCTCCGCCAGCGCCTGGATGCGCTGCCGGTGCTCCTGCAGGTCCCGGTCCCCGTCCGACTGCTGCGAGAGCTGCTTCACGTACAGCCGGGCCTCAAAACCCCCCGATTCCAGCTGCCGCCGCAGACGGCTCGCCCCACTGTCCGACATCGCCATCGCCATTTCCCCCCGAGTCTCACGCAGTCGCTGTCACTACCGCCTCCGCGGGTGCCGCCGCGGTCGAGACCCACCCAAGTCCCGCGGAGCTCCAGGGCTGAGGAAGCAGGACGGAAGGGAGACGAGTACGCCTGCGCCCGGGTCTGAGTTTCAGACTGCGCCTGCGCAGGGGCCGAGCGCAGACAGCGCGCCTGCGCGGGAACGCCAGCGGCTAGGGCTCATGCGCCGGAGGCTCTGTTACGGCAGAGTGGAGGGCGAGGCAGCGAGACGTGGGTACTGCGCATGTTCTGAGCGTGACGTTAGTATTTGAAGTTAGTGGCGAAGCGTCAAGGCGGTAACCGGTTTCTTGAAACCTTCCTCTAGACCAAGGCCTGGGAACCCACGTTTTGAGCCCACTAAGAGGGGTCATGCTGAGTTTTCTACTTTAAGCCGCAGAATCTTGGCTTCGGCGTTTGGGGCAAATTCAGTTCTCGTTCTCGGGCCGGTTATTCTTGAATTCTCGCGACATCGGCGGGCTGCCCCGAGGGTAGCCCGAGAGCCGGTATCTCCTAGGAGCCGGGTCAGGCCGCCGCCGCCGCTTCAGACAGGTGGAGTCGCGGCCTCCCCCGGGGGCCCGCTTAACGCCGGCGAACGCCGCCTGGGATCCCGGCAGAGATGGATGAGGATCTGGTGTTGGCACTACGGCTTCAGGAGGAGTGGAACTTGCAGGCGTCGGAGCGCGACCGGGCCCAGGCGCCCCTGTCGCTGGTGGACGCGTCCTGGGAGTTGGTGGACCCAACCCCGGATTTGCAGGCCCTGTTTGTGCAGTTCAACGATCGGTTCTTTTGGGGCCAGCTGGAGGCTGTCGAGGTGAAGTGGAGCATGCGAATGACCCTGTGAGTCTCGAACCCCGCTGGGGAAAAGAGACCGGCTGGCAGCTCTTCTGCAGCCGCCGGCCGCGAACTTCTCCTCTTTCTCCGTCCCCAGTGGTCCCAGGGTCTGTGAAATGCGGGGGGTGGAGGGGAGTGTCGGTGTCGGTCTTGTTTTGGGCCAGCATCTCCTGGTGTATCTCTCCCTTCCCTTCTCTCTCTCTCTCTCTCTCTCTCTCTCTCTCTCGTGCTCAAACAACTTGAGGAAAGCTGTGTGGGCCATCTCGCCAAGAGTTTGATTTATAAAGGACACAGTGAGGGGCGCCAGGGTGGCTGAGTCACCTAAGTGTCTGACTCTTGGTTTTGGCTCAGGTCATGATCCCACGGTTGGTGAGTTGCATCCCCCTCCCCCATTGGGCTGACAGTGTGGAGCCTGCTTGGGATTCTGTCTCTTTCCCTCTCTGTTCGCGCGCACGCGCTGTCTCTCTCTCCCGAAATAAACTTAAAAAGCAAATAAAGGACACAGAGAAAAGGATATTCCTTTGTTTTTTGTTGTTTTTGAGAGAGAGTGAGCACGAGCGGGGGGGGGGGGGCAGCGGGAGAGGGAGAGAGAATCCCAAGCAGGGAATCTCCACACTGAGTGTGGAGCCCCAGGTGGGGCTCGACTCAAGGACCTGAGATCATGAGCGGAGCTGAAAGCGGGAGCCACCCAGGGGTTCCGAAAGGATATTTCTCTGAATCTCCCGTCGCTTGAAAATCAATTAACACATTCCAGATTTGTCTTATGGTAGTGCTTTGGGACCCAGGAGGGAGAAGCGAGTCTGCCCCAAAAAAAGAACGCTGAGGACACAGGGAAGCCTCCCAAGGGTAGGTGTTGTCCTTTTCCATGCTCGTTAAGATACCACCACTTAGTAGTGAGCTCAGGTGTTAGAAGGGGGACAGGGTTGACCGTTTCCATATTGCTGGACCCAAGGGATCTTAGGGGATGCCTCTAAAAGGATCCCTTTCCCACCAAGGAGAGAAGTCCCAATTTGAAATCATCTATTCCTGCACATGAACTGAGCTAACAAGTTTAAGATGGGATTGTGTTCTATGTGCTTGTCTTTGAAGTGCTACACGACAGCCTTAAGTAAGCCAGGTTAAGATAATGATATAAAACTGTGTGTAAAGAACAAATCTCCTTCATAGAGGCTTCTGTTACCGCTTTGGAGACGTGCTCATGGCAACCTGGCTGTAATCACCGCAAACCGATTACAGTTTGTAGGGAGGAGACTGGGCGCAGCAGAAGAGGATGATCTTCTTTGGACTCTTGCAGCCTGGCAAGGCCAAGGGACAGTCACTGCCTGGCTGGGGCAAGGGATGTCACTACCATTCACACATCTTTCTCCCTAGGGTGAGATGCAAATATCTCCTGACAAAGAGGGTGTCCTGGTGGGAACTAGTGTGAAGTGATTTACTCTTTCATTTTGTTTTCCCTTTTGTGTATATTTGGTAAATAATGCTTTTGTGGTGGTTGTTTTCCAGGTGTGCTGGGATATGCAGCTATGAAGGGAGGGGCGGAATGTGTTCCATCCGGCTCAGTGAACCTCTTTTAAAGTTGAGACCGAGAAAGGATCTTGTAGAGGTATCCTTTGCATAAACTTGGTTCTTACCTCAGTTATTTAAAAATGCTTATTATTGATTTAGACTGATGTGAATTCACCTATACATGTAAAAAAAAAATTATTTCCTCACAACTTTTTTATAAAATTTTTTTTTCAACGTTTATTTATTTTTGGGACAGAGAGAGACAGAGCATGAACGGGGGAGGGGCAGAGAGAGAGAGGGAGACACAGAATCGGAAACAGGCTCCAGGCTCTGAGCCATCAGCCCAGAGCCCGACGCGGGGCTCGAACTCCCGGACCGCGAGATCGTGACCTGGCTGAAGTCGGATGTTTAACCGACTCCGCCACCCAGGTGCCCCTCCTCACAACTTTAATTGCAGGGCCAATAATAATGATTACCTTATATTTTTATGGTTCTTCACAGTTAAAGTTTTTCAGGTATAATACCGGATTTGAGCTTTACAACCACCTTATTTATGTGCAGTGTGTGTTGTCCTCATTTTTATAAATGAAGAAATTTAAGGTTCAGAGAGCATAAGTAAGCTAGTTTAAGTTACATACTAAGAAGCAGAGAAAAATCAGGACTCATATCTTCCTATTGAGGCACACAAATTTTGATTGTCCTCTGTTCAGCCACAATGACGCTGTCCTCCCAGAACATCTCGCTGAGCTGGTAGAACCAGCCCACGTGAGTGAGGGCACTTGACTAGCAAAATGGAGCCATAGGAGCTCCCGGATTATGGTTAGTTTGAGTTTAGAAGATGTCTGAAATTCCTCAAGATATACCCAGTATGACTTGTCTTGCCCCAATTGTATAACTTGAAACGTAGGCACCAAAGAAGATAGAGTGGTAGAGGCTGGATGGGACGTACATTAAAATATGCTTGGAAATACAAAAGATGCTGTTTTTAAGGATAATAAAAGGTAATGGGTTGCAGAACACTGTGAATATATTTAACACTCTTGAGCTGTACACTTAAAAATAGTTAAGATGGTAAATTTTGTGTTGTGTTTTTTTTTTACAATTAAAAAAAAAAGTAAATGGCTACTAAATGTAAAATGGTACAACAGGAATACTTGATTAATAAAAAAGAAAGGAGGAATAAAGGAACAAAGCCCTCCAAAAAGAAGGGTAGGTGTGAAGACGATATCAGTAATTATATTAAATGTAAATGGACTAAGCACTGGTTTAAGACATGGAGTGACATACTAGATTAAAAGAGGTGTGCTTAAAGTCACACACATGTTGGGGCGCCTGGGTGGCGCAGTCGGTTGGGCGTCCGACTTCAGCCAGGTCACGATCTCGCGGTCCGTGAGTTCGAGCCCCGCGTCAGGCTCTGGGCGGATGGCTCGGAGCCTGGAGCCTGTTTCTGATTCTGTGTCTCCCTCTCTCTCTGCCCCTCCCCCGTTCATGCTCTGTCTCTCTCTGTCCCAAAAATAAATAAAAACGTTGAAAAAAAAAATTTAAAAAAAAAAAAATAAAAAAAAATAAAGTCACACACATGTTAAATGTGAAAGGTTCAGAAAAAGTATATCATCCAAAACCCTAACAGAAAGCTATTGCAGCAAACTAAAGGTCTTAAGGGAAGAAGTTTTACTAGAAAAAAAAGTTCACGTTTTATAATGGTAAAATAATCTATTAAATAAAAACACATAATGATTCTAACAGTAATAATGTAGCTTTAAACTACATGAAGCATAAATTAGTAGAAGCAAAAAGAGAAATAATCGACCCATAATCATAGTTGCAGATGTTAAACACAACACTCTTGGTAACTCAGTGAATAAGCAGAAAAATGTAGACATAAAACAAAACAGTTGAACATAATTAACCAAATCAACCTTCTGAGGAGCCCTAATTAGAGTAGTAGTTGCATAATGAATATTTATTGTGTAAATGATTAAGGAAACACACGAACAGTGTTCTTTTTAAAGGTAATGGGCGATGGGGGTGCCTGGGTGGCTCAGTCGGTTAAGCGTCTGATTGCAGCTCAGGTCATGATCTCAGTCTGTGAGTTCAAGCCCCACTTTGGGCTCTGTGCTGACAGCTCAAAGCCTAGAGCCTGCTTCGGATTCTGTGTCTCCCTCTTTCTGCCCCTCCCCCACTCACTCTTCTGTCTCTCTCTCTCTCCTCAAAAGCAAATAAACATTACAAAAAAATTTTTTTAAAGTAACGGGCAAGAGGAGAACGGAAAATGTGTGGTAATGCTGTCAAGTGAGCATCTGCTATTGTTAGAAAGTTACAATATCAGATCAGTGTAAGAAGGCCCACGGAGGAACAGTGTGACTCTGGCCTGTACATAAAGTAACGACCCATATTATAATGAATAGGATTCAGGAAAGGAAAGGACTGAGTCTGGTTGAGGACAGAGAAGAAAAGCTTCATACGCGTGTATTTTATTACTACCTAACATCACCACTCCTGCCTCTCACTCTTTATTGAGCACGTATTATATGCCAGATTTTGGACTAGTGTTCATCTAGTTAATGGCTAATCCAGTGTGTGCCTTTCCCATAGCCCTGCAAGATTAGGATATCCCCATTTTAGCGACGAGCAGCAAGTTGTAACTTGTCCAAGGTCTTGTGCATAATAAGTGACAAACCCTTGTGGTAGGCTCTAGTTTCCCTGGCCCTAAAGCTCTTGTCCTGTCCCCTCATCACTACCGCTGTGTAATTGCTACTGCTGCAAATGAAAACATGGAGCTGAGCCTCACGGGACAGATCGGATTCTGACAAGTAGAGATGGTACAGGAAAACTACTCTTGGCAGAAGGAATAGGATGCTGTGAGCAAAATTGAGGCGTGAATCTCAGGGCATATGGAGGACTAGAAGTAGTTGCTTTTGGCCAGGTAGAGAACCCAGTGGTGGGAAATAGAGGTGTTTTGGGACCGTGTTGAGTAGAACCTTGAATCTAGCCTAAATGTGGAAAATAGAAAATACATAAAAATAGAAACGTTCAGTGTGGTGCCGTGTTTCGCTTTCAGGATGTTTCCTTTGAACCCCAACTTAGGGATCTAAATTTATTCCTCCTTTGTAAGAATAGTTACTGATCATGACTTTAGAATGTTGGACAAAATTGAAATGTAGAATGCCCTTTGAATTTGAGTCCTAGTAGAGTGGCATTTACTTGAAAAGATTAAGGTCATTTTCAGAGGTACAGAGTCCATCATTGTAAAAGGGGTGTTTTCACAATGACCAAGTTACAGTGCTTGACACACCCGTTTTTCTGTTCGGCCTAATTTGATAAGCCCACAATTCGTTAATGGCAATCTGGCTCTTCTGGCAGGAATTCTTTTTATAAAAATTACGAACAAGGTTTGTTCTTGAAGACCTGTATGACTTTCACTTTTTAAAAAAGTCTTCCTATTTGTTAGGACCAGTTATGAAACAGCAGCTTTAAATACGTTTAATTCTGCACCTATACGTCTGCATTCGTGGTGTGGGAATGAGCAGGAGCGTGGTGATGGTGTTGTTTTAAGTCAGAGATTTTTGGAATTTCTCTAAGTGCAAACTCAGGTGAAATCTGGGCCAGTCACAGGATTTACCTTCAGATGCTATTCACCAGAGCAGTAGGTTTTAGTGTTTGTTTGTGTGTTTTAAAATTTTACATACTCAGAAATCCCCAAACTATGGAAAGCTGTACACAGAGAAATGTCCCACCCCATCCCTGCATCCAGAACTCCCCAATTACTGTATGATACTCTTGCCATTAGTTTCTTTTTTCTTTTATTGTTGTTTTGCAAATATTTATGTCCATTCTTATTCCCTCTCCTGATCACATAACATACTTCTTACATGATATATTGTGTACTGTCTTCTGCCTTTCGCCTTTTTCATTAAAACCATGTACTCTGGGGGCGCCTGGGTGGCTCAGTCGGTTAAGCGGCCGACTTCGGCTCAGGTCATGATCTCACACTCCATGAGTTCGAGCCCCGCGTCGGGCTCTGTGCTGACAGCTCAGAGCCTGGAGCCTGTTTCAGATTCTGTGCCTCCTTCTCTCTCTGACCCTCCCCTGTTCATGCTCTGTCTGTGTCTGTCTCAAAAATAAATAAACATTAAAAAAATAAAATAAATAAAACCATGTACTCTGTAGGTTCCTCCAAATGATTTCAGAGATCTTTTTCATTTTTTTTTTTTAACTCTGTATAGAATTTTGTAAGGATTTTCCATAGTTCATTCAACCAGGTCTCTATTGCTAGACACTTACTTGCATTGTTTTGCTACCATAAACAATGCCACAATGAAAATACCTTGCACCTATGACCTTTCCTATTAGCTTAGGTATTGCTGGGTCAAGGGATAAATGCTTTTGTCATTTTGTGAGATGTTAGCAAATTCTCTTCCGAGGGGGTTTATAAAACATTTTGCACCTCCTGCCAGACACAGCTGGGAACGTTTGCTTCCCTTAGCTTTACTAATGGGGTCAAACTTGGGGAATTTACTCCTCTAGATAAGCGAGAGGTAGCATGAATTTGTAATTATTTTTATAAATGAAGTCGAACATTTCTTTTCATGTTTATGGGTCATTTACGTTTTTCTGTGAGCCATCTATAACCTTTGCCCACTTAAAAATTGGATTTTAGGTCATTTTCCTGTTGACTTCAGTCGGTCTTATGTTTGAAGAATTAGTAGCCCATGAGAGGCATTGCACGTTGTTCTGAATTTGTCTTTTCACTCAATGCCGCTTTCTCCCCCATGCGGAATTTTAAAGTTCTTATGTAGTTGAGCTCATTGATCTTTCCTTTTGGATTCTGAGTAAGAATTAAAAGGGCTTTCCTGCGACAGGAGTCCTTGACCTGGGATCTGCAGAACTTCAGATATCATGCGCTGAGTTTTGTGAATGTATGTGTACGTAATTTTTCTCGCAAAATGGTTCATGACTTAACAGTTTCTGAAAGGAGCCTGTGATCCAAGGGAAGTTAGGTCCCCAGGTAGAGAAGGAAAATGTATTTCTCTCTTCAAAAGCGCCCTAACAAATGCATTTGTATGTTTCTGTTTCAGACCCTCTTGCATGAAATGATCCACGCCTATCTATTTGTTACTAATAACGATAAAGACCGGGAAGGGCACGGCCCAGAGTTCTGCAAACATATGCATCGCATCAATCGCCTGACCGGAGCCAACATAACGGTGTGTAAAGCCACACGCGTTTATGATTTTTAGTCGTTAGTTCCTCTGTACTTCCTGGGGCTTCACTAAAAATAGACAACAGGGTGGAAACGAATACCGACTTTGAGGATTTTCCACGGTGGGTGGTAAGACGGGCCGAGAAAAGCTGACTGGCTTGTTTGGGCCTCACAGTAGCGCCCTTGCTGTCGCCTCGTGGCACATCTGGTGTGACATGTTGTGCATGGTTACCGCACGCCCGCGGTACCTCTGGGTTATGATATTTGTCTCTTTGTTAACTTAGTTTTCCGGATTACGGCCTCCTCCTCCGATCGTTCCTGTGCTCTGTCATTTCATGTGTTGTTACACTCACTGAAAGTCTTCCTTGATTCCTCTTTTTGCATAATATTGTAGGAAGCGGAGCCTGGGGTCAAAAAAGCGTGAGGAGTCCTGACTGCTTGGGTTGAGATTCTGGCTCTGTGGATGGTTAACTGGGGGGCCTCCTCCCTAACTTCTCTGCACCCCCGCATACTCCCGGGCAGCACGAACTCATATGCGGGTCCTTGGGGGGGGATCAGAGGAGAAAATACAAAACGTTCGTAGCCTGGTTTGAGCACAAGTTAAATACCAGTTGTTTTTATTACTGATGCATTTTATCAAGTGACCGTAATGTCTTTTTAGTTTTTTTTTTAAATTATTTTGAATGTTTATTTATTTTAGAGAGAGGGAGAGCACAAGCAGGGGTGGGGGAGAGAGAGAGGGAGACACAGAATTCAAAGCAGGCTCCGGGCTCTGAGCTGTCAGCACAGAGCCCGACATGGGGCTCAAACCCACGAACCGTGAGATCGTGACTTGAGCCGAAGTCAGACACTTAGCCGACTGAGCCACCCAGACGCCCCCGTACTGTCTTGTTTCGAAGTGAACTTTCCACCCCCTGTGCCTCTCCTCCTACATCCTCTTCCTAAAATAGGCCATTTCCTCTGTTTTCTGTCAAATGCACTTCATCTTTGCAGTGGGCTAGACCTTCTCCCTCCTTTGAATGTCCTCAGCAGCTCTTGTACCTTTTATAATATTTTATTCTGCTCTCAAACCTCTGAACACCGGGTAGCTCTTGTTTCTCCGTAGACCTCTGTATAAGGTGTGTAATGCAGTGCCCCGACGGGGCCTTAACAAATACCAAATTGGACTGAACCAAATAGAATCTTAGTTCCTACAAAGATTAAATTCTTTGGTGTTTTGGTTATTTCCTGCCTTTAAAGGGCGGTAAAGACCGGTGTGGTGGAAAATGGAAACGTTCACCTTCTGTGTGTGTGTTTTTTTTTTCTAGCTATTGGTTTTCATTTTCTCCAGAGCTCTTTTCATTATCACATAGAGTTCCTTCAACGTCAAGAAAGTAGCTTGCATTAAAAATCAGTCCCATCAAATCCAGATTAGCAGAAGTAGTATGGAGCTGCTAGTACAGTACAAAAGGCTTTTAGTTTCCTCACTGGTGTTTTCACTTTAAGCAAAGTCCTGGTATACTTCCTCTTGTTCACTTGGAAAAAGAGCATCTATTCTTTTATCTCGGCCGTCTGTGTGTTTTCATTTAGGAGGTTTTATCGAGTGGACACCCCTTGCTTTTACAGGTTACATCCTGTTATAACAAACTCCACAGGGCATCCAGTTTCACAATTTTATTTTAGTGACTACGTCGTTAAAGAAGTCACATCCCCATGCTGGAGGAGGAGTTACAGGACTTGGAAGCAAAACAGATCCCACTCCCTGATCTTTTTGGCCAAGAAATGAAGCGAAGAAGCGGCCGGGCGTTCCAGATCTCTTTGCCCCTAAACCTCTGCCCTCCAGTTCCTTCTGTGCCTCATATACTGTGCGTTGCTGATATGCTTGCCAAGTGATAAGAGATTTTTGCTTAGGATGGAGAGGTGCTATAAAACTAGGTGTACAGTTATGGAAGGCTTCACATTCCCTTAGGGGAATTTATTAGAAAATTCAGTCTCTGGTTAAGAAAAGTCTCATTGGGGCGCCTGGCTGGCTCAGTCGGTAGAGTATGCCACTCTTGATCCTGAAGTTGTGAGTTCAAGCCCCACATTGGGTGTGGAGATAACTTAAAAATTAAAAAAGTCTCATCTACAGATGCTCCTTATCTTGTACAATAGTAACATTCCACTGAGAAGAGAGAAGAAAAAGGTACTCAGGGTTATTTAGGATTACCCGCTTTTATTTTTTATTTATTTTTTTTAAAAGACACTTTCTGGGGTTTTGTTGTTGTTTTTAAAATTTTTTTTTTTAATGTTTATTTATTTTTGAGAGAGACAGAGTGCAAGTGGGGGAGGGGCAGAGAGAGAGGGAGACACAGAATCCGAAGCAGGCTCCAGGCTCTGAGCTGTCAGCACAGAGCCCGACGCGGGGCTCAAACTCACGAACTCTGAGATCACAATCTGAGCCGAATTCAGACACTTAACTGACTGAGCCACCCAGGCGCCCCAGGTTATCGGTTTTTAAATGGTGCCCTGCTATCCTCCAGGCCCCCAAGGTGGTAGGGATAACTTTCCTTTCAGACCTCTTTGATCTGTCCTCTGCTTGGGTTCTGAGTAAGGTCCCATCTAGAAGGTGAAACGAAAAGATCCCATGTAAGGATCAAAAAGCACATTCGCAGAGAATTTTATTTGAGTCAAGGAGTGAAGCTTTCCAGTCACCCAGGCAGCAAGCAGGTACTCACTGTGCCAGAGCCTAAGTTAGCCACTAGGGGAACAAAGATGAAAACGATCCTGGGGAGCCTTTGCCTTAACCAGATAAAATGCTGCCCCATGAGGCTCGTTACAGAGGCCGGAGCAGAGAGCTGCAGGGCTGTGGATAGCGGGTGTGGCAGAGGCCGGGACAGCGCAGGGTGCTGGGTGGCGGGGGCCGAGAATTTGCAGCAGGTGGTCCAGGACCCTGTGGTTCTGTCACCTCTGAGGGCAAAGTTGCCCCTGAGCAGTGGCAACAGTTCTTCCTTATCATGGCACTATGCACAGTTTTGTCTTTATCCAAATATTTGATCGTTTTACGATTTGGTCTCTCAAACTTCTAGCATGTGATAGAGCTTTTGGCGAGTCAGAAAATATTTTCTTTTGTCTTCCGATCTCGCGGTTTTCTATCTTCACACAGTTCCTGGAGTATGAACTGCTGCCCTTCCATTAACGTGAAATTTCGAACAGAAGCTAAATCTAGTTGCCACCTTCCCCCGGGTATCCCTGCAGAGAGCTCTCGGAAGCTGCAAGGTTGAAACCGAGAAAAGGCTGCCCGTGTATTTTCTGGAAATCGTTAACCTGCCCCCCTAACGCCTACCATGTTCTGTTCGCGCAGGTGTACCACACGTTCCACGACGAGGTGGATGAGTACCGGCGACACTGGTGGCGCTGTGATGGGCCGTGTCGGCACAGGAAGCCCTACTACGGCTACGTCAAACGCGCCACCAACAGGGCGCCGTCCGCTCACGACTACTGGTGGGCAGAGCACCAGAAAAAGTGTGGTGGCACCTACGTGAAGATCAAGGAGCCGGAGAACTACGCCCGGAAAGGCAAGGGGAAGACAAAACTAGGAAGGCAGCCGACGGCCGAAAAGAAAGGTACTTCTGTCTGTCCTTCCGCCTCTGCCGAGACCGCAGCTGATGGCCCAAAAAGCCAGCCCCGGCCTGGGGAGGAGCGGTGTTTAGACGAGCTTAAGGATTGTTGCTGGTGTAGATGTTTGCAAGTGTGGACCTCAGAAGATCACGTTTTTTTCTGAAATGGTGGTAGAAAAACATACGCTGCTCTGTATGGAGGGGAGTTAAGGTAGAAATAGTTTGCACTGGCCATATCAGAAACTAAAAAGTCCCTTTGCCAGTGTGACTCACGCTGCTCTGTATGGAGGGGAGCTAAGGGAGAAATGGTTTGCACTGGCCATATTAGAGGCTAAAGTCCCTTTCCCGGTCTGGGCTCACTGAGTCACTGGGAAACAGAAGGCAAAAAGATTGTCAAAATAAAAACAGGGATTCAAATAACAATGCCCGGAATCAGTCCTGACTCCACCCCTTCCTATCAGTTGGATTCTGTCCGAGTGACTTCTGTGGATGGACGTGTTTTCATTGGGAGAATGGGAAAAGGATATGACATGTATGTGCTGGTCCTTCATCTGCAAGATTTATCCGTTTCCTATGAAGTTCAGAGTCACTGCCTCTTGAAGAGGGAACCAGGTCGCTGAGTTAATGCTTCTTCCCTTGGCGAGTTGCTGATTGGATGCAGGAGCGTAATAAGCTGCCCTTCCCGAGTCCGAAACATTAAGTGAGCGGAGGCGCTAGAGAACGTCCATGGGGAGATGACGCATCCTCATTTTGTGCGAGCGAGGAAAGCGAAGCATGTGGGAGCCGACTTTTCCCCCTGGGGCGGAACCGCAAGACCGCTATGCGATTTTCAAGGTCCAAGTGCCTTCGCTAGTGGCCCTCGGATGGTAGAACCCCTGATCTGAATAGGAGAGGATCTTGTTTTCTGGCCTTTGCCCCACCAGTGCCCCCTGACCGCTGCAGATCGCCCCCCTCCCGACGAATAGGTAGTTGGTGCGGGGACCGAAGTTACAGAATAAAACCGTATTTCTTCATTTTGAAAAAAAAAAAAACCTGTCCATTAGCTCGACATTTGTTACCGTCTTGATCTCGAGTCAGGAAAACCTCTGCTTTGTTTTGCAGATCAGCCCAACAGAGGTGAGACCCAGCCGTTGATCCCTTTCAGTGGGAAAGGATACGTCCTGGGAGACGCGAGCAATTCGCCTTCGTCCGGGAGATTTGTCGCTTCACACGCCGTCAGTAAAACCCAAGATCTTTTAAGTCAAGACCGCTCAGCAACAGCTCTGAGACCTAATTCTAAAATGGAGGTGAACTCTGAACAGAATGGTCCAAGCAAAAAAACCTCTCTCGTCGCCCCTGTTCTTGCTGCCAGTCGCCAAAATGTTGTAAGCAACTACTTTCCTAGAGTGTCAGCTGCCAACCAGAAGGCCTGCAGAAGTGTGAGTGGATCTCCACCAAAAAGCGGGGCAGTCGGCGACCTCCCTAAAAACTCCGTCTCTTCCACGTCTCACAGAAGGGTCCCCTCCTCTAAGATAGCCCCGAGAAATTCTTTAAAAGCCCCGGAATCGACACCTGTGACCGCGGCCCTGGACGGGAGCGGGCCCGAAGAGAGATTGCCAAGTAAACGAGCCAGGCTAGAAGACCCGTCTGTTTCTGACGAGCTTTTTATCAAGAAAGAGCAAGTGCAACGTGGTGAAAGTGATTCTAAGTGGAGTTCACGTCCTCCAGCTGCGGCTCAGAGCTCCAGCCCTTCAGCCAGTCAGAGCAGAGCGGTCAGTTGTCCTGTTTGTTGGAACGAAGTCCTAGAGTCGCAAATTAACGAGCACTTGGACCGGTGCCTCGAAGGCGCTAGCACCGACGGCAAAAGTTGAAAAGGTCTTCGGAAAACAGACGGGTGTCACACGCCACCTGTATTACCTCACTAGTCTAGTGTCAGGCCCTCAGGAAGTTCTGGTACATACTCCGATTTGTCGGTTAGAATCTAGTTCTATTTTATATATACATATGAGATTATAATGAAAAATATTTTATGTTTTAAGGCACTACCGTTCGCTCCTGCCTTGTGTATACTGTAGCCCAGAGTTTACTCTGCACGTATACACGTAGAATTTTTAGATATTCGTGTTCTTGCAGTTAATCTTTTTATTTATACACCTTCCTCAGAATACTCCGTGAGGAATCCTGTCCGGTGTTTGGTTCACTGAGCATTTCTTCAGTTACATTAAAACTCAGTCCTAGAACTGATGTTAATTTCATGATGTCAGACATACTGACCAAAAAACACAGTCTGGGGTACACAGCATATTAGTTGTTTCAGGGTACTCAGAGGCTTGTTTTGTTTTTGTTTTTTTTCAATCTTCACAGGAAGTAAATTTTCTCTGTTTTAAAGAATTTTACTTCTGTCATCACTGAAAGGTGGCAGCAGATTTTAGGTTCAAGTACATAAGGAGTACAGTAAAATAAACCTCTTTTAGAATGTTGCCAGTAACAAATAGCTACTGCAGTTTCGTAGGCCAGGGTTGAGCGGTTTTCTCAACGCGTCGCCGAGTGAGTGGATCCCGTGCTACCCACCTGGAACGTACAACGTCACAGAGCTGCCTCGGTGGTGTTCACGGTAGCGCGTTCTCTGGAAACAGTATTATGAGCCGTAAGCCAAAGTTGTAATCGTTCTAATAAAAAGGAATCCCATTTGTGCATTTTGAAAAGTAGAATTCTTTTCGGAAATACTCCTTTCTACCTCTGGCAAAGAGACGAAGATACTTTCGTCTGCCGACTTTCTGTCTCTGGCGACGCCTCTAGCACGTCGGTTGGCATATTCCCGAGAGTTTAGTTCACGGGTTCTCCCTTTTCTCGACTTTGTTGCAACACGACCTGTGTGTTCCTAAGGGGCCAGATCCCCAGTGTACAGCGGGGTGAGCTTCCCCGGGGGGGCCCCTAGGGCGCCTGCTGCCCAGATCAAGTTAGAGAACGCTGCGGTTCCCGCAGGAGGTGTCCTCAAGGGTGCCCACTCCTGAAGTCCGAACCCACAACCTCCAAAGGTAACACGGTTTTCATCTCCGTCACCGCAGATGGGTGGGTGAGCTTGTTTTTGAACTTCATAAAGGTACTCTCCTCGCTGCTGCTGCCGGTGTAGATGTCTAAGTTCATTGTTTCATTGCTCTGCGGCGTTTGTATGAATATGCCAGCGTTCGTTCATCCATTCCGCTGCTGCTGGGCATGGGAGTTCTTTCCGATCTGGGGCTGCCTATCAGGAATAATACTGCTGAGAACGTGCTTCCTCATTTCTGTTGGGCGTATACCCAGGATTGGAACTGCAGGGTAGATGTACGTCTCGCTTTACAAAATGCTGCCAGGGGACCCTCGGGCCAGCAGTATGGAAGCGTTTCAGGTATCCATCTGTCTTAACTATTATCTGTTACCATCTATTATCTATTAATAGCTAATACCTTAACTATTATCTATTATTCCTTTTCAGTTTAGCTTGTCTGGTGAAGTGTTGACAAGTTTTGATATTTCTTAAGTATGAAGTTAAAAAATAGTACTTAATATTTACAGATAAAGGACTTCAAATATGTGTATTATGTTGCGTATATGCCGTTATATGCTTGCGTAGAGGATCATTTTCTCTTCATTTGGCAAATTATGTGCAGGTAAGCATTTTTTTTTGACTCAAAACTGTACAAGGTTCTGGGGCAACGAAGTAAAATGCCCCATGTCCGTAAGTTTTACAGCTTGGTTGGGGAGTGAGACGAGAGCGGATTAATTTGAACACAGAAAGTGCTCTGCTGGGTGCTGTGGGGACGTCAGGACTTGGGGGGATGTTTCCTGGATGAGACCACATCCAAGCTGGGTCTTCTAGGGTGAGTCCAGCTAGCCGGGTAAGGAAGGGTGGAAAGGGCCGAGCAGAGCGAAGGGGCACCAGAAAGGCGGTGGAGACAGACCACCACACTGTTCTGGCAGAAGTAAGCTGTTCCGAATGAACAGAGTAAGATGGGAGGGGTAAAACGGCAGAAGGACGGCAGACAGACCTAGCTGAATAGAGTCTCGGGGGGGGGGAGACCCTGTCTGTCACTTTCTCCGCTTCGTGTGGCCCCTGAGAGTGCACATCTTTTGATTCAGGTGGGGGTGGGGGGGGGAGTTGGAAAGATTTGTAAGCCAGAGAGTCAAGGACGTTTGAGAAGCGTTCAGATGGATTCTCCGGGGGCAACATCAACGGGCAGAGGAAGGGCACTGGCCGGGATGAGAGAGGGGTGGGCCGAGAAAGCCAGCTGGTAAAATCAAGAGGTGGTCAGGTTTAAGGGATGATGGAAGACTGTTGGCTGGCAAGAAAAGGGAAGTTAATCTTAAATTTGGAACTGAGCCTTCAATTCGCATTAAAACTTTTGAGAAGAAATGTTACCTTAAGAATTGTTACCCCCAACTCAGTCATTTATAACAATTTTCTGTTCTGTTGGTTTCGTTTTTTTATTCCTTAAAAAAAGCAAACTTCCTACCCTAATACCAGCTGGAAATTCTGGGTCCACCTTTAAATACTATCACCCTTCATTCTGGGGACATGGGTTGCGGGGGGGTTGGGGGGTAGGGGAGTAGACTTTACAAAAACTCTGTGTTTTCTTAGAGCCAGGGCTATTCATTATCTAGCAAACCTGACTTCAAATCTGGAAAGTCCTGTCTTGCTTTTTAGACTATAAATGTGTATCTAAGTAGAAGACACAAGAGCGAGCGTCTCATGCTGTCCCATTGTCCTAAAGCACTGAGCTTGTATGTTTTCGGACTTCGTAGGATTTTTAAGTCAATTTCATTGTCAAAGTGGAATAGCTGCTGTATCTTCTTACAGACTTGCTACCTCCCTGGGATCCTGCACCCGGGGCACGTGCAGGACCTCCTCTCATTGGATTGTTTGGAGAAAAAAGCTGAGCTCTCTGTAGTTTAATTCCTACGGAAGAGCAAGGGTTTCCTGTTATTCTTTGTCTTGGTTTTTTAGCAATTTGTTGTAGTTGTTGTTGACTAGTGAAGTGAAACTCTAATGTGACAATTATCATTACGGGTTAAATTGCCCAGGGAGTTAAAATTAACAGAAAAGGACGTCACGTAATTAGCGCTTTTCTGACATTCCCCCAGAATGTTGTTACGTATCATACTTCATCATCACCTGTCTTTTGAAATGAAGAGCAAAAGACTTGCTCTTCTTAAATGACTCTGGAACCACATCATCATTAAGGCTCACAGTGTTGTATACTGTAGTACAGAAACCAGCTGCCGTTGGCTTGTTTCTGTGCTGGAATTACCCTTGGCCAAATTTACCCTCTCGTTTATTGAACACCAGGGGGCGCTCCTGGGAAGTTCAGTAACTGAAAAACTGAAGGTGAAGCCAAAGGAAATGGAGGAAACTTGCCAGCAACTGGCATGATAGCTGCCAGTTCTGATTCATAGAAAGGAAAGGACAGGTTATGATCTCAAGTCCTGTGAGAAGGGAACGGCAGGCCAAGAATGTGTGCTTGTTCAAACAAACAAGGGCTGATGCACAAGGCACCCTCACCTCCCCAACCTTGTTTTCAGTTCGCCTTTCACTGGATACACTAACACAACAGTCTTCTGCCAGAAAGACACCCGGAACCCACATGTAGGGCCTAATGGTAATAATTCAGAACAGGAAGCCTTCCAGACAAGGCAAGACCTATATTTTCCTACTATTTCTGAAATTACAGTGCTGTTCTTTTGAGTCTGTCTGACATCTAGCACTTTGCTCCGTATCATAGATTAGTCTGGAAGCTTCCTGGGACACAAATAATGTCGCTTGATCCTACATCAGCGGTCCAAAAGAACAAAGAGGAGCCTCTCAGATTCTTGGTGTTAAGTGGTGTTAAGTTAGACATCTCTCAAGTTCGTTTTTATGTGCTTTTTCAATAATCCCTTCATGAACACGGACTCTTTCCGAAGAACCAAAGTTTGTGCATTTTCAAGCTAGAATACTCTTAAGAGATGCAAATCATTCCAGGTTAGCAGCACTGTTTACAAACTAAATATTCCTTACAAACGAAACGTATGAAAATCTGCATTTATACGAAAGAAATGGGGAGGGTATTTGTTTTATTGTTGTTCTTACAAGATTCCTCACAGGATTCTTTTAATGTATTGGTATACATTTAAAATAACAATAGAGGAGTGCCTGGCTGGCTCAGTCTGTAGAGCTCTTGATCTCAGGGACGAGTCCCATGTTGGGTGGAGACATTACTCAAAATCTTCAAAAAAAAAAATTTTTTTTTCAGTATATAAATGTGTTTACCTACACAGGTATAAATGGTTTCCGGGAACTCATTTATGAAGATAGACCCACCCACACTTGTTCAGTTGCATCCTAATGCCAGATATCCAATTACCTCCATTCGATCTACAAGGGGAGGCTGTGTATCAGTAGCCCGTCCGTTCTCGTCACTGTGTGAGCGCACCACAATGCACACACTTGTGTGCACCCGTTCTGCTTCCTCTGTGTAACTTCTGCTGTGTACCCTTGCCTGCTCTCCTACTTTTCTTCACTGCCCTTCCCTGAATCTGTTCTTCCTTGTTCACCTTTTAATCATGAGATGATTTTGTCTTTTTCATTTTTTTACAGGTCGTTGAAGGTTTTCTTTTTTTGTTTCATTTCTGTGCTGACATTTTGAATGTTCAAGTTCCGGCGTGAAGTTTAATTTCTGCAAAGTCCTGGGTAAGGATATTTGACTCAGCCTGGCTCTTGTGGTTTTTTCTCTGCCTTCTGGTTGAGGAGAGGCTTTTCATCAGCTGGAATTGACTCTCATTTTGTCTTCTTCCTATGGCAGTGTTTATAAATGTTGTCTTCCTTTTTCTGCTCATTTTGAAAGGCATTCTTTCTCTTGACTTGCAGAAAATTGGCTCTATATAGGCAGACATGAGGGGTTTGTGCGGCTTACTGGGTATGATTCCAGAGTGTTCTGTTGGTACCGTGACATGCAGTATTCCTCAGAGGGAACACTTTGCTATTTGAGCTGGGAGGGTGGTTCTCTTCTGATTCTGTGATTTCCCCCTGCCCATAGCCCCCCCACCCCTCCCCCCACTTCCTTCTTGCACTTTACCATCCAGCCCCTCCTCCAACAAACAATACTTTCCCCAAACAGCCACCTGCAATCTCATGAACTTTCAAACTTCTTGATGACCCAGTGGCCAGTGCTCTGGTGAACTGGTGTCAGATTTAGCAGTACAGAGATCCTCCCCAACTTACAGTGGAATAAACCCATCATAAGCTGAAGATGCATTTAATACACCTAACCTACCCCACATCCTAGCTCAGCCCAGCCTTCCTTAGACGGGCTCAGGACAATTATGTTAGCCTGTGGTTGGGCAGAGTCCTCTAACACACAGCCTATTTAATTTTTAAATTTATTTATTTTTGAGGCAGAGAGAGAGCAGAGAAGGGGCAGAGAGAGAGGGACAGAGAGAATCCCAAGCAGGCTGTGTACCATCAGCGCAGAGCCCAATTTGGGGCTCGAACTCATAAACCATGAGATCACAGCCTGAGCCAAAGTCAGATGCTTAGCTGACTGAGCCACCCAAGCACCCCATAGCCTATTTTATAATAAAGTGTTGACTGTTTCATGTAATCAGCTGAATGCTGTGCTGAACAGATGGCTGTGTGGGTGCCGAATGGTATGAAGCGTGTCGTCGACCCTTGTGATTGCATGGCTGCCCGGGAGCTGAAGCCGCTGCCGTCATCCGGCATCATGAGAGAGTATGTACCTCGTATTGCTGGCCTGGGAAAAGATCCAAATTCAAAATTCGAAGTACAGTTTCTACTGAATGTGCATTGTTTTTGCACCCCTGTGAAGTCAAAAAATCATTTAAGTTGAACCATCATCAGCCGGGACTGTATTTCCATCACTCGTGGTGGGGTCCCTGCCTTTTCCCCCCATGTACTGCCACCACTCGGCCCCTCTTGCCCTCGGCCCCTTATCATACAGTTTCCACCTGACTCTGCCTTCACATGGGTCCTGATGCTGGCCTCGGATGCTTATTTCTCTGCTTTCCTGAAAGCTGAACTTCTGTCTGTGTCTCCCACTTACACTGCAGGTATGCGTTACAGGGAACTTACTTGGTTCTCCTTGTCTGTATGGTCTTGGGAAGGTTATGAAAGAGATTCAGATTTAGGTAGCTGCCAATATTTCTTGGAAAACCAGAAGCCCAGCTACCTCCCCTTAAATATGAACGCACAAGAATTATGACATCTGAGCAAAACTTACAACGTGAAAGAGAAAAATTAAACACAAAGTAAGGTTAAATACTGTATCTATTAAATAGAACAGGTTATTGTATCCTACACACACACACATTAAGAGAAGAAAAGAGAGCTCTTGGAAATTAACACCAAACCCTCACTTGGCGTAACTGGAAAAGAGATGTAAAACAAGTAAAGGACAAAGACACACGGTAACTAAGAGCAATATGCACAAACCAGTCGATGCCCTGTCTGGACAACAGAAGTTCCAGAAAGAGCAAGACAACGGAGAGGAGAAATAATCTCATAGTTTAAGAAAACATCCTCAAATGTGGGGCGTGAAGGTACAGTCTGCGTGCCTGCTACACTGGCTGAGAAAGAGGATCGTGCTGAAGCATGCTGTAACACTACAGAGACCCGGGGGCGAAGAATCATTCCAGGAGCTTCCACAGAGGACAAGCAGGCTACATATAAAGAGTGAGGAGTAGGAACGGCCTCGGATTTCTCTGCAACCACACTGGAACCTAAAACCAGTGAGGCAATACCTTCAAAACGCTGAAGGAAAATGATTTCCCAACTTGAATGGTAAGCTCCATTCTAGTTACCAATGAAGCGTGAGGGCAAAATAAAGACACTGGTCTTGGGAAATTTACCACCCACATACGCTTTTTCCCAGGAAGACATGTGAAGGACATGCTCCACCAGACCGAGGAAATCAGCCGAGAAAGGGGAAGATAAGGGATCCAGGAAACAGGAGACCCAACAGAGAGTGGTGGAGGGGGTCTCCAGAACAATGGGCAAAGGAGACCTCAGGAAGACGGCTGTCTACCAGGCAGAGAGGACAGCCGCTCTGGACTGCTGCAGGCTAGAAGCCACAGGAAAAGTATGAAAAATCAGGACATCAGGATAAAAGCAAAAACTGTGGAAGAAAAGTCGTCACAATTTCCTCCGTGTAAACCATGCTCTGAATATCACCAGTAGTCTTGACTATCAACCTGATCTAGGTTACGACAGAATTACAAAAGGAAGATGGGGGGATATGGAGGCGTGCTGTACATGTTTGGCAGGGATGGTGAGGGAGGCCGGACAGGAACCTACATTTTTATCTTTCATGTGGGGAACCGATCAGTACATAAGGTCTCACACTGAAGATCCAACATGGAGCAATAGGATTATGTTACTTAGACCTCTTCTGGCCACTAATTAAACCCAAAGAGTCACGTAAGAGTTAAATTCTCAGATGAAGAACAGGAGGGGCTGTTTTCCTTAAAAACCCTTACAGAACAAGTTGACTTGGCTACATGTACATGTATAGCTTTGACTATGAAAACAGGGGCGCCTGGACAGCTCAGTCAGTACAGCATGTCACTTTTGAACTTGGGGTTGGGAGTTTGAGCCCCACGCTGGGTGCAGAGATTACTTAAAAAATAATTTTTAAAAAGTTACACAAGGAAAGGAAAGCCGATGCTCACTACCGCTTACTAGCTCCGTGACTGTGAGCCAATCACTGCGCTATCCTGTTGCAATTCTAAACGGAGATGAGGTTTGCTCGGCCTACTCTGCTGGTTCTGAGGGAAAAAAATGTAGAGGGATTTTATGGAACTCGATAATAACAGTAATTAACTTTGGCAGGACAGGTTCTAATCCCAGTGAAAAGACCTGATCCAGTAACGCCCTATCTAATAAACTTTACACCTTGTTCAGAGTTAAAAGATCACCCGTTCGATAGAAGGTGCTTTGGCTGCTGGCAGCTGTTAGGGCTCCACCTGTCTTGGGAAGTGGTTTCTTCTTGTTTTCTCCTTACAAAACTTTTTCCAGCTCGTGAGGCCAGGCCCTTCACGAACATCACTGGTCCAATGGTTTATCCTTGGGCACTTGCCCTATTTCAAGTGAAATTTACTTGCTGGTGGATCAGGAAAAGAATATGCATTAAAACCAACAGCAGAATTTGGGGAACATATTCCTGACTTCAGATGTGGTAGTGGAGACTGGGCATTTACTCCTGCGTGGTTATAAACTAACAGAGAAACTCCAGTCTACAAGTCCATTATTAAATGTACGGTACAAATACTGACCATCGGAGTCTACAGCCACAGCGGAGCTCTCCATCCTTGGGCCATGTGCACCTTGGGAAATAATCTGTACTTCATTAGGTCTCACACAGCTCTGCAGGTCCGGAGCTACTGTGTTTATTTTCAGATGAAGAAGTCCCCAGCGGTCACATAATTAAGTTCCTGGGCCAGAACTGAAGAGAGATTTGTCAGTCCTGTGCTCTTTTCACAACACTACCTAATTTCATTAGTCTTCGTCTCAGACTCATCTGCCCTCTCCTTTCATCCACGCAGCTTTATTTCAGTACAGTTATCCAAATGCCCCAAGAGAGAGGCTGGAAAATAATGAGAACACCACACTAAAAGTTTCTTAGATAAGAGATAATGGAACGTGTCTATTGATCTCACATGACAAGAGCTCTTATATTTTAGTCCATGACCACACAAAGTAAACTTTTGTGCACACATAGATAGGACACCTGTGACAATTATAGATCTATGCCTGATGCCCCTTCTTGTTTGTTGCAGAGTGGGTGATACAGATATGCTCAGCAGCCCTGGTGTTAGGGTAGTTTTAAAAATTCTGTCGAAAGGGCAAGAATCCAATTGTTGAGAATCCAAACGGAGAGCTCATGGATCCCATGGACAGGCCAATCACCCCCAGGACGTCTCTAGGATTGTTTACTGTGTTTACTGGTGTCTCTCTTTCCCTCGTTATCATTTATAAAAAATCATCCCAGACATTCTGGACTGAGCCAGAGATGTGTGACAGAAAAGCACATTATCTGATAGAAGGGCCCATTAAGACTGTCCGTGTAGGATAAAAGATTTAAAAACCGAAAGAAAAAAAAAAGACAGCTGGAAATAACAACCATAATTTTTCAAGAACATTTATACATCTTTTTAATTAGATTAGCTTTACAAGCAACTTGAGAGCTCTTTCGTAACGGAACACTGCTTTTCAAATTACATGACTTTCCCGTCTATCTGTATATGAATCCTGAAATTCTTTGCCTGCTGTTGATAAAGGTCTGTGTTTTACAGCCGGTTAATGTATTCAATGAAAAACAGCATTAGAAGCTTTGTCTTTAACTAGGATTAAACATATATAGGCCACAAGTAGTTTTAAATTTTGTTTTAAACAGAGTCCTGTTTGGTGACAAGTTAACGGTCCCGCTAACATGAAACGAACAGGTTTTAAATGGATATTAAAGAAATGGCTCTCCTGGATTCCTTGATCCTTTCACAATGATCTCCAAGGAATTAGATAAAATTTTCCGAAAAGTACAAATGTTAAGACCTGCCTGGAAAGCACAACCCACATAGAGTAGAATCTGACACTTTGCACAACTGCAGAGACACACATGTGAATGACACAGGGGCTCCCACCCTGACAATCACACAACCCCCCCCTCCCCCCATCAACAGAACAGTCTCCACTAGACCTAAACATGACAGCGTTTCTGAGTCAAGGCCAAGTGCAGCGTGCCGCACGCAGACCAGATGGCAAAGACAGCTTGCTCTCCCAGGTCCGGCTGGCAGAGGCACTTACTAGAAAGATGTTACATTGCATTATCTGGAACAGAGAGAGGAAGTGGAACAAAACTGAACACGGGCAAGGAAAAACAACCATAAGCTCTAATTTTCTCCTGAAGTTCTAAGTGAGATCACGATACTGAATATTTAACCCCACCCTAAGTCCACACTGTTGGTCTCACTAGATTTTTTTTTCATGTTTTACATGAATAGCAATCTTTTAATAAAAATTACTGAGCTTTCCATAGAAAAGGTCTCTAATTGAATACAAACTATACAGATACTAAAACTGTCATAAGTTGAAATATACAGAAATATTTCTGTACACACATTTTGGCAAAGATTAAGGACAGAGATAGAAAACTGAAGTGGGCAAGGTCTAGACCCTAATTCACGTTAAATACGGATACCACCCTCTGGGCTCTGCTAAAGACTCGCCCAGGAAAATGAAGTCTTATGTATCCATCCCAGTTCATATATCAAAAAACAGAAATCTGGGAGGCCTTGTGTGATACTGTAATATTCCCTCTTCTTCTGAAAAGTAAAAGAAAAATCATAAAACAGAAAAAATCATCTGGTTTTCCACTTCTTTTGTTTTTTTAAGCTAAACACACACCTTCCAGTACTGACAAGGAGGCGAGTATCACGCCTAGGGAATACCTGCCTCAGCAGTGGTCTGCGCTACCTCGGCTCAGCCCTGGCGCTCTGTCCGCCCGCCCCCGCCCCGACGCCATCCAACAGAAGCAAGGTTCTGATCTGCACATCACGTGGGTCGCAGGAGGAGGAAAACATAACAGCAAAATTGGAAGTACGACTGACTGGCTGGGAAGGAGAGCTCTTAGGAAGGGGACGTTACCTTCTACATCTACAGAATATACCTGAAAGCGTGAGAAAGCCCTTTATCTCGGGAACTTGATGCGGAGGGCAGATCAAGTTCATTTAGTGCCAGTCACTTTAGTCTTGTAAAAATTCTAACTTAAAAAATAAAGCCTTCCGGGTATTTTTTCTTATAAAATGTGAACTGAAAGTTATTTGTAGTAGTAAATGGTGATGGTTTGTACTGTTATGTTCCATTAACAATGTCAAAAAAACGACAGCAGCAATTTTTAAGAGTTCAAATTAGTGTACAAGACGGGACTACAAAACAATCTGATTTTTTAGTTGGTGAGTAAAGTGCTCCTTTTCTTACGTTAGGTAAAAAGAAAATGAAAGGAATCATCAGTCACTGGCAACAATCATTATGAGAGGTCTTTTAGGGCAAAATTTAATAGTACGAAGAAGTTTACAAAAATAGATCAATGCTATTTTGGGGAATAATACTGTAATTTTTTCTCAATTCAGTTTTGATATATTGTACCTGATCATACAAAAATTACTTCAAATTCAAACTTGACTATATAAAAAAGGGAGCGATGAAATGAACTCATCTAGATGACAGATCTGGCAAAATATTAAGAATGAAAAAATTCTACCGAGGGCACTTATTTCATGTCCAGATGTCAATACCATTGTCAGCTGGTGGCTTATACTCTTCCCATTAGCAATCACAGGTTTGGAGTCGATCATGCAGTACAAAGTCACGCAGTCCAGATCTTCCTTCTGATGCAACACAAAGAAGTTGTTTCTGTTTCCTTATTAAAATGCCAACTGGTTGTCTATTTGTCTTTATCCCACTTATTTGTATTCACAAGTTAACAAATCGTGTCAACAATTACTGTAGGTGAAGGGGGGTATTGCTGGATCAAAGGCTCTATAAGACGTCTTTACTGATTGAATCAGAAGGCTTATTGAGTTCAACCCTCACACCTTTTTCGCCTGCAAGGCAAAAAAAAAAAAAAAAAACAAAAAAAAAAAACACAACAATTATTACTCATTCATTAAGCACCAGATAGCTTCTGTTACTGCTTCCCACTGAGCTAACAGTGTGCACCATGCCTCAGCTTTGCAAACATACATCCCCTGAAAACGATCACACTCTCACTCTTAAAATCTACCGGCAGCACTGTTGTAACTGATGCATTACTCTGAACTAGTAAACCTTCAAAAGGAAAAGCCATTCTCTACAGTGATCATGATTTTATCTCCTTTTCACTTCAAAAGCAACGTGAATTGCTACAAAATAGCAGTGTGTTGTCACTGAAAGCTCACCACTAGGGTTCTGCCACAAATAAGAACTTAAAAGCACAAACATCCAATTATAGGGTTAAAAAAAATTTTTTTTTAATGTTTTATTTACCTTTGAGAGAGAGACAGAGTGTGAGCAGGGGAGGGGCAGAGAGAGAGGAGGAGACACAGAATCCGAAGCAGATTCCCGGCTCTGAGGTGTCAGCACAGAGCCTGATACGGGGCTTGAACTCAGAAGTTATGAGATCACGAGCTGAGCCAAACTCAGACACTTAACCAACTGAGCCACCCAGGCGCCCCCAATTTTATAGTTTTATAAAAGGTTGATGTAGGATTATCGACGGCTCATGAAAATACAGCTAATCAGTAATGTGAGCACTGAGCAGCCTTTGGAGATATAGGGTAGGGTTAAAGAAGGAAGTGGTCCATCTGTTAGAAAAGACCCACTTCTCCTGGGAGAGAGTCCGTGGTAGGGACGGCAGGGGAGGCCAGCACACCGAAGGATCTTCAGATCTGGTGCAAGTGTGTTTGGTCCATGGACACCACTGGCAGGTACAGACTCAGCACGCCTCACTTAATGGTTTCAGCATTTCAATTCATCTCCTTTGTATTAATGTTCTTCACAAATTCACATTCAATGTGGAAAACCTGGATTCTTTACATATTCATTAGAGCACGTACTTTTAAAAAGGAAAGGGTACTGGGGCACCTGGATGGCTCAGTTGGTTAAGCATCCAGCTCTTGGTTTCAGCTCAGGTCATGATCTCATTGTGGGTTGGAGCCCCGTGTTGGGCTCTGCGCTAACAGTGCGGAACCTACTTGGGATTCTCTCTCTCTCTCTCTCTCTCTCAAAATAAATAAATAAACTTTAAAAAAAAAGTAAAAAATAAAAAGGAAAGCATACTTATGAACTTCCTGCTAAAAGGAGCATGAGAGGAAGCCAGATGGCAGTTATCAAAAGTGTTTGGCAGCCTGCGATTGAAAGGGATATAATCACAGAAAAACTCAGCTTGTGTCTGAATAATTTTCTGAAGGTTTCTTGCCTCAAACTTTCCTAATCTTTGAATAATTTTGTTGGTTAATGAGAACAATGAAGAGAGCTTCAGAGAAGTCCTCTTTTACCTAAGGGAATTAAGGAATCTGACAGAAATAAGGAGCAAGTCTTTGTGGTATTAATAAAGGCTGTGTCTGCGCTCACACTCACGGACAGCACCGCCTGACTGCGGGCGCTTTCCCTGCGGTAGACCCTGGCCCCAAATAATGTTTACCTGTTAGATATTTTACTTTAGCTCGCGCTCTCTCATCTGCATCAAAATACCAAACAGTTATTGCGTACCTACAAGAAAATTTAGAATAGGGTTAAGAATGATCACACCGGGGGGAAGAAAAAAAGTGGTAAGCTCTTCCAACAGCCTATTAAAACGTGTAATGCCAAAGTAATGCCTAAACTGAATGATCTCAGAGGATAACAACCCACCTCTCCAGGAAGCTCAATGCTCAAGAGTATAGCAGAGGGCAAGAGCACCTAACAGTGATGTTGCCAAGTTGATGAGTTTTTATGATGTTCTTACCACCTACTTAACCTGCTTGATTATCTGTTTTGCAAGCCCACAGTAGATCGGAAACAGACAATAAGAAGGTAAAAGAACTGGCCATTACAGAAAAAGCACACTATCAATAGCATTAAGTTCCACAGAACAGAACCCCAGGCCTGGGGTCCTGTGGAGAGGAGGAGGGCTAACAGTTTGAACCGCTTCTGAGGATGTCGCTGAATTACCGCAAAGACTGAGGGACGTTTACAAGTTTATAACCTGGAGCCATCAAGAAAGACTTCAAATTATGCTAAGAGTTCTCAGGATTTTTACCAAAACAATTACACTCTGTTTTAACATTTCAAGTTTATTTAGCTGAACTCCATTCCTCTGAAAACTTCACTTAATTGGAAGAGCTCATTCCACAAATAAAGGAAGAATCTCTGGTTTATCAAATACTACAGAGCACAGTTACAGCTTCTGGTACCAATAATGGGCAAAGTGCACACACACACACACACACACACACACACACACACACACAGGAAGTAAAAACACCCTATAAATGGTAATTCCTTAGAACACAACAATGAAACCATCATGCAGATTCTGGCCAGGGCTCCCTGGTGGGGGAGCAACACGGATCGAATGAAGAGCCCGTGAATGTGAACTGAATGAGAACTGAATCGTGTAGGCGTCTCAAGGAAGGAGTCAAAGGCAGAGGAGAGTCAGAGTCTGGGAGTCTGGACAACTGGGCAAAGTGAGGTTCACAGATCACTCAGCTGCTGAGTGACAACAAGGAGGTCAAAATGAGGCCTCCTGACTTCCAGATTCTGCTCCTTCCAGAGCTCCAGCACCCTTCTAACCATGTAGCCTCTTCTATTTTTCCCAGTGGCCTTGGCAATGGGAAAGGCGCACAGATATTGCCCCAAATTTTCAGTTACTTAGTAATCGGAGTCCTCCCATCTGGATCAACCCCTTCTCTAGCCAGCAGTCCTCACCAGAACACAGCTGCAAACTCACACGCCATTCTATTCTTCTGCCCTGATCTCCCATCAACCTACTCAAGAGTCCTCCTCACGTTAACTCTGCGCTTCTGGTCGTTCTGGGCCCAGCTGAGCTCCTCTCTTCACTGTGACACCTGGCTCATCTAGTCCATCTTTTCCAATTAATGCCACTCTCTCCCTCTTCCAACGTCCTGTAGCACCTACTCTCCACAGCTGTTTGGCATTCACTACCTAAAAATGTCCACTCTCTATTTATCTAGAAATGATACAAGCAGACCATACTCAAGATTCCATAAAAAGGAAGGTCTATGAAGCCGTTTCTAGGTCAAAGGGGTTTTAAAGAAGCAGCAGGAGCAGAGACGGGCACCGGGTGCCAGCAGGAGTGATGGGAGAGTCAGGACGGGCACATCATCTGATGGGACAGGATCCCCCCTGGTTTCCATCTGTGGCTTCTTAGGATCTCTTACCACAAACTACTAGGCTTGCTACCAGCTGTGTGAATCAGGGTTAAAGGCAACACAGCTCAGAAGGAAGAAAAGAGGGGCACCTGGCTGGCTTAGTCGGCAGAACATGCAACTGTTGACCTCGGAGGTCGCTGGGTATAGGGATTACTTCAAACAAAAAAAATGCAAAGAAGGAAAAAGAGAGATGACAACAAAGTCTTTGGAATTGGAGCCACACTGGGGCTGGCCCATGCCAGCATCACCGGGTAAAGCCCGCTCTTCTCCTGTTGTATCTGAGGCTAGGCCTCCTCTGCCCCCACCTACCCGCTGAATGCCGGTAATTCACTACCATGATGCTCAAGGTCCCTTCCGTAATGAAAAGTGGGTATCGGAAAAACAGTGCTATTTTTCTATAAATATTTATAATGAGGTCCGCAACATCTTCCATTTTAATACTCTTAACATTTCAATGTAGGAAAATGGCAGAAAGAATATATAATAAGGCTCACAGATGCTTATTATTAAAGCTGAAGAGTTACTTGGCTAACGTGAACTCCCACACATGGCAACTTTTTCCCCCTCACTTCTACTCTCTGAGTGCTTCTGATTTTTCTGTTTTGTAAAATTTTTCTACATTATCCCTCTTTTTCCTCCCTCACTCTCTTTTAAAAAACTGCCCTTTTCCTTCTCTGTAGAATCCTTCTATCCCCCAAATGACTATCGCAGAATTGCAGAATGGATAGTAGTTAGAGATGCATAAGACAAGGAGACAGGGCTGGAGACAGATGGCCTGTATTTCCATTCCTTAGCCTAAACATAAGTGGCTGTGCAAAGAAAGTCACAAACGCTTGGCACTGAACTGGGAATAAATCATATAAAATTATCCAAATTAAAAGTTATGACTGAAGCATTATGATAAAGATTACTCGAGAACAGGAAGATAGCAGAAAACTTTCAAGTATATCCTATCTATCCCCTCCTACCACAGTCTTTCCCAAATTTTTCTTAAAAGGAATACTACCTTGTAGCATATGCTGGTTGTACTTCATGAGGGTTGCGACGGTCAGACCAGAAAAACAGCAGTCTATCAAATTTGGGTTCAATGTCAGCAAACTGGGCTTTGCCTTCTGGAAAAATTCGAAGTATACCTCCACTTACCTAAGGAAAAGAGCCAAATATTTGAGTATGAGAGTAAGAATACTATAAAATTAAATTGATGGGGGGCGGGGGGAGATCATTTCAGAATCAAAATTCTTAACTGGATTATTCACAAATACATTCCAATTAACAAGGTATGAAAAGGAGCTGAGATTCCAAGTACATGCAGTGATATGAGGAAAAATTCATTTTTTTCAGGGACTTTTTTGTAAATATTTGGTGAAACAGATGAATATTCTGAATTCAAAAGGCTTAAACATGACACTTGGAAGTTTTAAGAACTAGTCATTACACCTTTCTGATTTGGGTATGCTAATGATATGCTTAATTAGCCTATTCTTTAAAAATGTGTCCGTTTCAATTACTATAAATGGCTAAGTATGTCAAATAAAGGGCTTACTGTGTTTTAACGTTCAACAGTAATTAACAGGACAGTCACAAATTTAATGGCTCTTACTTAAGGAATTCAACCTATCAGTAGAAAGTGTCCTCATTTATGATCATCACTGCGGTCATTTGATTAGAAATGGGGGCTCTCCCTTGCAAGACTGGGCCTCACACATTGATGGCTAGCTGCTTACAGCACTGGATTCCATCCAGAAAGGATAATTACTATTCACCCAAATACACATCCTTCTCTATCTGGGATCAGATGGACTCACCTATTTATTCCCATACCAACCGAGTGTCTACTGTTCTGGGACCTGTGCCGGGCCCTCAGGACAGAGGAGGGAACAGTGCACACAGATGCTGTCCTTGTGATACTTACAATCTGGGGGGAATTAAAGTGAGGCAAAACCCACCCAACTGAGTAGCTGTTTACCCTTGAAGAACTGAACTCCTAAGCAGGTAGATTCTAAAACTGAAAGGAACTCATACTTAATCAAGACATCAAGGAGGTTGAGCCTATGCCCAGAATCTGTAGACAAGCTGTTTATCAGGCTCATCCTTAAGTTAAATTTGAGCTACTGTGTACCCTGGCCTGCCTTCCTCAGGCTCTCTTCAGATGGATTCCCGTGGCACTCATGCAAACATCTAAAAGAATCTCTAGACTGTGACCAAGAACATATCCTTTCTTCCCCTTGCCCTTTGACTGGAGTCACTGGGAATATCACAGGTGATCTGCTGAAAATATTTGAAAACAGGTAATTAAAGCTTCCAATCCCCCTGTGGGAAACCTTCCCTGAACCCTGAATTAGGTGGCCCCCTACGTGGTCCCACAGCAATCTATCCTGCACTGGGCATAAGCAATTGTTAATGTACTCATCTGTTCCCTCCACTAGATTCCAAGCTCCATGAGGGTTATTTCTATTTCTGGTCTATTTCCAGCATCCAGAATGATGTCTGGCATGCTGTACATACTCAGTGTAATCTTGCAATGGAAGCTTTTAGATCTATATACAAAAATCCTAATGACTTTTTTCTTCTTATGTACTAATTTAGAAACTACGTATTAATGACCTTGGCTAGGTCATATCAAAATTAAAAGGAGATCAGCCTAGAAAGAACCTAACAAAATACAGAAGTTAGGAGTTGTTCAAACATATTTCTAGCTGTCAAGATATTCACAGAATTGGGGAGAAATATTTTTTAAGTTTTAACCGAAGTTACATCAATCTGTTTTGTATGTTGGGCTCAAGGTGAATGACCAAATTTCTTTCTTTTAAACTTTGAAAGCTGTAATAGAAAAACCATGCACGTTGTAATGCCTCAACATCTACTTAGTAGTAAAACTTACCTTCATTTTGAACTTGGGCAAAACCAGAGGAAAATCTTTAAATCAGTGTAACACAGAAAGATTACTAGAACAACACTGTGAGCATGCCTTAGGTTTTAGGGTATGATTTAGGATAGGACTAGGTTTTTACATAATTAAGACTTGGTGCTTTCCATTTCTGTGTATATGTTTGTTTGTGGGAGGGAAGTGTTTAAAGGTTATTTGATTTTTAAAAATTACTGGGGCACTTGGGTGGCTCAGTCAGTTAAGCATCCGACTTCAAATCAGGTCATGATCTCATGGGTCATGAGTTCGAGGCCCATGTCAGACTCAGTGCTGACAGCTCAGAGCCTGGAGCTTGCTTCAGATTCTGTCTCCCTCTGTCTCTGCCCTTCCCCCGCTCACGCTCACACACACACACACACACACACACACACACACACACACACACACACTGTCTCTGTCTCTGTCTCTCTCTCTCTCTCTCTCTCTCAAAAATGAAGAAACATTAAAAAAAAATTACCCTGGCTATACAGGTGTGTTCCCTCTGAAAATCCACAGGGCTATTATATACAGTGTGTTCATTTTTCTATTTGAATATTTTGCTTCAATAAAAGTAAATACAGATTTTTAAAAAATCAACCCAAAATTAGTTTAAACAACCTACAAAGCAGTAACAAAGCATGACATACTTCTGAGGTTTCAATCATTTAAACTCAAGTGAAACTCAGGCTAATATAAGGAAATAAATATTTAAAACAAGAGAAAATGTACTGTAAACTCTAGTAGGTTTTACAGGATTTGTCAGCACTGATAAACTTCTAGTTTTTCCATAATCAGGAGAGAAGGAATCCTGCCTCCAATATTCAATTCAATAACCCAATGCCAGACAGTATCTCTGCAACAAGAAGAAGTAGGAAATAACCCATAATAATTATTTATATATAATCTCCCTCAAAAGCCGTTATAAAACAAGTGTTCTCAGAAGTGTTTTTTATAAAAGCCACTAAAACATATATATTTTAATTAAATACATTTTGGTATGGGTTAAATTTGGGGGGGCACCTGGCTGGCTCCATCAGTAGAGCATGCGACTCTTGATCCCGGGGTCGTGAGTTCGAGCCCCCAGTTGGGAGTAGAGCTTACTTAAAAGAGAAAAAACAACAACAACCACAACAAAATGTTACATTTGGATGAATGCTCTAATATCTGAAAACAAGGGAATCCACTTTTTGAGACATATTATTAGATTTCACTTACAAAGATCCACTCCTAATACCCAAGACTAGAACAAATCTAAGAAATTTTAAACTATTCCATGTGTGAAAGACAGTCTCACCTAAGAGGAATCTGAGTCTTAATACCTATGAGAAAAAAAAAAAAAAGAACGGTCAAGCAAGCTGCATACCTTGGCATCCCAGTCTTTATTAAGATAATATATACACGTCACACATCTTCCATCTCCATTTGGATTATCAACGTGACGTACATAACCCGTTCCGTTGCCTGGATAACAAGCAACCATAGCCTGTAATAATAACGATGATGGTTTTAAAAGTCTATACATACATGAATAAAAACATTTTATAAAAGAAATCTCTGATTTGGGACTACTTTTACACTTACATTCTCCTAAACAAAAACCGTATTTTGTAGGTAAGAAAAGGCGAAGATATTCTACGTTGACACAAAGACTACAAAGGTAGGTTGGTGAGTAATCCAAAGCCTGGGGAAATCTGCTTCACGGTGAAGGGAAGAACTGACATCAAAGAATCAGAGAGTATCACTTGGCTGTTACAAGCCATGTGCCCTTGCTTAAAACCCCAAAGGTCAGAAGGATTCAGGAACTACTTTCACCTTCATTCGTACTGATAATCAAGATCAAATGAGTCTTTGTTCTGCTCCAGGGGAGACTTCTATCATCCATGAGCTCAACCAAAGAACACTTACATTATTACTGTCTGACGGCCAAACACCCAATCTGACACTGTCTCTGAATTTAGTTCAACCCCAAACATTAACTCATTTGTCAGTGACTTTAAGGGAAAAAAAAAAAAAAGGCTAAGTGTAAAATTAGCACGTGACTCACTCCTCAAACCAGAAAGAAAGTCGTTTTTTCACTCAGATTATAACAAGATGTAGTTCAGAAGACCATTGGGTTAATAAACACGAAGGTGAAGAGAGGTCTAAAATAGAAAGCACTAAAAGAACTCATAGGTTCTACGACCGTAGTACATAGTAACCAACTGAAATTAGAAAGAGTGATTAAAAACAAAAAACCTCAGGAATTATGCAAAAAACAAAAATAAAGATGGTCACACTTATTCCCGAAATCTTTCACTTCTCCAATCTCTTCATGGATTGAAGTCAATAGGGTCAGTATTTTTTCTTTTAATAGGGTCAGTATTAATGTCAATGAATTAGTATAAAGTTATTACACACTAATTAAGTTACATCATTATTTAAAGGATAAATGGCAAATGCTAATTTTTAAAATTCATATTCAACTGATTAGTGAATAAGTAACTCAGTGTTCCATCTCTGAGAGACTAGGAAGCATTTTAAACCTGAAGGCTTAAAAAAAAAAAAAAAATCACATTTTCATAAACAGCCTGGACCTACAGCTCTTTCAGAAGCAGAATTTTTGGTAAACATTCCATACGTCTCTATTTTTTCTGATTCCAGATAGACTTACATGCTTTCTCTTGGGACTTGAGGTTGGTAGTAACAGGCAGAACAGCATGAGCTCAGTGGACTGAATAAACCCAAATAATTTCCTTGTCACTAGCAGCTAGGAAAGGCATGTGTAGCAGACCTTGAACAGTAGTATAAGAAGGTACCAATTCAGGGTACCTGCGGGACTCGGTCAGTTAAGCATCCGACTCTTGGTTTCGGTTCAGGTCACGATCTCATGGTTTGTGAGATCAAGCCCCATGTCAGGCAGGCTCCATGATGATAGCGGGAAGACTACTTGTGATTCTCTCTCTCTGCCCCCCCCCTGCGAGTGCGTGCACACACTCTCTCTCACAAAATAAATAAAACAAACTTAAAACAAAACCAAAACACCCAACCTGAAGCCTTCTCTAAAGTGATCTCATCTTAAAAAAAGTTCACTGAGGCCTCTCCAGCTATCTGGTAACCTGAGCATATCTTGAGCAAAGAACAAAGGGGAAAATTTTTCTTCGTTCATCCACCCACCACCCCACCCCATCCATCCCATAGCAAACACCCCCTGAGCATCAACTATGTACCTGAAAGGCCTTGGTAGGGAGGGGCTACAATGATGAACAAAACAGAGTCCCTTGTTTTCATTTATTATGGAACTTAGTGTAGTGAATAAATAACCAATAAACAGATATAATGTTAGGTAGTTATCTTTTCATAAAGTTGAAGGACACAGAAAACAGGATGATTTCTAGAACAGAAATCAAGGAAGACCTCTCTGAGGAGCTCACATCTGAGCAGAGACTAAAATGAAGGGAGTGGCAGGTTGTGCAAATATCTGTGGGTGAGCACCGTGGCTGACGGAAAATGAGAGCAAAGGCCGAAATGGCTGGGCCAAGTGGAAAACCATCGCAGGCCAGCTGGACTGGAGTGAGCAAGGGAAATTAGGAAGGGTTCAGCAAGCCATGGTAAGGACTTCGGATACTGTTCTAAAAGGGACACAAAGCCAATGGAAACATATCTGATCAATGTTTCAAGAAGGTCGGTTTCAGTTCTGGATGCATAAAACATGGCAACTGCAATAACCTCAGTATCACCTACTAGCTGACGTTTGCCAGATGCTGACCATCTGCCCACACTTGTTCTAAGAGATTTGCGTGTAAGACCTCCTCTGATACAACCACACGAGGTAAAAAGTATCATTATCCTGGTCTTCATTTAACTGTGAGGGAAACGGAGTCCCAGAAAGGCTAATTAACACACTCAGGGTCATGTGACAGTAGAGCCAGGTATACTGCAGGCATACCGAACCGCTACATGAGGCTGCGGGGAAGAAACAGTGAGAAAACAAAGGCGGCCAGCTGGCCGCTGTAGTTTCTAGCAGAGAAACAGAAAAAGAGGCTGCCCAGGCGGGCAGAGTGGGGCATACTCTGAAGGCAGAAAAGCAAGGTGATTTGCTAACAAAGCGGAAGTGGAAATCGGGAAGAGCCAAGGATGACTTCAAGGTTCTCTACCTATATCATCGGATGAATGGAGTTAAGTCTTCCCCAAAATAGAAATACTAGGTGAAAGAGCGGTTTTTACTAAAAAGGGGAAAGAAGTTTCTCAGCAATGGTCAGGATGAGCCAGACACCCCAGAGCAGAACAAAACTGCACAGCGGGATTATGGCTCGACGTGGGATCTGTTTGTACTGGTCACTTCTAAACTGCTTTCCTTGGAATCCTGGGGTTACGTAGAGGTAAGGGAAGGGGGGGTGGAGGAGGGGAAGTGAGTGGGGGAGGATGGGGGAAGGCATTGAAATGAGAAGAGACCTGGGCGCCTGGGTGGCTCGGTCGGTTAAGCGTCCAACTTTGGCTCAGGTCATGATCTCACGGTCCGTGGGTTTGAGCCCCGCGCCGGGCTCTGTGCCGACAGCTCAGAGCCTGGAGCCTGTTTCAGATTCTGTGTCTCCCTCTCTCTGTGACCCTCCCCCGTTCATGCTCTGTCTCTCTCTGTCTCAAAAATAAATAAACGTTAAAAAGTTTAAAAAAAAAAAAAAAAAGAAATGAGAAGAGACCAAAGTAGGCGGTTCTGCCCCAACCTTCAACTAGGGGCAGCATTTCCCCGCATGCTGGTTTGCAACTGAGGAAGCAAGGCCAGGAGTGAGTCCCCAGAGCACATCCCTGCAGGCAGACACTAGGAGGGTGTCTAAGCATACCCAGAAAAACCAGATTGTCACAGGAAACCTGTGAGCCAGGCGGGGGGGCACTCCTAGAGGTTCTGGGGAGAGAGAAATCCTGTAGGAAACCTGCAAAGGTCTGGATGAATTCATTCAAATACTGATATGGGGACAGTGCATTTAGTAACTGATGCACATACCAAGACTTCTCTCATTTGGACTGTAGAAAACACAAAAAGGTATTTCTCTAGGGTTTGGGATTAAGAAGGGCACTTGTCTTGATGAGCACCGGGAGACCTGTACAACTGGTGAATTGCTACATTGTACACATGAAACTAACATAACCCCGTATTTTAACTGGAATCAAAATAAAAACTTAAAAACAGTAAAAAAAAGGTATTTCTCTAATCTCATGAAATCTGGCAGCTACAACTGTCTTCAGCCAGTATTCATATTTAAACACAGTTATCCTAAAAGATCTGAATTATCAAAATTTAAAGTTCCTTAAATATGGATATTTAAAGTTCCTTAAATATGGAGCA